>NC_137618.1:31107539-31326257 GCF_963280865.1 Gymnoscopelus braueri
CAAATGACAGACTACATACTGTCTGTGTGTGTTGTGTGTACAGTACGTGTTTATACTTGTGTGTTGTTTGTTTAATTGGCGCAATTCCCATGCTTCCTCACTGGACGTGATACAGGGAGAAACATGAAGAAAGAGAGGGGGAGAGAGAGAGAGAGAGAAGAGCGAGAGAGAGAGAGAGAAAATGGGTTAGTAGGAAAAGAAAGAGCAGAATGAGGAGGGGTGGAGTGAGTGAAGTAGAGAGGGATTTATTGTGGCAGGAGAATAAGGATGATGCAAAGTTAAAGAGGCTGAATGTTGTGATAAGGGAAGGATTGGTGAAGAGAGGCTTTAAATATGACGCGCTGTTTACACAAAGACAGGAGATGGGGGATTTCACACAAACGCAAACACACACGTGAGCAAAACACACAAACACGGAACGCACTGAATGTGACATCGCTACCTCTCACCGAAGGCCCAGCCAGCAAATGAACGCGGAAAAAGAGAGGCAGAGCAAGGAAGATGGAAGAGAAAGCGAGGGATTAAAAAGGCGAGGCGTGAGAGGAGGGGAGGTCTGGAGAGAGAGGTGGGTGTATGAAAGACAAATCTTCCTTAAGAGCGTTTGAGAGGAGCTCTGAGCAAAGCGATTGCTGACTGAAATCCTTTAGAGCATCAAACGACGTGCTCATCACGCCTAAACTCAAGGCGTCGCCCCTCCTCACCCCGCCATTCAGTATCGCCCTCCATCGCCTGCTTTTCTCTCATCCGGCATTTCCATCTCCTCTCAATTGGCTTTCTGCCCCACTCCGTTTTATCCGCCAAACGCTTACATTCTTTCGCTCGCCTTTCTCTCCAAATCCCCTCGTGCATCCTAATAATAAAGGTGTATAAATTAGAGCTCTTAACGCCAAAAGACTGAAGGCTACGGAGAGACAGAGTGAAAGAGCAAGAGTTAGATGAGTGCATGCAGTCTCTGCTTCTGTGCACAGCAAAAGTTTTACACTCGCACAAAATAGTGAAAATAGCCAAAGTACAAGCTCACAAAGTGTTTAGCCTATAATGAAAAATTGGGACGCCAGGCCCATTTGACATTTTACGGTGAGCTTATTTGTCAGCACAGGACTGGAGGCCGTTATCAGTGTGCTATGTTTGCTGGGTTTGCCGCCGGAGCACCAACCTCAGCACAAACATGCACCCAGGAGTCATTAGAACCCACATCTATCTACATGCACGCACACACGCGCACGGACCCACACACACACACACACTTTCCCAAATATATTACTCTCCTAATATTACCAGGGGTGCAAACATTAAAACTAATAAGCTTGGTTCACAGCCATCGTCCCCTTGCTGTGCGAGCTATTTTTTTCCATCTCTCTATGTCTGTAGTTCACTCCACCAAACGAAGGACCCTCCATCTCCCTCTCATCCCTTCATCCATCCCACTGTCTCTCCCTCTCTCTCTCTCTATCCATCGTTCCAGCCCCAGATGGTAAAGCACTGTGACCAATTAAAGACGTCCTGGAGGATAGAGCCCGTTATAGCATGAGCCATCTGACCACGGATCTGTGAGTGTGTGTGTATGTGAACTCAAAATAGCACAAAAACACACATTTTCATTGAACAAAGCCTGGTCACTCCCCAGGTGCCCTAGTTTCATCCAAAAAAAAGCACTGGTGGTATAAGTCCACAGTCCCGCCTCATCTTAAAGTCATTTTGCAGTACACACGGTATGCATCATAACAAGGCTGTGGACTATGATTGAAGTGCAGCAGAGCGCAGGGCAGGGGACTGAGTGTAGCACAGCATGGTTGGAGTTATAGTTGGGATTAAAGCCCGATATACTTTGTTATGGGTGGGTGTCGCACACCTAAAATAGCCGATCTACAAGCACACAACACGTCGCAGAGTGTTTCTGTGCGCAACATCTGCACGCAAACAAATATAAATCAGGCATTAAGGTGTTGCTACGCCGGCAGGTTGTTTGTGTGCAATGTTTCGTCCATCTGTTTGTGTTATGCGTGTATGAGTGAGAGGCTGAGAGACTGATTGGATCCATGTGTAAACCTCTACAATAATGGGGCTGGGCTAATGGAGGTGGGCAGAGCTACTGAACCAGCAGGCATCCGTCCAGCGGGGCAGCAGATGAAGGGAGCAACTGTCTGTCTGAGAGAAAGCCAGAGCTGGAGGGGAGTTCAGGCAGCCATACTCTCCCTGTCTCGCTCTCTTTCTTTCTCTCTCACTCACTCTCGCACGCGCACACACACACACACACACACACGCACACCCCCCCACATACACACACACACACAAACACACACAAACACTTCCCCACTACGGCCCCCCAGGCAGCGCACAACCCTGGCACGAGAGCACAGGTGGCAGCATATGTTCGCTGTCTGGCCGCCAGTCAGCCGAGATGGTGGGAGTGATTGTGTCTGTGCGTTTGAGTGTGTGTTGTGTGTTGTGTGTTGTGTGTGTGTGTGTGTGTGTGTGTCGCTCTCTGTGTGCAAGAGCATGTTTTGTGTACATACAACATTAAAAGTGAGTTTAGCAATGCCTCAAGACATATTTCTATGACTGTGTGTTTGAGTGTGACTGTGTATTGTACTGTAAAATGAGGACTGCTAGTTTTCCGGGGTGTAGTTCGTTCAACTTACATATGAGTGTTGACTCACTGAAATAAAACTAGCCTAAGACCTACACATTCTCACCCACAGTAGTACTTTAGTGACGACTTGGGGAGGGGCTACTGACAGAGTTGCAATATGTGACGATTTAACCTCAAAAACGGTGATGGAACAGCAAGCCCTGTGGCTCACTGTGTTAAGACGTTAGCTTGGTGGTCCCAAGATCACGGGTTCACATGCCACCGCAGGGGTCCTTTTCACTCCAAAGCATATCACGAGTCACGACGAATGTTGCTAAGACAGCAGCGTGTTTCTTTAACACAGCGGCGTGTCTCTTTAACACAGCGGCGTGTCTCTCAAAGGCTTGATTTAGACTTTGTTGCACATGGTGTCGCTGTGTGAACTTGTAGAACAGCTATTTTTGGCGCTCGACACCAGTGTGTTAACTAAATATAAATTAGGCTTAAAAGGTATTCATTACTTAAAATGAGAAGTTTTGGAAAAAGTGACCCTACAGGTAGCAGAACAGAACTGCACAGTGATGACGTCTCAGTGGAGGAAGCTGCTGCTCCTCCTGTACACTGTATTGCCAGGACTTATAACAATATCGGCCTATAAATGAACATTGAAAATGTCTAGCATTTAAAATATACAGACATATTTGCGATACTCCGGAGAGTCCGGAAGCCTCTCTACTGTAAAAGGTTAAATTAAATGTATATTGATGATATAAGTATCCTTGTATTTGTTTATAGGGAGTTTAGGTGAGTTTACCAGGCTGGACTTCTTCCACTCCTGACATCACAAAACTGCTCAACTGAATGTTGGGGGCAGGGCAGATGTAGATGTTCAAACAACCTTTTCCAACATCTATAAACCATATTTATTGTTTATGATAATGCCAAATTATAACTTAAGTACTGTTTTTCACATTATTTGAATATCCAGCATTTAAAAGTATATGTTGCCCCGCTTTTAATACAGTGATATGTCTCTCTAAGACAGTGGTATTTCTCTCTAAGTCAGTGGCATGTTTCTTAAGACAGTAGTGTCTCTCTTAAGACAGGCTCCAGGGCCTTGGTGTACTGCTCCACCAGTGGACTTGAGCCTCCCAAGGTTTCTTCACTCCTTCCGTGTTGGCACTCAAAACAAACCGCAGCATCCCATCCCACACTCCAACCCATTACATCATATGTTTGAACTAAACCGCGCCGTTTCCCCTTTCCAAATAATGAGGCAGTGATTAGCATACTAACGATGTGGGTATGACACTAATCTCTTAACCAGTATAGCCACAATCTCTGTACCGACAGACCCAGTGCAGAGGGAGGAGGAGGGGGCTGACTGTTGACTATTCCGTAATACACAAACTGTATGCTGCTGCAGCGAAAAAAGGCCCGGCTTTTTCTGATGCGTATGCTTGGCCGAATAGCCTGCACAAGGAAGTATTTTCACCTACGGCTGTGTTTACGCACGCCAGTGTGTGTGAATGCACGCTTGTGCCAGGGTGTGTGTGTGTGTGTGAGTCAGTCAGTGTGTGTGTTTATGTCAACAGGGTTATCAGCAGTGTTCCCTGAACCATAAATAAGCAGCACCTTGTCCTGCGTTCCCCTCCATGTTCAGATAAGCTTTCAAAGTTGCTGCCAAGATCAAACGGTGTCCTGGACTCTACTCACAACAACCACAATTGGACGACTCCTGGAGGCTATTATTCTCCTGTTACACTCTTGCGCACGCACGCTCGTGCACACACACACACACATACACGCGTGTGCGCGCACGCGTGCACACGCATGCAGTTAGCATAGCGTGCCCATTCACATCCATATTCAACAGCATTCATATTCAAACCGTGCTGTGTTGCGTTAATCTCACAGAGAGGAGGCAGCGGGCCCCTGGGGGTTAGTGCTTAGCTAATCAAATCAAATCATCAACAGCAGGAACAGTGGCGCATCTTTGGCCCATTATATAAACATTAATAAGCATATGCAACACACAAACACTCACTCATACACACGCACACGCACACGCACACACCTTTAACATGTTAAACCTTTTCTCAGCCTAGCTTGTAGTGTAGGTGCTAAGCAAAATAGGGTACAGTGCCGTTCCCCTGATGTTTTATTTTCATATGGGCGATACTCAAAAACGTCACGGCAGCATCCGTGTGTTCAACTGTGTCTGTGTGCTATGAGTGAGTTAATGCAGGTTTAATGATGCATTCTTGCCGTGACCCAGCAAGTTTTCTCTAAAACTGTAGCCTACTTATCAGCAGTGATATTTAGGACAAGAGGGAGGCCCCTCAGGTCCCTTTCACCGCAGTCCACTTCAGGCTTTTTATACTGTACTTCGTCACATGGCTACGCCGCTCGCAGAGTCACTTATTTTCAGTGAGTGACATAGTCATATGATGAAGTACAAATTAGGCCGTAGACTTCCTGTTATTGATGACATAGCCATAGACTTAGATGACCAGTCTCTCATTTGCTCTATACCTGGCGGATGTTTCCAGCATATTGTCCCTGAAACCTTGTATCTCCCAATTTCATGCTTTTTAATCAATTATTTCTCAATTCAACGCTGTCATAGGACAAAGTATCCAATAGGGCCTATTGTATACTTCGTCATATGACAGCGTTGTGTAAAACTAGTAAAAGATAAGCTGATCTACAAGCTCACAGCACATCATGATTTGACGTGTTGTGAGCTTTACTTGTACAGTAGATAGTCCATTATCTTTTTTCTTAAAACATTTACCATAATGACATGCCCAAAATAGGGATGCCATGTTGAAAGTGGTTAAGCGTGTCTGGGTTTTATAAATATGAACCACTTAAAAGTATTAACAAGAGCTTGTGACTAAAGTACACTGGATCCATTGGAATTCAGTTTTTTTTTCCCATTTTACAGTTTTGGACATACAAGGTTTTTGCCTGACAACAAGAATATTACGAATGACTGACAGCTAACAGGATAAAAGAGCCAGCTCAAGCCCCCCCCCAACCCCCTGCGCGCCTCTTGTCTCGCTTTGTTCTGCTCCGCCCTTTCGTGGCCTCATCCTGTTCTCCTCGCCGATGCTGCGGTCTATTCACAGTGGTACATCTTCTATTCAGCAGTTTTCTATTGTCTCTCTGAGTGTTCCGCCGCGCCGCGTTCCATGTCCTCCATACTGTGGGGTTTGAGAGCATGTGCTCTGATGGGAACGCTACAACTGGTGTCTCTCTCAGACTCAATTACTGATGCCACATCTGTACTGACAGACTGGTCAGCGTGTGAGGATATGTCATGATGTGCGAGCGCATGTGCGTGTTGTTTATGTAGGGTCAGAGTGGCAGTAATGTCATTGAGCAGGAGGCCCTGTCCGTTAAAGGAGATGAGACGTGCAGGGAAATGGCACGCCAGCCAGACACAGTGATAAAATCACTCTCCATTTGGAGTCCTGCCCGGGCCTCGGCTCAGAGAGAGCACACACACACACACACACACACACACACACACACACACACACACACACACACACACACACACACACACACACACACACACACACACACACACACACACACACACACACACACACACACACACACACAGCAATCGTAAATGAATTTGGGAGGTGATGTTGAGGCCAAGAAAAAGAGAGAGCGAGAGAGAGTGTGTTACGGGAGCTAAGAAACCACAAAGCAGACGTGAGGAAGACAACAGTTGTAGATAAAGGGGTTACAGTCAAACATACTGTAGGGCCAGCTGGGCTGCCAAATCAATACTGCCAGACAGGAGATACGACCTACCTCCTCGATTAGTCTCAACCTTTCCGTCCATCAATCCACTCATCCCTCTCTCTGCATCTCCCTCTTTTCAACCACTTTCTTCATCATCTGCCCATTCCTCCTCCCCTGTCTCCATTCGATCTGACCCCACCCAACCCTCGTCTCCCCGCTGTATGCTTCAATCACCTTACTTTCCTCCCTGTGATGGATCAAGGGCCAAGGCTGTATTGACAAAACCATAGACCTGCATGACCGACACTCAGGAAGGAACAGGATTGGGGAGGGGAGGGGGGCTTGTTGAATCGAATCACCAACCTCAGATGGATGGATGCAGAAAACGGCAAAATCAGATAGAGGGAGAGTTAGTACAGCAGAGAGAGCTGGGATGAGGCGGCTCCTCACTGTCACCCGGGGTAAAAGATAGAACGCCATCTCCGGCTTCAACCTATCCCATTAAGTGAAGTAGAGGTAGGAGCTTGTGGCTTGGCGGTGCGCTGGCTCCCCGCATGAACAGAGGAAGGCAGGAATAAAGCCACAAATCAGACAGGCACAGCGCTGAACTCAGCAGAAGCATGATTCAGACTCTTTTGTACTGGGTTTTGCAGCTGCGCGGAGAAACCACGTCTGGACCGGGGGCACGTCAAGGTCTGTCTTCTTATCACTCTGCGCTCACAAACAAGAGCACGGTATAGGCATTAGGCAAGAAGAAGAAAAAAGCAGTCTCACGCAAAAGTAGCAAAAACAACCAACCTACAAGCTCACAACATGTCACGGTGCACTGCGTTGTGAGATTTTAGATCTGTAATTTTTGCTATTTTTGATTACTTTTTAAACGTTTTTGAAAATCTTCACCTTTAATGACATGCCCAAAATTAGGAAAGTGTTTACATCTGTCTGCGTTTTTATACAATTTTAACCAATGAAATGGTTAAAAAGAGAGCTTGAGGCTAAATAACTACATTGGTTCCTTTTTTTTCCATTTTATGAAAAGTAAAAGTTTTGGACATACAAGGTTTCTGCCCAACAGTGACAATATGCATATGAATAGCGGTGCACACAAACACACACTCGCACACATCCAAGATAATTGCATTTTGACATTGCATAGTCGCTGTGTTAACTACATCAGCCAGGGTCCAGCTCTAGGGCAGGGCCACAGTTCCATCAGGTGAAGGAAAAGGAGATGCGAGAAATGAAATGCAGGCCTTGGTTCGGGTACAAATATTAACGGCCATGAAAATAAAGTTAAATAAAATGAAAAGTCTGCATAGAGAAATGCAATATCGTAACCCTGTTTGTTCAGCAAATGAATAAATGGCAAACATCACTCAAGTGAAAAGACCCAACTTTCTACCCCGTCTCTTCTCTTCTCCCCTCTCTTCCATTTGTGTCGGTTAATTGCATTTAGAACTCATATGGCTGGTTAGTAACTGCATTAACCTCAGGAGCCTCGTCAGATGCAGACTATTTAAAAACACGCCCCTATAGAGCTAGTTGTAATGCGGGTAATACCCGGGGGGAGGTGTAACCAATCAGACTGGAGTCGCGAAGAAGAGCTAATCATTTATTGGTCACACACTCCATTTAACCACCCCCTTCAAGCTCACCCTGCAGCTTCTCTTCCCCCCCCCCTCTCTCTCTCTCTCTCTCACACACACACACACTCTCTCCATTCTGCTCTTTTCCTATTTCTACATCTCTGCCTTTCTGAGTGAGCCTCTTCAAAACCACTCACAGGTTAACCGATTCAAACCGGGGAACACATCCGTGTAACCACTTTATCCATATTTTATACTGTGGGCTATTAAAAAATAGATATACAAAAGCGCGGCTATGAGCTCGGTGCCACGCTATGAACTTGTAGATCTGCTATTTTAGAAAAATCATACATTTGTGCAAATCTTTGAATATACTGTAGTTTTAGAGCAAAATGTTTTACTCAAATGTTTGCTTCAGGGGGGGTCCCTGGAACAAAAATATTTTGAGATGGGGGTCCACGGACATGAAAAACCACTGATATAGCAACAAAAGTTGTTTTTTTAAACGGTTAGGATTTAGAAGACATTTGTAGAATATAAATGCCGCGCTATGAGCTTGTATATCTGATATTTTTGAATAGCCAAAGAAATCTAAAATGACAGATGCGTTCCCGGATTGAATGGGTTAACAGCCTTCCACTCCCACTTTATACACAAACACCCCGCCCCCCCATTTCTCCCTCTTATCAAGCCACAGTGGAAAAACCTAAACAAAACAGAAAATCATAGATGAAAGTGTAACACGTCTTCCTGTCTCCCTATTTCTGCTACTATCTAACTTCAGCTACCGGAAATTGGCTCCCAAATGTTCATAGTGGGATGTGAATATCGGCCAGCAGGGATAACTTGGTCTCCTGTGGTTTCTTCCATGACAGACTGGGATCTGCATGGTGACGAAGCGCAGCGTGAAATGAGTGTGACGGCGAGGTGCCTGTTGTGAGCCAAGCTTGAGCATCGTGGCTGGGCTCCCTAAACACAACCTGTTGCGTAGGATAAGGACAGCCCACAGTGATGACCATGTCATGCTGTTGTCCTTTTTAATATCTGCTATCTGATCTGATGCGTCAGAGGGAGAAAAACATGATGACACACACACACACACACACACACACACACTCTCACAGATACATGGTAGGAGACAAGGCCTTAGTTCGTCACAAGGGACTCTTCTTCCTTTCTAATCCATCTGACACAGCGGTCATGTCATGCTAGCCTCTGACCGACCGCGACACAATAGTGCTACTCCGACTGAAAAGACATTTAGGTGGGTGTGAGGGAGAAATTATTCCAAAAGCGAGGAATAGAAATGGTTTTCTTTTATACTCGATTTGCAAGATGCGTACGATGGACCTTTCTCTGGGGAAAAGAAAGAAAAACAAAAGGCGCACAATAATCTTCCTCTAAAATAACTGTTTTATGAAACGGTGATTTCCCTTCAGCACGCCGAAAAATAAGCCACTTGATGATTTATGACACATTAGCCAGTAGTCAAGCAATCATGGCCAATTATTCTTTTCAGATGTGTACCATTACTACAGAGCCTAAGGCAGTATTGGCACTTAGGGGGGAGTTTGGCTGAGACTAGTACTGGTTTAATTTGATTGGTCTGGCTTCAGTATCAGTGTACCACACACACACACACACACACACACACACACACTCACACACTAGAGCACAAGCTGTGTGCACACTCTCACGCGCCTGCAGACAGTTGACTGCCAACCATTTCTGAAAAGGTATATCCAATGCACAACAAATGGCAGGAGGATCATCTTTCCGAACCACAAACGCAAATGAGGCGGCTGATTCACTGCAGACAATGCAGCGCACAAGAACACTTGTCACAGTATCAGACAGGATAGTGTCCAGGTGTGCTGCCGAAACCCGTTCCTCCCCCCTGGGCAGCAGCCAGGGGGAGTTCCACCTCGAACCCCACCACTGTCCATCCACCCACTCTTCATACCAAGGTGACAGTTGGAAAACAGTTCCCTGAAGGCCCTACGTCATTCTTTGTCAGAATACAGATTACGTTGGTCTTTTATACCCTTATCATTTAGCTCCTGTCCTTGTCTTGTCTCCTCCTGTCTATATCTTCGTCACTGTGGAGACGAAAACCTTGTATGTCCAAAACGGTTACTTTTCAGGAAATGAAACAAAAGAACTTGTGTTCCAATGGATCCAATGTAGTTATTATCTTGTCACAAGCTCTTGTGAATCTTTTCATTAGTTCAGTATTTATAAAACCCACAGACAGACTTAACCACTTTCAACCTGGCATACATACTTTGGGCACAATTGTTTGAAGCTGTACTGGTAAGTTACATTTGTACACACTTTGTTTTTATTGTTTCGTTACAGATCGTCTATTTCCGCTACTTTTGCGCGACACTCTCGTACGACCAAGTGGGGAATTAATTTGCGGAAAACCATAAAAACGTTGAAACATGGAGATACAAGGGTTCTGCCCGACGTTATTCTTCCTTCCTCTCTAGTCCACTGCCACCGTTTAATCCTGTCCTTCTGACATCACCCTTGAGACGTGTGCACTCTCAAAGACATGCACATGACGCACGCACACTTCCTTACCCTCTAAAAGGCGACGTGATGAAAGAGAATTCATAATATAGCATAATGAGGGATAGAACAACAGAGAGACGGGAGTTTGTTAGAGACACATGGCCAGGCGGGGGGGACATTGAAAGAGGTTTTGGTTGTGAAGGTGGGAGGGGCTACAGGACAAAGGTATAGAGCTCCTCGGTTCGGGTCCGGGCGCGTTGCAGCTGCCTTGGGGGGGGGGTGTGATCACGAAAGGGTAAGAGAAAGACCATATAGTTTACCTCTGACCTCTGGAGCTGGGTTAGGAGGCTAGACACAGAAAGAGAGGCTCAGATAACGGTGTCCCTCAACACCACCGCACACATTTTATCTCCCTCCCACACACACACACACCCACACACGTCTATAAATATCATGTTCTATCAGTGGTACCGTTTCACATTGGCCTATGTCTGAGCCCTGACCCACATTCAGATCATGCTACTCATACTCAAAAGCTCAAGTCACCGATATAATTGTACGCGTCCCAAGGATAACACAGATTTGATGCCATAGCGAACCCACTGATCTGCTAAGCACTAAACCCCACCACCAAGAAAACGGACTTAGCACATTGATCAATGCACCCTGAGCTCACGCTGTTACTACAGAAAGAATTAGCATTATTGACATTTCTCACCTCCTAGTGATACTATACCACTGTGAGTGACTGGGACGCACTGGACAAGTGGACATTAACACATTGATGTGACTCGAGGTTTAAGGCCGCACAATCAGAGACCCCAATAACTCCCCCTCTCTCTGATTAAAGGGGATTAACACAGAGGGGGATGGGAGCAGGTTAGGATGCCAAACTTGAGAGCAAAACCCCCACAACCGCGTCAGCTGTGTTCTTGGACCTCAGGGAATGTTTGGGGAAATGTGTGTGACACAATGTATGCGTGTGTGTGTGTGTGTGTGTGTGTGTGTGTGTGTGTGTGTGTGTGTGTGTGTGTGTGAAGGAGAGAAAGAAGAGAGAGAAGGAGCGACAGAGAGGGGGAAGCTGGAAGGAGCGGCAGCGGGGAACAGATGCCGTTGACAGAGGAGTGTTTGAATTCTCACACACTGTGGGGACACACAGGGTGTGTTATTGAAACAGCTCGGGATGGGGGTGGGGGTGTGTGTGTGTGGGAAGGAGTGAGGCATCCGTGTGGGGTGAGGCACGATTTCCCCTGGCCAGAACAGGTGGGACTCAGTGTGACGTTGGAGGCCAACACTTCCTCTGCCTCTCCCACCCACACGCCCTTCCCTCCCGTTGAACCCGTCAAGCATCCATCTAGATACGCTCGCCCGTGAGTGGAATTGCCCACGCATTGACCTGCTGTACCAACTATACATTCACAGCGTAATCGGCACTTCTTCTGCACTTGCTTTGTTCAAAATAGCCATTGATGATGAGAAAGATAAAGATATGATAGATGAAGCCATTCCAAGAGATAAGTCATATGCTTCATTAAAAGAACTACAGCGGTAATCTTGCGATTATCCTTCAAAGCTATCCGATATCATGGGGAGCAGCCTGCTGGTTGAATAATCCACTACACAGTATGTGTGTGCATGTGTGCGTGCGTGAGATATGCTTGCGTGGGGGACTCACCGGTGAGGTTGGTGCGTGCGCTGTAGGAGCCCAGGTACTGGCCGTCAGTGTTGGGTGTGTAACACTCAAACAAGCCCTGGTCTCTGGCCTGCACCTTGGTGATGTGCAGCTGAGACGAGTCCTCGCTCAGTCTCTCCACAGAGATCTCTTTGCTGTTCACCCTCTGGGCGTACACGGCGTAGGCATAGTTTGGCTGAGCCGTGCTCACGATGCGGATTTCCCTGTCTGGCACCGACGGCAGGTACATGGACCACTCGAAGTCTTGCTGCACGCCCTCCTTGTAGCCGCTCACGTTGCACCAGATGGTGACGTGGGAGCCCTCCGTCCGCACTAGAGGCCCGCTCTGCACTGTCACCACCCTTTGAGACATGGCAGCGCCAACTAGAGAGGTTGGAGAATGAGAGAGGGAACAAGAGAGAGAGGGAGAGAAGATTAGTTTTTTATTTTTATTTAGCATCAGCAGTTTGAGTTTGCAGACCTCATGTCTCCTGTCCGTCATGGCAAGCTGCACCGCAGTGCCTGTTAAACACATTGCAAAACACACTTGCACCTTTTGAATAACTGTCATAATAATCTTTTTATACCACCTTCAACAGCCCCACTAACTTTTTACAACAGTCAGCCAACCACATTCATTAGGCTTAATTTATACTCTAAAATCCTGCAATGCCATCGCTTGCCGAAAACATCAGATCTACAAGCTCACAACACGTCACACCGTGAACAGCTTGTAGATCTGCTATTTTCGGAGAGACACACCGTCATTTGACAAAGTACAAATCTGACTTTTCACACACACACACACACACACACACACACACACACACACACACACACACACACACACACACACACACACACACACACACACACACACACACACACACACACACACACACACACACACACACACACACACACACACACACACACACACACACACACACACACACACACACACACACGAAAGGCAGCCATCTGGAAGTTAGGTGAGGTCAACGTCCACATCATAAAACACTTGTAGCCCCTGGCAGGGTGCATCATCGTATTATGAGGAGGCTAACAAGTCGTACATGCAGTGTGTCAAGTTGGATAATGCACAGGTGTTCCTTAAAGTCACGGACATCAGTTACAACATCTGTGGGCAGTATCGGGTCGCAGAGGGTGACCGACCGCGCACTCCATCATGCGCACGCACACGTGCCGCATTTACCGGCTCAGTTCCCAACATCCTTAACACAGTGCACGCACACATACCCTAAATCCAGAGAGGATGACAAACACAGTGTTTCCTGTCTGGTAGAGCAAGTGGAGATCACACAGCTATGTGTGTGTGAGTGCCTCAGTGGGAGAGTATCTGAAAGGCTGTGTCTGTGGGCACAACGCTCATCATCAATAATTCACCAAAACAGCTTTTTAACTCCCAACAACGCCACCCTGCCTCTGTCTCACACCTCCAGCCACCCCCCCCCCCCCCAACGCCCTCTTTCATTCACAGTCATTAATGTGAGTGCATGCATGTGTCTGTGTCTATAAAAGGGTTATCTAGTTGAAAAATGAACAAACCTTTGCAGACTGTGTTCACTGGGTCGGAAAAACGAAGCAAAAGGGAAAGATGGACCACATTTATTTTTGCTGTGTGTGTGTGTGTGTGTGTGTGTGTGTGTGTGTGTGTGTGTGTGTGTGTGTGTGTGTGTGTGTGTGTGTGTGTGTGTGTGTGTGTGTGTGCGAACATGTACACATGGAGCTTCTGTTTTCCTAAATTTTATTTTCATCTTTCCTGTGCTTGGCACTGCAGTTTTACTTCCATTTTGAGGCACATTCCGCTGCTGAGCATTCAAAACCGTTACAAATCTCTTATTTCTTTTTGGCTGCATCACTAGAATGGGATTTAAATTCAATAAGAGCGGGGCCCGAAAGTGAAAATTGATCGGAATGAAGCATTCCCTCTTGCTTGACTTCTCCAGTGGACCACCAGAGGAATTGATTTGCGTATGAATGCCCCCAACCCACTGTTTAATCCACTCCCAGAAAGAAAAAAAAAATCCTTATTTGACTACATCCTCACGTATCAGCAAATCAACCATATAACAGCAAAACATTAAGCCACTGAACATTCTGAAATTCAATTAAAAGTCGCTGTTTCAGAGGGTAAGCAAGCGACAAACACTGCCGACAGAGAGGGAAATTAAGATCGACCTTTGTAACTTCCAAGTCTACGGCAAAGAGGGATGGCCCGATACCAATTAAGCAAGTTATGGGGAGCATCAGGTAGGGGAAAGTAGCCATTTATCCTCATTTAGACCCGCCTCTTCTTCATCGTGATGCCAGTGTGCTGCTGACCTGGTGCCGGTCCGTCTACCCACAAGCCATTGGGTTGAGCTCAGAACTGATACTGCTGTGTCACTGCTTCTCTCGTGTTACAGCTCATCATAGAGAAGCTGCGGGAAACGTATCACTCATAAGACTAACAGAAAGCTATCAGACTGCTCATACTGTGTTAACCCATTCAATCCGGTAACGTGTCTGTGTCATCTTAGATTTTAGCTATAACCATTATTTCTATACTTTGGATATTCAAAAATAGCAGATCTACAAGCTCATAGAGCGGCACCGAGTGCCGCGCTACGAGCTTGTAGATCTGCTATTTTTGAAAAATCTTGAACATTTGTGCAAATCTTTGAATACATTTATTTAAACAACATCTTTAACTAAAAAATCTTTGCTTCTGGGGGGGGGGGATCAAACATATTTCGATGGGGATCGGCGTCCAAAAACATTATTTTGGGTGGTCCTTAACAAGAAAAAGTTTGAGCATCACTGATATATAGTAACAATAGTTAGTATAGTAACAAAATGAAGACATTTGTTGAGACATTTGACAGTTACAAATGTTCGCTTTAAAAAATATATATACATTCAAAGATTTGCACAACATTTCACGATTTTTCAAAAATAGCAGATCTACAAGCTCATAGTGCGGCACTTGGTGCCGCACTATGAGCTTGTATATCAGCTATTTTTGAATATCCAAAGAAATCTAAAATGACAGATGCGTTCGCGGATTGAATGGGTTAAGAGCTCGTCTCCACTCCCCCACCCTCTCCGTCTTCCATCAACTCCTTCTTTCCTTCCTTCTCTCTTCCTGCTGACTGCTCTCATCCTTCCTCCATGTAAGTCAAATATCTTCCCCTTTCCCTCTCTCCACCATTCCCTATGTAGATTCTCCCTTCCCTCTCTCTCTGTCTATCTGCATATTCCTGTCTCTCCTCTGTGCCTTGCGGTTCTCAGCTTCCATTCAGGCAGGGTTTAAGCGGCTCTACGGTACTTCAAAGTGCCCTGTCGCTCTGCTGGCTGTTTGGAGAACGGCTGACAATGACATACCAAACCCTGCAGGCCTTCAACGGATCGGCCTATCCCTCCGTCCGTCCATCCCTTCACTAAACAGACACACACACCTCTGGCACCGTGCCTCGTGCCAAGGCTTCTGGCCTTTCCAGGGGTCAAGAGTCACATCTACTTGTCTATTATGTGTACAGTTAGGTCTCTAAATAGAACTCTGCCACTCGCTCCCCTATCTGTCACACTCCTCTTTCTCTCTGGCTTTGTCATGTCTGAGTTATTAGGTGCTTCCTGTTCAGTTTCGACGATTTGTCACAGCACACGTGTCCAGAGTCGGATGACATGGAATCACACGGTGGACGAGCTCCTGAAACGACCTTGTTGTTCCAATGATGGGGCATGCAGAGTAATGTTAGAAGTTGAACACAACTCACATGCATGCACCGACAGCCACACATACACACACATAAAAAGGAAGCTGTAAAGAGGATTATGCTAAGTGGAAAGGGGGGGGGGGGGGGGGTTTAAACACTAATCCAATCATTTGTGGCCGGTGTCTTAGACACACTGGAAACAGCAGTGTGGTCGTGTGCATGCAGAGCTACCCCCATCACTTTTCTCTGATACATGATAATTACACACTTGGGGAGGTGTAGCTTATAATAACAGAGTTAGATGTGTGTAGAAAGTAATTAAGAAGATGCTCAGAGTGGTGTGTGTGTGTGTGTGTGTGTGTGTGTGTGTGTGTGTGTGTGTGTGTGTGTGTGTGTGTGTGTGTGTGTGTGTGTGTGTGCACGCTAGTCGCCAACATTGCACTCGGCCATATTCACACACCAGCCATTTTGCTCTTGCATCTCCCCAATGACTTTACCAATGATGTAAGAGCAAAATGGCCACAACGTGAATTACAACGGTCTGTCACCAATTCTCAGTTCTCTGCACAGTTGGACCATAGAATGATTTAAAAAACATTGCTTGTCATCTTTACATCGCTCAATGGTTTAGGGCCAAACATTATGCTCTTAAATTCTGAACTCCTGAGAAGTCTCAGGCTGTACAGGACCAGTCTAACAGTTCCCAGAGTTAAAACTAAACATGGTGTTTAGTTATTATGCCAAACAAAAGTGGAACACATTTCAAGAGGATCTGAAGCTCGCAACAACTTTGATTATTTTAAAACACAGCCAAAATCAAAGTATATTCTCCACTGCCTTCTGTTAAAGCCTTTAGTTTAAGATACACAGGATAAGATGTAGATTTCCTTTATGCAAAGGAACACTACACATCCAAGCATCCAGGATGCCTGAGGAAGAAGGTCCATGACGGAAACTTTTGCCTTCATAAAAGTTTTCTCTATTGAGCAAGTGAAGACGGTGTGTGGGTTTTTCTATTTTTTTCCCCTATTTTTCTACAACGGCTGCTCTACCAACGCACCTGTCCCTAAGCTGAACTAGGTGTGCAAAAGAATTTGGTTTACTTTTTAAGTGTGGGGAAAAGTACAACCACAATTACACCGTGACCTAATTTTGCCTATCTTGTTTTGTGTTTCTCAATTTTTTCCTTCTATTACGCTTTAAACAACTTCAAATTACTTTTAATGACTTTTTATGCCTCATGCAAGCACTTTTAATTCTCTTGGTGTATGAAAGGTAGTAAACAAACAAACTTGCCTTTCCATATCACCTCTCCTCATTCATCCTCCATTCCTGGTTACTTGGCACGCACGCACGCACGCACACACGCACACACGCACACAAACCGATAAAAACCAAGGGCCTACATGCCAGCCCAGTACTAGGACAGTGTGCCCCAGTAGAGCTATTTCTGTAATCTCTCTCTCTTTCTCGGTCTCTCTCTCTCTCTCTCCGTCGTACCCTGCTTCTCTCTCTTGTTTTACACCATGTGTGCATGTACACATAGTGCCCGAAACATGGTGTAAGAAGGAGCAACCCTCTTAACTTAATTATGAACACGCTAGCTAGATGGTAAATAAATAAAACAATGGACTGAGTCAGTGTCCTATCTTCCCATGGGGGGCCTGAGACTCGGTGGGCAGATCTAGAAATCCTGTGAAGATGTTCAGACAGCGAGGCGGCAAACGGGAGCAGGGACGGACAAACGGACGGAAAGTAGCTCATCATGACAAAATTCTGGAAGGCAGTGAATATGACAAATGAAAACACTTATTCTTTACCTGCACATCTCCAATGTAATAACTGTGTATTATCTGACCAGAAAGAGATCTGCCCTAGCCATACACAGTTTGCTGCTGCTGAACACTTATTTAAAGATGTGTACACAGGACCCACACATCTATTAATAGTGACTGTATATACAGGTAGGACCATATAAACCTCACTTTTCAGTTCACTTTACAACCTATTTCTCCTAGTGATGTATCCAAAGCAGTGCACTATAAAATGATTTCCATTGATCCCAGGAAATCAACAGGAACAGACAAATTGATCCATTCTTTTGAAAGCTTCCCACTCCATTTATCACTGATCAAATAACACACATGATCTTTCCATCTCAACTGGTACAATTCCCACTATCTAAGAGTTTGCTCATGTGATTCCGTTATTCAAGGGAAGAGACAACAGTGATAATTATCGGCCAAGATATCCAAACTTTCCCGTCTGGCAGAAATTCTGGAATTTTCCTTTTAACCTATTGGTAACCTGTATACCAGAGTATACCAGAATAACCTGTTGGTTATTCTGGTGAATAACCAACTCAAAGTATTTCTCTCAAAATACTAATAACAGTCTGGCTTCAGACCTATGCATAGTAGCAGCTCTGCTGTTACATTAGTTGTAAATTATATTGTTTCTTCTATGGATACTTATTCACACTTATTAAGATTTTGGGCTTGATTCAGTTTATTACCTTTCTGAAAGGTTTCAATGTGTGAAAGCTAGAAATAGCCAATCAAAGTTTTTACCAAAATGTGTTCCACAGTTCTGCCCCGTCTTATTAAAAAATGTACAATATTGTCTCTGACTGTAACATACATATTATGATTCTATTCTGTATTGTTTTACTGACACAACTTGCTCTTTTACTGCTCTTCACGATGCGTTTATCAATCTAAAATTACTACTCAATGCAAGCTAAATAAAGTGGTAGTGATCGAGAGAATATAAATACCGGTATCTAAGTATTTGGCTTGATAAATCATTTACATTTAAGCATCATTAAATATCTTATCCAAAAACTGCGGCAAAAACTAAGATTGTATAGAAACAGAACCAGTTTCCCTTTGAATTGTAGGAAGAGTATAGTTGAGGCATTCTCTCAGTCCTAGACTATGCCGATATCATCTACAGACATGCTGTTGCTTCCAACTGTCAAACCCCTAGACTCAGTTTATCATTCTGCACTCAGATTTATTACCGGTAATCCCTATGACACTTTCCTCCTCGGGCGCAGAGGCGTGATAAACACAGATCTTTTCATCCATGAATTCCTTATTAGACATACACCACCCTATTCGGTATAATTTTTCTATGCTGGACTGGAGCACAGGTCCCTACCAAACTCACTCTAGTGCAAACTGTCTGTTGCTTTTAGTCCTGTAGGTTTATTCTGAGTTTGGAAAATCTGCTTTTGGTGCACGCATCCTCAAGATCAACATCCTGTTCAATTCAATACGATGACCTCAAACCACTACACCTCAGTGTGCAATTGTTTATGCGGTCACGGACCCCCATCTGAAAATGTTTTTGTGTTAAATTTGTGTTAAACTTTTCATTCAAGATTAAAAGCGAGGCCTCAGAGACTTTTGAGGCTTAAATAAAGGTTTCAAATGAATCGCAAGAAAATGATAAAACAAGTGTATGGGTCTCTGTTACAGAGAGTTAAACAGAGGGTGTGTGTGGATCTTTTCCTCTCTCGATTTCTCACCCTAGGTTAACCATTCTCTAAAATCAATCTATCTCTACTCCCTCAAGGCCCACAGAAAACATTTGGCCCCTTTAACATCATTACCAGACAGCGAGAACCAGCGAGCGAGCATTTCTGAAGATGTGGGGAAACTGTAGGGAGAAAGAGGAGGAATTTTCAAGGAAGGTAAATGTTGACATTTACAGAGGAGGTGGCCATAGTACTGTAGGACTCTATTCATTTTCTGAAAGTAGGGGGCAAAACCCTCCTGTTCAGTTGATAATAGTATTGTCTGTGCTTTACCATTGGAAATGTACAGAAAACCTGCTTGAGGCAGTGTTTGTGACTCGAGCGTAACAGTTGACTGTCACGACAAAATCAAGTATCGTAAGTAAAATCACAAGTTTGATACACAGAGTTAAATTAACACCCACAATTTTACAACTGCCATTGTGTTTGGGTCATTTACACACAGCAAAAGAGGATTCATTGGTCCTAATATAAATGCTCAAAATCTATCCATCCGTGTGTTTGAGTGTCTGTAGTTCACGTATCTCGAGAACCGCCTCGGCGCACGTCGCCGATGACCTGAGGAAGTGCCGTGCATATATGGGCCTATTTCTCGCAAATATTTTCAGATGCATATTTTAGTGTTCGGTATTTAAGTTTAAAACAGGAATGTTTGTAATTCAGAACAGAGTCGTAGCTCTGTAGTAGAATTAGCTGCATGTGGAGTGGAGGAACATTGAGCTATGGGAATCACACAGGTGAATGAAATTATTCATGATTCGTGATTATTCATAGGAGCCCGCTGATGTAATCACAAATTGTGTTTGTTTGACAGGAAGTAATTAAGATTGGACTTTTAGGGACTTTTGACAGAAAAATACAGAAAAATAGATTTTTCATGTCTCGATCATGACCATGGATTATATATGCTCTAAAAGTCCTCTTTCCCCTCCACTACTCTGTAGTACAGTAGTGCCCTTGATTGGTGAGCAGCATCAAATGGTACTAATCAGATTATTCTTGCTCTTCCTTCTAATTACGGATCCCTTGTGCTTTCCTTGGATGATAATCATCATCTGTTATCAGAATGTAAAAATTACTTATCAGCGCAGCAGTCACTGATAATCTCTGACCCTCCCACCGCCTCCAAGACCCTTATTAAATCCAAGCTCATTTAGCAATAAGGAGATAATATCTCCACATGATTCGATCTTTTAGAAATATTCAATCTTTTAGAAATATCATTTCTAAAAAGAGCGAATCATGTGGATCTCGGGGTCTACATGGGAACAGCGTGGCTCCGATTTGTGAATCTCGAACTTCATTCAACTTTATTTTCAGGCTCGTGACTCGCAAGACTGCATTTTTCTAGCCATCCGTTTTAGAGAGGATAAAAAAACGTATGTGTTGTGTGCATGTATGCGTGTTGTGGAAACTACCAGATAAAGAAGGCTCTCTCTAGTCTCTAGACAAGTGTTGCCAAGTCTGCTTATTATAAGTGACTTTGGGCTTGTTTTTCTGTAAAGTCGCTTGTAAATATTGGTAGTTGCGGGTAGCGTTTGTTTGGGCTTGTTTCTAAAGTCTAGTTGCTTATTTGAGCTTGCCAACGTTAGACAATAAAGTTTGATTGAGCTCAGGTTGCAGGATCCATCCCACAACCTCATATCGCCACGCTTTCCACAGCCAACAGAAATTTGGTGCTGATTGTTTCGGTGGTTTGAGAGATTAGCTCCGGACGGGACGGACACACAGACACACAGACACACACACACACACACACACACACACCTACCTACCTTAAGGGGCCTACAGTAGGACAGACCAAACTTTGTTGTCCTGAGTCCTGACTACTACAGACTATACGTCAGGAGATCAGTCGGGTGAAAGGTGTGAAAAAAGTGCACGCACTCTAGACACCATACAGATGGTCGGCCTTTATGGATGGTGCTAAAATTTGAGCTCAACATTTGCTCAACAACGCATAAACATGCCCGGATGCTTAACTGCGGGGTTGCAGCATTGATTCTGTACATTCACATGAATTCAAATCATTTAAAAAATCATGGCAAAACACAAAGATGAGCCAGGGGGCTCCACACTAACTAAACTAACTAAACGCTATTTAGACCATTTTGGTTTGTTTATGTATCAGACTTATTTCATGTTAATGATTGTTAAAACAAACAAAACTATGGTGCGTGCCTATAGCCAGCGGCATTCAGCCATCACGTCATTTTGGAACCTGCTTCTAATGAGCAATATCAATTATCAATAGCTAGAATGTTTAGAACTATTGGCACAGCGACCTGTCAATTCTGTTCATGAAGTACTGTATGCCTCTGACTTAGCCTGATTATCAGCCTGAAGCTGCGTGGAGCTTCAGTCTGAAATTGGCTCCAGTGTCAGTGATTACAAGGGGGAGGGGATTCGCATTTCCCTAAACCAATCACAAGAGATCCACGGATCCGCCTACATCTGACGTCATCGCACAGCTTGCTTTAGCAGATATTCGCTGACCATGTACATTTATAACATGGTCAATCTATCCTGTACTATCCATTGTCCCATGAGTTTTAACATTTTAATTCTGAAGAGAGAATGAGCTACTTGAATAGTGCCGCATTACTGATTGGAGTGGAGACAAGCCATTAAAAACAAAAGGAACTTGTTGCGCATGCAAGCGTGAATGATGATCGCTTCCTCTCCTGCAAGAATATGACATGCAGTTCATTGCTGTGATCTTAGCCGACTCTTGAAGAATATCCTAAAGGAAATGATAGGTTTTAAACTTCTTCTTCATTGTATAAACAAGTTTCGGTCAAAAAATGTGGTTGAGAATGTGAGAGGTGCGTGCCAGCAGAAAGACAGACAATTCAATCAGAATCTTTTTACTCCGAGATCGTGTTAGCCGCACGAGAACCATGTGAACGCTACAACAGACAGAAATAGCACTCAGGCTAAACAATGTTGGTATCCCGGAGGCTACATCCCCACATCTCGTAACTTGCTTTGTGCCGGTAAGTCTCATTACGAGTTGGACCGCCTGTGTGTACTGGCTCTGTTCTAAAGTCTACTCTCTGCGGTTGTGGAGCCCCCTGCAAGTAAGTCTCGCCTAGAGCCGCTACCTGCCTAGGCTGACTATACCTGACAGCAGGATTTTAGTATTTACAGAAGCAGGGGAAAAAAACTAAAGAATTCCACATGTTGACAGAACTAGAAGATCGGGCTGAACAAGGCTAAACAGCTAAGGTCGGTTGGGTGAGTGACCCCTCACCACCATTGACAGCCATTACACACCACACATACTACAACAGATTTTCAGTCGTAGATGCTTATTGACAGCTAAGCTCCCCGACGTCGGCTTGGTGTGCAGCAGCCTTTGTAGAGTAGATGGCAAGCCTTCTGCAGGGCGGCGCTGAACAAATAAGGCCAACTGAAGAGACCACGTCTGTGTACATATTCTATATCATTTCCACGTGAAAAGCTCATTCTAAACATTGCAGCGTAGATGGATAAGATTGTGGGTGTGTGCGTGTGTTCGTGCGCACGCCAAAGGGAAAACAAGAAAGGTAGAGGTGCACAGAGAAGTGAGTGGTTTGACCTCTATTAGACACCAGTTACACAGGCCAGAAGTGCACCAGTCACCCACACATCTATAATCAGTGAGAGGACCAGAGAGAGGTGGAAAGGGATAGAGGGCTATAGACAGTGGAGGATGAAGGTCATGCACATTGTTATCTTGTCATCATATGGCAGTGGGGGGATAAGGTAGGTAGGTAGGTAGGTATACATGGGTTGCAGGTTAAAGACAGCAATATGGGGGAGGTTTAGTCAGCCATCAGCGTTAAGGAGGACTGCCTATTGTTCTCCTTAAACCTAATTTATGAAAGTGTCACTCGTGGAAAATGAATGAGGATAAACTAGAAAGAGCAGTTCTTGGTAGGATTGCATGGGCTTGCTGAAGACAGCTGTAAAGAAAACAGGTTTAGCTAAATTAGCTTTTGAGTAGAATGTCACTTTTAATGTTACTTTTAAAATACATTTAAATAGAATGACTATTGAGGACAACAGATTTAGACAACAGTTAGATTTAGATTTAAAAGCATAAATATGTTTAGCAGACACGGCATCTGAGTGGAAGTTACCTTGCAAAGTAGAACGTGGCAGGGTCTAATAATATAACGGTGTGGCTCCCATGTGAATCTCTGTGCATCTTCGACTCCACATTTGGGCAAGGTTTCAACGTGACCCCACTACTAAATATTATTATATATTATTTATTTTATATATTTATTTTTGTGGCTTATGCATTTATTGATAGGATAGTAGTCTGACAGGAAATTGGGAGAGAGATGGGGAGTGACATGCAGCAATGGTCGTCGGGATCGGGACTCAAAACCGTGACACGCTGTCAGGCTACTTTGGACCACGGTCCAAGCCAAAGGTTAAATATTTTAAGAAAGGATTAGGCCCAGACAGACATACAAACACACAAACAAACAAACAAGGGTGTGCTCAGTGGAGCACATAGCTCCGACCAGGTGGAATTCCACAAATTTGGTCAAGACAGTCGGCAGTCATCTATGACGTATGTGGGCACAGTTTCAGCCCGATCCAATCGGCAATGACTTTCAGTATAACATTTAAGTTCATGGAGAATGGAAGAAAGAAACAGAACATGAAGTTAAAAAGACAGAAAGGGGGAAGGATGCAATATAAAGGAAAAAAATATGCAAAGGAGAAAAAGGAATGTATGAAGGAAGAGAAGACGCATGAAGGATGCAAGGAAGATTGAAATGTAGGGAGGGATAAAGAAAAAGTGAAGGAAGCATATTAAGAATCGTATAATTATATTTGAGTGGACTGTGCCTTTAAAATCATGAAGACCATAGTAGTAAAACCTAGATACTTGAACCAGCCAATGAGAACAGCGGATTGGTTGATTTCAAAGAGAAAAGAGAGCAACAAATTACTTGACAATGTGTACAGTGTGGTGGAACATTGGTCCGCACATTTAAGACTATTTTAAATAGTATTAAGCATTTTTTTTTAATTGATAGCTTAACATTTAAAAAAAATGATAGCTTAACATTTAAAGTTTGAATTAAGTTTCTAGGTAAAAGTATGAAAGACTATAGAGCGCAAAATAGATGCAACGTGAAACTGGCTTTTTATCCCCATTGACTCCCATGAATGTTTAAAAAAAAAATCAATATTTTAGTATTTAAAGAAAATTAACAGTGTTTCTGGCTCAAAGAATGTGCAAGTACTTAGAGTCACAAAAAAGTAGTCGGAATAAATAATAAAAGCAAAGATAACATGAGCATGCGTGCAACCAGGGAGCCAACTAATTAGGCTTTACTTAGCGTCAAGCAAAAAACGTCGCCTGGGTAAACCCCCCCCTCAACATATTCTCTCTCACTCACTCAACAAGGAGATGGCATATAACATCTCCTTTCTTTTGCTCTCATTTTAACCACTGGCACTGCCTGTCTTTTGTGTCATAGCTGGGTTATGTTGGGTTCCATTCTTGCTATGCTACAGTAACTAGTCCTGATTTATGGATCTCTTGGGCTATCATACGCATGACCCCACCTGAGTGCCTGCCTGTCACAGCTGTTAAGACCAGGCTGGTAGCAATGGGGGGTATAAGAGATGGAGACAGACAGACAGATGTGTGTGCGCGCGCCTGCCTGCCTGCCTGCCTGCCTGCCTGTCTGTCTGTCTGTCTGCCTGTCTGTGTATGCACATTATGTTCAATGGCCACCCCTTACCAGCCTTGTAATAAATAAATAATTGGGAAGGACAGAGAGTTGGAGACAACGGAGGGTAGGGTCTCGTTCTCTCTCTCTCTCTCTCTCTCCCTCTGTTTGGGACTAAGTTATTCATCCATAACATGAACACACCAACTGCACAGTTACAGACCAGGCAAGGCCAGGTCAGGTGAATGAACTCTCCTGGCCTTGCCTGGTGTTATGGTGCGTTCACACGGGCCAGATACAAAGATACTAGAATACACAGCATCTTTGTCGCTGTGTCACTTTGTATCTGTGTTGCTCAACGCGGTCGGTGACGTCATCAAACGTGCGGACAGCAGAGCTACAGTTGTAGTTTTGTATCTGGAAGTTGAACCCTGCTCAACTTGAATTTGTAGCTTTGTATATTTGTCGCTAGAGCTACAGCTACTTTGTATCTTCATGTCGCTGGCTTCCATTGAAAATGAATAGTAATGTGTATCTTTTTATCTGCCCATGTGAACGCACCATAATCCCACTGCCACAATACAAACAAACATTCAATTCAACTTGCATTAAAACGCTTAACTACAAAAAGCACAGACCATTAGAATTGACCGGAGTTACATAATGGTCAATCCAGTCAACACAGTTAGACATACAATACAATAATCAAGTATACAGGAAGGAAAAGCATCCTCTATGACACAGATGCCAATAATAGCTACCATGTAACAATATCTCAACAGGCAGCTGCCAGGCTGCCTGAAGCCCTGAATCTAAAGTTTCCTCTCCACTTGTTTGTGCATGTAATAAACCATAAAATTACAAAAATAATAATAACTTGCCCTCCTAATCTGAAGATGATGGAAAGTTGCACATGAACACGTTGTTGGTACTCAGGTGGTCAAAGGGATCAATGAGGCATTTTTATGGCGTGGCTTTGCTCTGTAAGTGTCTGTCTGTCTGTCTGTCTGTCTGTCTGTGGAAAGTCGCGCACAAAGTTGAACCAATCAGCGCAAAACTTTGTACGCATAATGGAATTAGAGTACAGAAGTACCTCTAATAATATTTTCCCATATTTTATACTTTTTGAAATATGTCTGTGGTTGTACTGAAACCATGCCCATATTTGGAGTCAAACGTCACAGATACTTCATAGACGACGGATGTCACAGGCTGCTCAAATGAAGTCCGAGATCCGCATTGGAGCCCCACTGTTTCCATGTGGATCCTGGGCTAGTTTTTCTAAGGTTGCAGCAAAACACTAAAATGAGGAGTAGACAACAACAAAGAGGAGCGTGACTTTCAGGAAGGCAGATGGAAACGATCGGCTTAGTAGGTAAAAGCGGCAGACAGGAAACATGACATCATTCTCAGGAATTGCTGATCCTTTTAAAACTGTGGGAGGAGAGCATAATCAGGAGTCATGAGTATGTGCCAGTTACCTTAAACCCAGTCTGTGCATGCAAGGGTATATTGTGTGCTGCTGCTGTGCACCCAAATATACAGATGCAGACACACCACACACGCACACACACAACTGCCGTCTGCTTTGAGCGCCGCCTGCCCCATATCCATTAACTATGTGGACATCTGCTACCCCATCCACCAGACTGCACCCCCATCTCTCCAATTCTCCCCCAAACACACCCTAGAGCCCTGCACCCCTCTCCTCCACCCCTTTCAATGACAAAGCCCCTCCGTTGAGCCCTCCTTAGAACCCTCGCAATCACAAAGACACAGATATAAGCATGGCTCTATCTGCCCACATCCTGGGATTAGCCACTATTACGGCACAGACAACTAAACTTGTGTACCAAGTTCTACCAACTGTTTCAAAAATAACACGGCTGATAAAAAACAATCTGCCATCTTCGTTAATTATACATCTTGTGCTGTTCACATAAGCATGACAGCTGTATTTGCTTTGCGTGCGGCAGTTCATATGCATAGCCTATGATTGGCAGCTCACTTTCTATCAATCTCGGTGTTTGTGCATTAAGCCACAGATTGGAAAGTAAACAAATTCTCTATTAATTAGTATACTTCAAACAGACTTCTCTCCCATTGTAAGTCATTTCTGCTCTCAGGCAACAAAAAACCCATGCACTTGTAAATACTTGCAATTATGCGCATGCAATCACGGGCGCGCACGCATTCATGCGCTCACGCAAATCACAGACAAACACATCTCTTTCCAAAGAGGGTGTGGTAAGCTCAGTAGTCTAGTCTCATACGTTTAGCATCTTTGCCTTTTGTTTTTGATTTTTCATATTTTTGTCATACATTTACAGTATACTCTATTTTATAGACTCCTTTTCAGTTTGTAAATATGACGTTTTTCACGGCAGCATAAGTGGAGGCAAAACATTAGCTGAACACGGTAGACACTCAATACATCCATGTCAACTCTGCCTATGAATTTTGTTTGCATTTAGCCACACTGCCATCCATAAAAAACAAGGGACGAAGTCTTCGTGAACACTCACCTGACCCATATGATGTGCTAAATCTAATAGGGCCCGAGTTATGAGAAACCATCTATTATTATTATTATTACTCCCTAGTTCCCAAATCCGTTTCTGATGAATGGGCATGACAAACCTTTAGACACATATCCATACCTACAACAGATACTACTTTATTTAACCTTACCCTTAGTGTGCGCTACAAACACAAGCATTTTTGATGATCACCTCAGTCCAATCCTTTCATTTTATTAGTTGTCTTCGATTGTATTTGACTGGCAGTGGCAGCTGTTATGTGATTAGACTGGGATCAATTCTCTTTGCAGTTTGCTTGGTCTATAGCGGATACGGAAACGGTGCGTGCGTGTATGCATGTGTAAATTACCGGATATAGGCGGGCTCTAGATTGGATCACACTGGTTTGTTTTGAACAGAAACCAAGGAAAAGGCTGGAGATGTGAGTTTATAAGTTGGAGCCATTCTCATTCATTCATGCTCCTTTGATTTTTGAACCCAACAACACAGCTAGATGGCATGTTCAAGTAGGTGAGTAGTTAGCCTAGCTACTTCCAAAGACCTTTGGTAACACTTGCTATGCATGTCTATAATGCTTTATAAACATACATTATATCTACTTATAAGATTGTATAATTATAGTTATAAGACATCATAAATACTCATAATTCTTTATAACAATGATCATAACACACTAAAGTGTTTTATATTAATGACTTATAAGTTCAAGTATAAATTAAAGCATTGTAATCCGCTTATTACACTCATTACAGTTATAAGCACTCATAAGTACAATCATAACACATTACAGCCTTTTATAACGACTTATAAGGTCAAGTATCATAATACTGGGTTACTCACAGACTTTTCCTTTTGGCCAGGATCGTAGTTTTATTACAATATTAATATTATAATTTATAATGCATCATAATACATAATCAATGTTATAATTCATTATAATGTTATTAGAAGTCACTTTAAGTGGTCACTATGAGAGTATCCAGTAATTATGAAATATTGTATTTGATCTTATAAGTCATTATAAAATGCTTTATAATGTGTTATGATTGTTGTCTATGAGCATTATGAATATTTATGAGTTATAACGCATTATACAAATGTATAGTCCATGCAGTACTTCATGTACATCATATGACAGTGTTAAGCAAAAGTACCAAAAATAGCTGATCTACAAGCTCACAACGTAATGACATGCTCAAATTAGAGATGCCAGGTTGAAAGTGGTCACGTCGGTCTGTGGTCAATGAAAAGTATTGGATTGAATACTTACGAGCTTGTGACTAAATAATAACTACACTGGATCCATTGGAACACAGGTCTCTTTTTTACATTTCATTGAAAAGTAACTGTTTTGGACATACAAGGTTTCTGCCCGACAGCAACCATACAAGAAGCACACTAACAGGCGTACAGTGACTTGGGTGCTTTTCAGGGTTACGTATGGAGGTGCACGTTTGGTGGGAGGAAAAATGTGAGCGTGTGTGCATGCGTACAGTATAGTGTGTGCGCGTGTCCATGCACAGGCGTCGCTGAAAGTGAATATGGATCGCCAGTGTGCAGAACACAAGAGCCGTCACCATAGTTACACTGCCTTGTGCGTATCCCACCAGCGCTGGCTCCGTTCGGCTGGAGGATCAAGCAGAGTGTGGGACACAAGCACTGTGGGTGTTTATATGTACGTGGAGGGGAGTGAACTGGAATCCTCTGACTAGCCAGTCCTCGCGCTCATGGAACGGACCACTGCAGCAGAGGGGTGAGATGTTCTTTGAAGTGGACAGTGGAAGGTGCTCGTAAACCGTCTGAGGTAGACGTGGTGGCACTTAAACACAGATTCCTTCAGTTCACAATCCACCAAACTGCAGCCATTAGGGAGATGAAACTATGTGATCTGGATCGGTACCCGGGGGCAACGTCTAATTAGTGCTCTTTGAAGGGGGTTGGGGTGGCTGCAGTTTTCTTTAAAATGACGTTAGAGAGGGAGGTCAGGGAGGGCACGGAGACAGTTGGAGTACAGTGTGTGTGCACGCGCGTAGGGGGCTAGGTTGTCGAGCCATGCAAAAGTCAGCCCAAATGAACACTTCGACTGTGTCCAAAGGGAATGGCTATGAATGGGCTGTTCGTTCTTATCACACATGAGGGGGTGCAATCTCAGGCATGAAACGGCGTGCGCGAGAGAGCGTGCACAGTTCTGGCAGGAGGTTGTGATGTGGGGGAGTGCTGACAGCTAATGAGAGGTGCTGCTACCCTGGAGTCCAAATCAGACACAAAACAGACACCGCCTCAGCTGCAACTGTGGCTCCAGTCGGCCTCCTGATGCACTACAGCGGGCAGGAAGCCTCCCTCAAACAAATTGTTTTCATCTCACACAGTCACTTTACTTATCTCCCCAATGTCAACCGGAGCGAGTCGGCTAAAGCTTGGATCTGGGTCATGGGTTGAAAATTCATTTGGAGGTGAAGGACATCTAGCCATCAATGGCCTAATGCATCTCTTTCATTTCAGTTTTCAACTAATTAGAAATTGTGTTTGGGCGAGGGAATTCTACAACCCAATCTCAAATGCTCTCTCGTCAACTCTTCTGAAAAAAGGAAAGAAAGAGAAATTGCAAACATTTCCACCTCAAAACAGGAGTGAAGACGATGAGAGGGACAGGTAAACTTTTAGAGTTCGTCCTTGACATGGTACATCAGCATAACGGTAAACTGCAGTGACAGTTGGGTGTGAGTTTCAGCGACTGGCTGTAAAGTCTGTTATACAGGGCCTATACTAGCCCCGAGGCTAGCAGAGACAACCATAGCAGTGTGATTCCTCTTTAGGTAGCCCCAAGGCAACCCACTCTTCGCTCCACCCAGACAAGTCCTGGCACCACGTCCAGACTCCCATTCTCTCATTCAACTCTACTGGTCCATGACTGATTTGATGTTTCAGCTCTCAGCCAATATCAGAACAATGACCATGGCGTGGGTTTTCAATAATTCATTGCAACTTTAATATTTACTGGAAAATCGCACGCAGGTGCCAGCCAAACTGACATTACAGGTTTCCGGGCTACGTCGCTTACTCGCTTTGTTGTCAGTTGACACGATGGTGCTGAGATTGTGAAACGCAAGGGCACAAACGGCATTTCTTTGTGGGTCTACACAAAGGAGTGTAGTTTTCAATTGTGCAAACAAGCATGCATGCAGGTACAGAATATAAGACGACAATAAAAAAATAACACCATCACAATCCAACAGTTTCATGTGGCCCATATGTTTCCTCACAGAGAGAAAGAAGTAGGCGTTTTACTTTAGGTTCAAACAAGCATGTAGAAAAGGATAGAAAGAAACGACATAAAATGAATACAAGTTTTTCTGCATGATGCACACAGATGTACACAGCACATAAGAGGTCGAATGAGTTATTGCATTTTGCCTGTCTAGACACGGTGCTCTGTCTTATGTAAACAGAGGCATATGAATGCATTGACAGAAGCCAGACGGGAGTCCTCTGCAGGCAAGAAAGCAGAGCGAAATCTTAGAGACCTAAAGCTACGTGTGACCACCACCAATCATTCTCTCTACCAGGCATCTGAGATCATTCACCATGTGGTGGTGACAGCCGACTCAAGATTCACATCAATATTTAAAGTGAGCTGACCGGGCCTTGACCCAAGGGGAAAGAGGCCTGTTATTCTCTGAGAGAGAGAAACTAGCATGAGCATACAGTGTGTGTGTGTGTGTGTGTGTGTGTGTGTGTGTGTGTGTGTGTGTGTGTGTGTGTGTGTGTAAGAGTGAGAGAGACTGAAATAGCATGGCAGAGGGAGGTGCAACACTCAGCTGTCATTCTTATTTGAGACAGCAGAAAGCCTTGGTGATGAGGAAGGGCCTCCACAAACTTTAGACTTTAAACTAAGTTAGCAATGCCTCTGCGCAAACCACAACTCAGCATGCAGAAATGGACCCCTTATTGGAATTGACATGTTTTTGGATTCTGCATACAGCAGACAGCATTTCTTTTCAGACTGTACATCGCCATTATCCAGATTTAATATGACCACTCCCCTTTCATTATCCTATCAATTTCATATCGAATACATCAAGAAAGCAACAATGTTCGCAATTATGTGTAACAACAAATAGTGTGCATCTTGGTGTAAAAAAATTAATAAAAATGGCTTTCAGCATTTTCCTGTACATTGTTAGGTTTGTCGGAAATCATCTCATTTAACACTGGTCTACTGCTGTTCTACTGTCAGCACAGTAAATGGAAACCACTGAGGCATTCACTGTGTAACCAGCCAGCTTTCTGCTTAACGTTACATTACACTTCAATTCAGTTATATAAACCAGGATGTCCCGGGTATTTTAGGTTTGTTCATGTTCTCTCTCTCTCATGCACGCGCACACTCACGCGCTCTTGAACAAACAGAAGGACCCTGAAAAAAGCACATAGGGCTACACCACACACCAAAAATGTTTTTGGTGTGGTAATTTCTTTTTCTTTCTACTATAGGTAATAACAATTCCTTCAGAAGGTTGTTTTTTTTAATACACGTTTTTAGATTATTCCCCGATGCTACACACACAATCGCACACCTGGATGTCTGCCCAGCAGCGTGAAAACACCAGATACAGGTTTAGCTACCTATAAGAGTGTGTAAGTGATACCTCAGGGTATAGTTACTGATACAGCATAGTCTCTATTCTATTTCCAACAACTGTCACCCACCTTTTAATTCGGCTCTTTTCACAAACAAAAATGCAAGTGCAAACACGCACACCAGCTGACACACATAGCACACTCCTTGGCAGCTTGCCATACACACTGACAAATACAAACATGCACACACACACACACACACACACACACACACACACACACACACAGTTACTGACACACAGAATGTATTTTGCACGCCCGAACGTGCACAATACACAAACACTCTCACAGGCACCTCCAAACTCAATGCCTATTTTTCCAGATAAAAGACATTTTCACATTGCCAGCTTAACTACCAAGAGAGCTCCAATCCACATAATGAACGGTTCTGAATATAGCCAACAAAAGCCATGTTTCATCCAGTATCTACAAATGATGATACACTCTAGACTCTACCTTACCCAGCCAATTCGATCTTTATTGTGATTATGTGCCATAGTTTAATGTACCACAACCAACTGCAGTACTGTATATTGTGAAGCTAATACAGCATATACAGGGAATACCACAAGACATTCTCCTTGGGAAAACAAATAAAAAATCTATTACCGCCTCATTTGATCAATACCCTCAGTGAAAAGTGTGTTCTGATGCCTTGAAAGGGTAAGTGAAGGAAAATGCAGACTAGTAATCCGATTGACCGAGTGGGGCCCCTCCACTGGGCGGCCTTCCACCCCCCCCCCCCAGCACTGACATCCAGGAACAGAAAAGCCATCTGGTGTTTGTTTGAGACAGTTCACAGATAGGATGTGTGTATGTATGTATGTATGTATGTATGTATGTATGTATGTATACGTGTGTGTGTGTGTGTGTGTGTGTGTGTGTGTGTGTGTGTGTGTGTGTGTACATAGCAGGATGTATGTATACTATGTGCCTATGCAATCAGTCATGTGCTTCTGAATGTTTGTGTGTGTGTGTGTGTGTGTGTGTGTGTGTGTGTGTGTGTGTGTGTGTGTGTAAAAAGCTGTATGTGGAATACATGCTGGCCAGTATGCATATTTATACTTGCAAATACTTGAAAGGCAATGAAGTGTACTTAGGTGACAGTCAATAGAATAAACAGACTGTATAATACCACCACGGTATAACTCAGACATTCGCCTGTTTCTGCATTTTCACACCACTGGGTTGATATCCAGGTGACATGAGACTGTATTAATTACAAACTATAATAATAGGAGGCTACCATGTACAATCCCACTCATCTTTAAATAGAGGAACTGATTATTATGTGTATAGGGTTAATCTGAGACTTAACGCCCAAATATCACATTAACCTAGTTCACCCCCCCCCCACACACACACACACACACACACACACACACACACACACACACACACACACGACACAGATGTTCTAAGGCATGTTATTGTAGTGACTAATATGAAATGATCTCCCAGACTCAGCTAGGTGACGTCTAGAGTCTCTTTCACACATACACACGCCCCATTTTGCCATGCAGGTGTGCCATGACTCAGGTGTGACTGAGACATTGCAGGCACTGTTGATTTTTTTGCCCTTATCTTTATGGACCGGGGCAAAATACTACACAGTAGGCTAGAATAATGCAGGCTTATGCTATTCATTATACAGAAAGAGCAATCGATACCTACCAAGCAGCGCACAGACAATTAGGATCGAATGGGTTTCCATTGTTTATTTGCCCAGCAGATTTTCCCAATAATCCGTTATTAAGGTTCAATGTCTCGTCCGTTTTGATCTTGTAGTTTCTGGTAAAAAACCACCTGTCCTGTCGTCGGTCAAGGCTGTCTTCTTGAGAGTCAAATCCCCGCCGCTGTGCGGAGGTATAAGTGGCCAGCAGCGGACGGGATGCCCTCACCTCTCTCCCGTGTCCCGCTTCTTGCCGATATATAACGCTCAAAAGAAGAACATGAAGGTGTCTTCCCCGTTATCACCTATTGTCAACGACCGACATGCGCCTATACAAGACGCCTATGATGCGACCCAACCCATCGTCTCTTCTGAATCTGAACGCATCCGAGTCTGAGACGAGAGACTGCGGAGGCGATTCACAGGAGAATGGCAAACCTCCTCCTCCTCCTCCTCCTCAGAAAGACAAAGTCCGTCCGGCGTAGCGTTGTGGATGACCTGCGCGTTATTTTGGATACGTATGGACAGTGGAAAATACCCCCAACAAAAAAAACCCGATGAAGGTTGAGCTGCTAGAAGTCCTTGCGGTGTGAAGTCGGATGCAAATAAGTCTTTTGTATGTTCCCTGTGTGTCTCAGTGTCTGGTCCTTTTAGTGGTAAGAGGGGGATCCAGCGCTATCCAAGCAGCAGAGCAGACGCTGGCTTTCTCTTCTCACGACTGGTCCCGTAGCCTATAATCAATCTCCCACCAAGAAAAGCCCAATGGGCGGGCGCTCTCTAGATCAACTGGTGCCCAAACTGGGGGTCGGGACCCATGTTTGGGTCGCGGACCAATCTTTATGGGTCGCAGGTGAATAGTCCCTTTTTTTCTCGTTTTCCTACATTTAAAAAAATAATTTAAAAAAAGTCACTCTTTTACATCAATTAAAACAACATTTTCCAAAAGTATTTATATAAATAAATAAATCAAATCATTTCCATAAATAAATTTGAAAAAGGTTTAAGAAATAGTGAAAACAGAAGATCTACAAGCTTGCAACGCGGCTGGAAGAGCTTGTAGATCTGCTATTTTCACTAGTTTGGGTCCAGGCAGGGCAAAGTCTAATTTCTCTTTTGGGTCTCGAGCTAAAAAGTTTGGGAACCACTGCTCTAGATGAGGCAGGCAGAGCTTTGTGTGAAACAGCCAAGATAGATCATCTTAATCAATGAAATCAATAACAAACAAACAGGGCATTTGAGATCTTTCTGTTGATTTCTGGGGCTAGGTGCACCTACACCGTTCTGCTCCACTCTGGCAAGGCGGACAATGGCCACTTTAAAATACTAAATAGTCTAAATCTAATGGATAAACAAGTCAAACGGAAACCTTTACATTAACAACCTAATTTCAGCACCTGGCTGTGTTATAATTCCTTGGCACCGACCGATAATTCAAAGTCAAAAGCCAGAAGTCTTAAATTCTTTCCAAGGTTATTGTTTCCAAGATTTCCTCCTGCTGGTGGTGTGAAATGCTAGGTAAATGTAAACTTTGTATTTAGCAGTGTTGCCATATTTTGTGAGAGAAATAAGCAACCGTCTAAGAAAACAAACCCAAAAGAAGCCAAATGATAACTTTAAATAGCCGATCTACAAGCTCACAACGCGACACGTTATGCGCTTGTAGATCTGCTATTTTCAAAAACTCTTGCAATAAAATATGGAATACTTGGAACAACACAAATGCTCCCTGGGCACAAAACGTTTTCATGAATATATTTGAGAACCACTGGTTTAAATGATAATTAAAAAAATGTGGAAGCAACTCAAGCAAGCCTAAATAAGTAAGTACACTTTAGATTACCAAAAAATATATACCATATACCAATATTTACAAGCAACTTTACAGAAAAGGAAGCCCAAAGTCGCTTATAATAAGCGGACATGGCAACACTGATCTTGTCCACTGTCCAGCTGCAGTTTGAAAACCTAACAGCGTGCTGGTAGTGCCCGCCCCGCCGTCTGAAACCACGCCCCATACCACGCCTTTGTACAACCCCCCTACCAGACGTGAGGGCAGGGGGAGGGGCTATATTTGCATTTAAAATGTTGAATTTGGATATTTGGAATTAGGCAATAGTGAGTTTGCAGTGGATTCCCTTGCCCAATTTCCAGTGCTTTCCCCAATCCCCCCCATACAGTTTTCAATTTATGGAAAAGATCATGTCTGTGGTTATTTAACATAAGCTTAAGCTAATTTCACATTTTGTTCTACAACATGAATTACATTGATTGATTGATTGAATACTTTATTAACAAGTGTTTTTTGTACTCAATTCATCAGTAATACATACCATACAATATACATATACAATACAATTACATTGTATTATCTGATTTTTAAAATGTATATTTCCCTTTTGTGGTGAATTCTTTTAACAACAAATCTGGCTGAACAAAACGTGTTAATATCGTACACATTTGTTTGCCACCGAGCTTATTTTTGTAATTTATGTAAAAAACAGTGCAAGAATTCCACAGGAAATCTGCAGTGGGAACCATAAGTGGGAAGACGTGGCGTGAACCATGGTGTGAAGTGAACCAAATAGCAATATTGAAGTGAACCCATAGCAGGAGTAACTTCTGGGTTGGCCTACAAAAATAAGTAATAATTACAAGTGATAATTAGACTGGGATCACCTCGTTTAGCAGTTTTCTGATCCAGTTTAGAGCGGAGATAACCTCATGTCACCAGACAGCGGAAACTAGAGCATGCAGATATCGATATAGCCTGTGCTCCTCCAAAAAAAGCACTGCAGAGGGTGATATTTGTCACTGCACATACTCCTACGGGGAGTACAGGCTGGGGCGGCGCCTGGCAGCAGGGAGTGTTGGGTGGGAGGAGTAGGATGGAGGCTGTACGTCCTCCCTGTGGTAGCCTGGGACCAGACGAATCTGCGAGTGCAAAAAAAAAAAGCACAGTCTGTCAACGCCAGGCTATCCCTGTGGGGGCTCCTCACACGTGTGTGAGGAGGAATGTTGATATTCCCATATATATCTCTGTATCTGTCAGTCCTTGTCCCTTTTATGCCCATACGGAGAGTCCCTTTTATGCCCATAATGGAGTTCTCTGTATCTGTCAGTCCTTGTCCCCTTTATGCCCATATATGGAGATCTCTGATGTCATCAGTATGCCTATATATGGGCATGCCCCCTTTTGTGCCCATATATGAAGCTGACTGATTTGTTTACTGATGCCATGACGACACATTGAGGTTAGACAACACACTCCATATTTGGGCGTAGCTGCATATGGTTACGACTGAGTCATGGTGACATGAGCATGACGTCAGAGGTCCGTCGGCCTGCCCTTAAGCCAATTTTAATATAGGATAAATACAAAATGTACTTAAATAAATACAAACATCGGTTTGCAAGTAATGCCTTATCATTCATCAGACATCTGGTAAGAATTCAAAATAAGATAGGCGAACAGTGGTTTGAAAGAATAGGTTTTAATGTGGTGAGAAAATAGCACAGAGCTGGAGCAGCTTACAAGACTTCATCAAAAAGTGCTAGTTGGGAGGGCAACCAGACAGAATGTAAAAAGTTACAACTTTGTGAGATGCTAAAAACAACTCTTCTGTGTTATAAATAAATAAAAGGAGCAAGCTTTTATTTGGTGTGTGCATAGTACAAAAAGTAATTGCAGAACATTCATTGGGTATTCACTTTACCAACTGGGAATTACAAGTTGAATCCAGCATAAGTAGCAGCAGATTTCAGCTCAGATAAAAATGTTGAAATCCTTTTTTGGAACTGGCCTGGGACTGGAGGCATTGAGTGTTCACAGGATGTGTTAATAAACCATTACCATACTTTACTCATGAAACAGTCACATCATTAAAAGAAATCTGCCACAGCTTCCAACTAAAAACGACACACTGCATAAACAGAAAAGGGAGACAGCTTGGGGTATATTTACAGAGATGAAAACAAAGGCTTTAGGGGACATTACAGCCACGCCAGAGTAATCCACAATGGGATTAGACACTGATAGCAAGCATGCGGCTACTGGGTTTATCTTATTCAAAGGTCCGTCTCACACCATGTCCAAACACCACCACATTATACACAGCCTAAAGGAGACAGTTAGGTAGGCCATGTGCAGTACACCTGGACTGCATATGCTGCATCTAAATATAGAAGCTCAGTTCTCAATGGACTCATTGCTTAGCACAGTGATGGCACAGTTAGCGTGGGCAGCCAGGATACACTTGCCTTACCCCACTACATATTGCATCAATTTGCATGTCCAGTCCTCCAGTGCATGGAAACAATAAGCGATATGATGCGACATAACATGTTTGGAATTAGAGATTATCACCTTTGCCCGCTCACTCAGGACTGTCAGGCAGCTGTCTACAAGTATATCGGGGGAGCCCAGGATCCCGATGGGTCTCCATGGAAACAGAGGAGTCCGTGCTACATTCACTCTCTAAAATATCACCTGGATCTGGTCTTGAAAGCGAAGCCTCTTTAAGAGCATTTCTCTTGATGGCTGGGCAGTGGAAGACAGCCCCATATAATTCTGCGTTTTTAATATTTCATCAAGCACTGTGACTTGGTGCTGAAGTGAACATTAATGTTTCCATTGACTTTTACATAAAATATCCCAAAACCACTATATAGTATATGAACAATTCTTTGGATTTATTTTTTGTGGATCCCCATTGTGCTTCACATGAGCATGTCAGCATTTCACAGATGAGTAAAAGTTGTGACTTCACATGTACACACATATATATAATACATCCATTTGCAGATACAGATAAATTACATGCAGACCGGTTTGACTCAATAGTTGTGTTTAAAGAACCTGGGTGTAAATCGGGATTAAAGTACTATAGTAATAACAGTGCCATTGTAAACACGAGACATGTTGTTTGAATGTGATTGGTAGTTATATGTGTGGTTGTAAATTATTGGTTTGAGTTGGAGAGGGAGAGAGTAGGTTTATAAACTGGGGGCATGGTGTGGAGCTCAAGTCTTCATTGAATGAGACTCAACTACTTGTGACAATGTGCACTGCCCAAGGGGCCAGCCTCCTGCTTTGAAATTGAGTCGATATAGGAAGAGAGTTCAAGTGACAGTTCATATGAATGGCCTGTAGTTTCGCTGTTTTACCCCTGCTGGTGTCAGAAAGAATTTATCTTAATGCAAGCGGATGGGTTTTTGACAAACTTTAGACTTGATTTTCTTACCTTCATAAACATTGTCATAAATACTATATGCTTCCAGTCGCTACTTTAAAGTCTCCTTTCAATCATCATGATATGCGTTTTGGTAAATTATGGTCCCATTTATTTTAAAATTTACGATAAAGTAGGTTATGCTGTAGGAGGGGCGGGATGATTTGATTGACAAGCTACACAACCAATAGCATTCATTCCCCGCCCCCGCTCTTGATTGACAAGCTACCCAACCAATAATGTCTGGTTGTAGCCTCGCGTGGCCAGACAATATCACACGACACACTGCGTGAATATTAGTCTGGTCCCTATCAACGATAGATTTTTTTCCAAGGGGCGGTTACAAAAAGATCCAAACGGACTCTATTGGTTAGACCTAAACCAATCAGAGCAGTGCTTCCTTGTTCACGAACTAATCAGAGCAGTGCTTCCTTGTACGTCATTGCTCCAAATAAGGTGATAAGCCCGCCCACATTTGGATACTGGGCCCTGGTTGGCTCCACACCACTGCGGAGGGAGAGAAATGGAATCTCTATGGAGGGGGGCCAGACCTAATCTGCCGAGGGCTAAAGTGCGATGCGATTTTGCAAAGGCAGATTCGGCTGGAACCAGGCTAGTCTGGTTGCATTGCGCAGGATATGACGCGATATGACGCGATATTGAAAGATTCCTGAACAATCGGTTTCATTTATTTCACCAATGGTGTGGGTGTGTGTCCATTCTTTTTTACAGTCTATGGTACTGCCGGACAACTCTTCCGACATTTCTCTGTGTTATATGGAGGTTTTTTCTATCTTTAAAGCCAATTTTGCCCATTTTCACCCTTATGTTCATATAAATGGTCCTCTCTAAACTTTTCATTGGCTGTGGACAGTTCAGAAACCTACCTAAGAAAAGTCTTTAAGAAGGAAGAGACACATTCTATGCCAGGCATTTGCCATTGACTTACCTGGAAGGCAAACTGGAACCGGAAGTTTGATGGAATGCATTGAAGCATATGAACAAACAATATTTTGAATGATTGCAACCTTTGTCAGATAACCTGTTCAGGAAAATAAAAGAAGACATATCACAATTTTTTTTCTGATCTCTTGTTTTTTAATGTGCACACCATATAATTTTATTGAGATATCTAAAAAGCACAGAGAATGTTTCTGGTTAGGCAGTATGAGCTGTCATTGCGAGAATTGGTTGACAGGCTGTCAATAATTGACAGTCTCGCAATAACATACAACCATACAGTCTTATTTTTTTTCATGAATCAATTATTTTACAAAGGTTGCAATCGTTCAGGAATAGTGTTTATTAACAAGCTTGTCCACCCAGCTCTCATTAACTTCAATGCGAATCAAACTCCCGGCTCCAGTTTGCCTCCCAGTGAGACAAATCTGCCTGCAATTGCCGGACCAAGAAAGTGGTATACAGTAGATGTCCTTCCCTTCTTATATCCTTGATGGAAATTACAGAACGAAACAGAAGCCGTTGTTCTCCCATCAATAACAAATCTTGTTTGAAATGACCACCAATGATGTCATTGGTGGCAGGTTTCTGAACTGTCCACAGCCCACCTCTGAGACATAGAGTGAATAGATAGATGAATGGTACCGTCTTCTAAGGAGCAGGGGGGGGGTGTTAATAGAAACTTATTAGATATGGTCATGGTCATATTTCTCATGTTATTTTAACAGGCATGCATGTCTGTAAAAAATACATCTAGCAGGAAAAGAGACAATGACAGAGATTTACAACAGAAAGCAAACTATTGCTTTCTGTTGTAAATAGGTTCAAAATGCAACAAATAAAACAAGCTTGTAAATAACTGTTCTAACTTGATTCTGTATTTGAACTTGAATTCTTGTTAGAATGGACAGCATTCTCTACAGCTCCTGTAGTACTCCTATTTCGCTTTTGATTAGATCAACGTTGCTGCAGCAGTTCCTCTGATCATTGTCTTTCAAAATAACTTCCTCCCTGACCATAATGTTTTATAATATTAAGCTCTATGCACAGCAGCCATATTCTCTTCCACTTCCCTATTCTCACAGGCGTTACCAATTATATTAATGAAGGCTTTGTTCCATTTAGTGTAGCACAGTGGTTCTCAGACTTTTTTTAATTTCAAGGACCCCCATAACTCTGAGTGTACAAATGGAACCCATTTGGTTCCATTTGTACACTCTCAGAGTTGCACACCCATAACTTAAGGGTCCATTTGGAATCCCCTCCAGGAACCACGAGGGTCCCTGGACCCCACTTTGAGACCCACTGGTGTAACAGAGTGTTTCCAGTGAGCCAACATGCTCAATATCAGCACCCTGACTCTGTTTGACCAAAATGGAACAGAGCCTTCATTAGTATCATTGGCAACACCTGTGAAGGAATTAAGGAAGAGGCCCAATTTCTTCACAATACGGCAGCTGTGCATAGAGCCTACTGTATTTATTCGCGTGCTGCTTGAGCAGTGCGGTGTCCAGTGTCCACTTGTTGTGACGGGATCTCTTGTCACTGAGATGCATTGCGGCAACCCAACCAGTCTAGTTTGCTGTATGCTCATGTTAAGAGCTTCAGCAACAATCAGTGCACATCTCGACACCTGCGCATTGATTTATGACTGATGAGGCTTTATTTATCTCTTAAAGAGAGTAATTAGAGCGCTTTCTCCACACAGCCCTGTGGGCTCTGAAGCTAGATTTTAAAACACGCATTTGAACACTGATGCCTGATGTCACAATGTGGGACAGCGTCTCAATTAGTGGGACGCCTGAAAAGTCATGGAGATGTGGGACTGTCCCACACAAAGTGGGACATCTGGTCACCCTAAGATACTGTTGAAAATGGGTGAATTGCTCCAGAATATCTGCTGTATTTGCCGAGATTGCCTGAAGTAAAACAGCACACTGTTCAGATCTAGTCTGACACTAGTCAGATCATACTGTGGCCTTAATGAGCTGGGAAGTTAGCAGGGAATAAGTTAGGATGACATGTTACTTTTATTTAACCAGGCAAGTCATTAAAAACGAATTGTTATTTACAATGGGGGCCTGCTGGTAATCTCTGAGAGGGAGTGCAGCACATGAGGTCTGGTCTGGTCTGGTCTGAGGGGTTGTTGTGTACTGTTGGCTCTAGGAAATAGTATAAATAAATAAGCAAACTCTGTTTGCTCTGATGGAAGGGACACAAAACAAGAGAAACTTTTTAAGCTAGATCTTCAGTATGGTGACATTTAGCCACAGCTGACTTCACTCAAGAGAGCTCAGAGAAAAGAGAGCGAGAGAGAGAGAGAGAGAGAGAGAGAGAGAGTGAGAGAGAGAGAGAGAGAGAGAGAGAGAGAGAGAGAGAGTTCAGATAGGGAAAGGTGGAGGAAAGGAGCAATTCATTTGAAGAGTTAGAGAAGAAGTCTACCTTTCCATGTTCAATCAGTGGTTATTTTGCAGCATGTAACTCTCTGAATTAAACATGGATGCCAATTGATGTTGAGGATGGGACAGTGAGGACATTGTTATTGGGCGGACAGTGACCAATGACAATCCACTGAATCAATTCAACTGCAAACAGAAACTCAGTTCATGGATATATCTGTTATGTATATGAAGTGCGAGGGTGGCTAAAACCCGAACGTTTTACAGTTGAAAATCTGAGTATAAATTAGGCTTAATATAGAGTTATGACAATCAATAGTCCAACAGGCAGCAGGCGGAGAGCATCCCCCTTCTGGGACGATCCATTCCAGACCTCATCTCTAAACCAAGGAGCTTATATGAACACCAGCCCCATCACAGTCAAGGTTAGATAGTACTAGATAGTGTCATGTCAAGGAAATGTATTAGATGAGCTCCCTCAGTACATTAGCCTAACCACATTCAACCTGGTATCCTTAATTTGATCATGTCAGTAGAGACAGAAACATTGCTTGTATAATGGCTATTTTTTTAAATGATTGTTGAAAGTATAAAATAGGGTTTAAGTGGTTAAACACACAGGTCGTGGTCAATAGTTCTCTGCTGAAAAGAGACCAGACCATCCTTATACACATGACTGTAGAAAGGGGGGGCTTGTGTCATAGTTACAAGCTGTAAACCCATGACAATAAATACCAGGCCAGCATGAGGTGGCATCTTGATTCTATAATATTCAGAATGTCAGAACATATCATAATAAGGCCATGGATGAATGAAACCCTCATGTCAGTGTTTGTCACAAGACTGCTCCTTACACAGCCTGGTACACATGATAAAGAGTAAGGATTTACCTAACAGTATATAAAGACATTATTCCACAGTAGTACTGTTCAATTTCTCACGTCACACTTCCCTCCGACTCTAAAGATTACACGCTGCTTTGGCAGGTAACCGGTTATTATTTACAGCTGACGCTGGAGCAGTCAAGAGATGTAATTTTTGCCTTGATGTCACAGGCTGTCATCCATGTTTGTTTGATTTCTTCTTTTTTTCCCTCTTTTGTTTGTTTACTATGTGAGAATCAAGACTTTTAGTCTAGACAGCACAGAGAATCATTTACTGAGCACACACTACTTGCTTTAAGGGCATGTACAGTACAAGAGTATACATACACATACAGCCCCCAAAATAACAACTTTACCGTTGCATTAGGCTGCAAGGAGCACAAATCGCTACATTTTCCTGTGGATTAATTATTCATCATAAGGGCCCTTAATGCAGAGTATTAATATGAAATGACAGTCAGGCTACCATTTCTTTTACACATTAAAATCCTCAGTGTGAGAGTGTACAAAATTGGTCCATTTGGTTCTGTTTGCAGACTCTCAGGGTTAAATTAACACAACAATTACACATTTTACAGTGTAGACTTGGCTTCTTCCTCGATCTCTCCGCACTGTCTTGCATTTTAAACCCTTTAGTCATCCTCTTCCTCGTTCATTTCTCTCTGATATTGTTTTCAAACACATACAGTATCATTCACTTGTCTCTGTCCATTTGTAAGCTTTGTTCCCTGTGACTGCGTGTGCTTGTGTGCAGGGGCGCACGTTCCTGCACATGCACACAAGCCCACATGTTGCCGCATGTGCCTTATACATTGTACAAAATGCCAGTGTTCATGCCATTGTAATGTATTACAAATTGTAAAAATCCCCATTACACATTTAATTCATTTGTAACTAAATGGACCAGTAAATTAACACTATGGATTGTAGGCAACTGTATATGGTTAACACATTTATAGCAGTGTAAGGAAAATCGCTTTGTATATGCCCATATTTTTTTCAGTAAGTATTTTACTTATATTTATTAATTCATTAATAAATAAGTAAATTGTGATAGAAAAAATAACTTTCAATTTCATTACAACGCAGCAATTTACTGCACAACTAATTCTGTGTAATGAAACAAGAATTCCATAATACAGTATATTGTTCGCAATAATTACCTGGCTGTTGCCCACCCCAAAAAATCAATATGATTTTCATGGCAGTAAATTACTTTGTTTGAATTCTATTTTCATTTGATGCAAATGAATGCTTCAACAGCTTAATTGTACATGGCTTTGACTAGACACACACACACACACACACACACACACACACACACACACACACACACACACACACACACACACACACACACACACACGCAAGAGAGCAAGTAATGAGGCCTTTTGTCAGATATAACATCTGACTTTCCTCCATCAACGCCGTATCATGAAGCCCGGCAGGTGTGCATTTAATCTCTCATTGACACATGAACTCAGAACTCATTCTCTGGAAAAGGCTTTGATCAACTAAAGGTCCATGTTGCATTGCATTCATCTTTCTCTCTTTCTCCAACACTCTCTCTTCCTCCCTCCATCGCTCCATCCACTTTCTCTCTCCCAGCTTGATTATGTGGGCATCACCCATTGTGCAAACACAGCTGTATGTTATACATTATTCATCAGTAACTAACTAGTCCATACCCAGGGATGCATGTACCCCAACTACGTGCAGAGCTCCAGGGATGTGCATTCCACAACTGCACACCCCCCACACATGTCAAAACCAATTTGTCTTTAAAGATGCAATTTTTTCTTACAGTAACCTGGTGGCCCAAACTCACACTGACCCTAACCTTCACACTTCACCCTAACCATAAACCTATTGTCTATATGTCCAATCCTAACTCAAAACCTTTCCTAATTGTAAAATTGTATAGCAAGTCTTGTACACTCACACATGCAGACACTAACGCATTTGCGCGGTCACAGAAAGCTGTTACGGAACAACTTTTAATTGCAAGAATATCAGGCGAAGAATGTGTGTGTGTGTGTGTGAGAGTGTGTGTGTGTGTGTGTGTGGTGTGTGTGTGTGTGTGTGTGTGTGTGTGTGTGTGTGCGTGTGTGCGTGTGTGCGTGCGTGCGTGCGTGCGTGCGTGCGTGCGTGCGTGCGTGCGTGCGTGCGTGCGTGCGTGCGTGCGTGTGCATGCGAGAGAGAGAGAGAGAGAGAGAGAGAGAGAGAGAGAGAGAGAGAGAGAGAGAGAGAGAGAGAGAGAGAGAGGTAACGGAAGGAGAGAGTATTGTGCTTTGACAGTCCAGGCCACATTATTACACAACACATACATTTCATCATCACTGCTCACAGGTACAGGCAGGTCCTTCCCTCTGCTGGATAATAAAAACAAAGCAGATGTTATCTACCATCCCCAGGCTGAATAACATGACTTGTTTATTTCTCATGGTCACACTCACCGGAGCGCTCGATTTGCGTATGCCGAACAAGGCAAATTGTTCTCGCAGCACACCCATGTAAAACGTTCACCCTGTGAGTCATATAAGAGGAAGTGTGTGGGTTCACAGACATGGACATACGCCATTATTGGTTACTCACAGCTTTATCTGATTGGTCAGTGCCAAAGAGGGATACCTCATCATCTGTCATCATGGCAGTAAGTGGTTGATGGTTAGAGCACATATAGTAAAGTCCTGAGTGTTCATTTAGCTCTGACAGTGTAAAAATGCATCCATTTGGCTGTTCACAATACGGTTCAATATCTTGTATCTTATCGGGGTAAGGACAGGCACTACCACAGCAAACTCTCTGCATTGGCACTCAAACCAATCAGGATTCAGGTGGGACATGAGAGTTACAAATGAAAGATTCCTATTGTATGTGTTGTGTTGCTTGGCAGAAGAAAAAAAGAAAAAGAAGAAATAAAAACAGGGCTTCTTAAACGGTAATATTAACTCCACTGTGTGCAGAGCTTGGGAAATAAGAGCTGCCTGCCTACTACCCCAGGCTGAGTCATGCACCCCACACTCTTAAACATATACTGTGAGCACACGCACACGCACACGCACGCGCACACGCACGCGCACACGCACACGCACACACGCACACATTTCAATTTAGGGAGGTACACTGGAAGTGGAAAAACACTCTGATGCGAACACTACCTCATGCAACTATTCTTTTATGCAAAATCTTTCCACACATTTCCAGGCTTTGTAGTTACTTTCAGTATGTTTATCGTACAGTATGTTTATCCATTGATTTTCTTGGGATCTCTCAGCTTGATCTCCTTTCCATTATTCATTTCATGTCTCTAACATACAGAGTTAGTTATGCATGCGATGACAAGACAAACAACTGTTTATTTTTTTTCTGTTCCCTTCTGGAGACAAAAATATCCCTGAAGAGTCCAACCTGGTGATTAGTGGCAAAACTAACCCACATGCGTGAACCTGTCCTGCACACATGCACGCACACGCACACACACACACACACACACACACACACACACACACACACACACACACACACACACACACACACACACACACACACACACACACGTGCACACACACGCACACCCTGCACACTGTACGGCATACAATGTGGCATGTGTACACACAAAATCGGATCTTGCTCAACCTTCCTTTAACAAACTTCCAAACAAAAAGAAAGAAACCACAAAGCTGTGAGGTTGTGAAATCCATGGCCCTGACAGGTACGAGCCAAACTCGTCTCAATCATCACATCATGGTAGTTCAACACATGTTACATTAGAACATACTGTACTAACAGAATACAGTCACAACGGAATGTCTGAAGGTCAATTTGTTTTCCTTTTTTCCCTTCATTTTATACTTCATTGTATGACGGTGTCACACTAAGTAATGAAACGTTTCACTATCTTTGAGAAATGTACATCTTAAGTTTAAGTTTTCACCTACAATGACATGTCCAAAATATTTAGCCAATGAAAAGTATTAATTAAAGTGCTTGAATAAATAATAACTACTTTGGATCCATTGGAATACAGGTTATGTTTTCCATTTCCTGAAAAGCATCTGTTTTAGACATATACATGGTTTCCGCACAACAGCGACATACTAAAAGATACATGTTGGTACAGAATGAAATATGAAAACTTCTAAATGTTGGATTTTCATGCACCAATTCCGTCGAGCTTGGTTTGATTCTATATGTGGAAAATGCAAGTCAGTATTGTATGTTCAGGGAATACATGAATTGAAGTGTAATTCAGAGTGGGACTAGATAAATGATGAGCATTTATTATACAATGCCCCAAACCGTTATTCAACCACACAGCTATTCAACCATTGAAGAAATGACTTGCTTCATGTAGTCAGAGGAAAGTAGATTGTTTTTTTGTGCCTATGGCAATAACAATACAGGCACGCAAATACTCATAGATGAGCTAAGTCCATCTGCCCATACAGTACGTACGCACGCACGCACGCACGCACGCACGCACGCACACGCACACGCACACCCACACGCACACCCACACCCACACAAACGGCATTGCTTCTAGAATTCCTTGTGTGTTTTCAGCGTATAGTGAGAGATAATGCTGGAGCCCACACAGTATAGAATATATTATATAATATTTTGGACCATTTATGGTCCATTTTTACACTCTCAGAGTAAATCATGTTCAACCCAGACTTGGCTCAACAAAGGGAATGAACTCGTTCTCATGCTATTCAACAAAAATGTGGAATGCCCTACCAAAAGGAGTAAAGGCGTGTAAAACCCTACTCACTTTCAAAACTGCCCTAAAGAAACACCTTCAGGAGGCTGCAATTCCAAACTGGCCCCTGTCAAAGGGCCCCACCACCACCAACCCCCCCTCCCCGAACTTTTCCTTTGTACATATTTCTTATTTTTCATACCAGTAACCTGTAAGCTGATTGTATGACGTTATGTATAGTAGTGTGTATATCTGTATGTCTCTTATATGTCATCATGATTTGTGTGCGTGGGGATCTAATTTTAAACAAGCTTAGTGCTTTATGAGCCTTCCAGTTTAGTAGACCTTGTATTGTGAATCTGTACTTCCATGTACTGTTTTTCTCATGTCTTACTAAATAAAGTACATCAATGAATCAATCAATCAAAAATTGTGTGTGTGTGTGTGTGTGTGTGTGTGTGTGTGTGTGTGTGTGTGTGTGTGTGTGTGTGTGTGTGTGTGTGTGTGTGTGTGTGTGTGTGTGTGTGTGTGTGTCCATGCGCATGCTTGTGTGTGTGTGTGTGTGTGTGTGTGTGTGTGTGTGTGTGTGAGTGTGAGTGTGTGTGTGTGTGTGTGTGTGTGTGTGTGTGTTAGTGCAAGTGAGGGGGCATGCAGGAGAGAGAATTAGTTTCCATCGTTTTTAAGCAGGGCTGTTAGCAAAACGTTTTTAATTGATTTTGAAGTAGCTGTTGGGAATGCCTCTTACCGTTAAAACATGCTTGACACACAGAAATCACAACTGCTCATTACCACATCAAAGCTGCAACTACCCCCTCGCCATTTGTATAAACTCGCAAATTCTGATGACATTCAGCATTTCGAAAAAGAAAAAGAAAAAAAAAGCTTTAAAGAAAAAAAGTTCTCTCTCATTAACATTTTCCAGCCGTGTGGGGGGTCATCCCATTTGGGATGCCAAGGGCATGCTAGAACCATTGCCATACACAGATGGGGGAAGGGATAAGCCTCCCCTGTTTATCATAAAGATGAATGTGTGAAGGCAGCGTTTACGTGGTTTTGAGGAGAAAAAAACAAGAACCAAATAACAAAAAAATAGATTGAGCGTTTGACAGATTGTTTAATATTCCACAGGTTCAGTTTTGACAAGTTCTCAGCTGTAATATCAGGTACTCTGCTGCACAGCATGGGGCTCCGCTCGCCTCTCTGGGATGAAACCAGCTGCTTACCAACCAACAGACATGACAATTACTGTAGACTGCCGCACAAGGCCTAATGGGCCTGCTGCAGCAGCGACATGCACAAGATAAAACACCTGAAACACGCTTTTATTTAAACCCATATGCCTTCGTTGTGCCACACGGCACCCAAGTACTCATCAACTCCTTTCTTTATCAATGTTCCTATATTTTCACTGTAGCCAATGACGTTGGGAGGCTGAAGTTATTACAGCATGTTTGCATTATATATTATTTTACTTCCCAACCATAAATTGGTGCAAGTTGTCAGGTTAACGTGGCTATTGGTGATTTGAAAAGGCTGTATCTGCCATTAGGGGCTGCTCAGTCTGAAGTTTTTATTTCTATGTTTATTCTTATTTTTATTTTTACACTGAGATAAGGGGACATTAAAACTGTATCAGGATAAATACTGCTCAGATTTGCATTTAAACTACTGTAGAAATATTTAGAATGTTGCTGGTGAACTAAATGCCAAAATCTGCTCTGATTTGGTTTGCTTGTTATGATGTTTGCTATGTCAACTCTTATCTTTATTTGTCTGTGTCCATCATAAATTCTAAAAAGAAGAAGACTTGAGTCTAAAAAAAACCTGCTAGCACCTAGAATCCATGCTACTCCTTATCCCCAAATATAAATGTTGGCCAATTGTTGGCACTAGAGGAAAGGCCATTGGGTCACCAAAATCAGCAGGTTTCAACCTGTAGGGGTCATGTGGGTGTACAACATATGTCATGGCAATCAAGTCAATAGTTTTTCAGATATGTAGTTTGGCACCAAAGTGGTGGGTGGATGGACAGACGGACGGACAAACGGACGGACAAACGGACGGACAAATGGACGGTCAGACGGATGGATCAACTTTGCCGTTCCTTAGAGCCCTGCCGCTAATGGGGATAAAAATGAAGTGCCTTATATAGAAAGAGAAACTGGCAGCATTAATAGCAAATGTACAGTACTAGAAGTTCGAACGTCTAGTACCCCCCCCCCCCCCCCTAACCCCCCCCCCCCCCCCCCCAAAAAAAAGAAAATATCGTTTGGGGGTACAAAATCATGGGATAAAAAAAAAAATACCCAGAGGGTCCGCCCCCCCCCCCCCCTTAGGGGTCCCTGGAGACCCTGGGGTCTCCAGGCCGTGACCTACAGACACGGCGAAGGAAAACTGTAAAGCCACGCATGCAAGATGTTGCACATGAACTCTGCAGCCGCACTGAGGCGCTCCAACACAAACACTCTGACATTAAGCTTCACACAACAAACATCAGCAGCACACACAACATTCACCACAATGACAAACAAATTACGTCCGCGCAAAAATAAGCGAGGGCTCGCTTATTTTGGGGTTCAAAAATCGTGGGATAAAAATTTCCCCCAAAAAAGTTTTTAAATTTTTAAAAATAATTTTACCCCCTGGGAGTCTTGGGACCCCCGTGAAACATTGCGGACCCCAGTGAAACATCGCGGACCCCATCGGCTGTTTTTTTTTTTTCATGAAGAAATGTCCCCCAAAAAAGTTTTTTATTTTTTTTTAATAATTTTACTCCCAGGGGGTCCGCGGACCCCCTGGGAGTCTTGGGACCCCCGCGAGACATCGCGGACCCCATCGGCTGTTTTTTTTTTTTCATGAAGAATGATCGTTTTTCCCCTTCAGCCAATTGCAGTGCATTTTTGCCACCTCCGCAACTAATGTGACGCAACGGGACTGTTTTTTTTTTTTCATGAAGAATGATCGTTTTTCCCCTTCAGCCAATTGCAGTGCATTTTTGCCACCTCCGCAACTAATGTGACGCAACGGGACTTTTGAGATGGCCATGCCCAAAATAGGTTGCCTTATTCGGATACATGCGTGTGACTGCCCGCCCCTGCCGGTTCTCTGAATTTTTTTTTTTAAATAGGCTCTGTCATGATTAATTGACCACATATATGAAGTGAAACAACTAAATTCTATCCAAACGATATCTTATAAGTAAATTCCGTGCCTCAAAGAAGAAGTTTGAGAGCTTTTTGAAGTTCTAAAACAGCAGAGAAAAGTGCGGAGAAAACTGCCCACAGAAACAATGGCTGCCGTTCGTGTTTGGTCGGCTGCACTGAGGCTGCACTCGGATCCATTCGGGCTCACTCGAACTCGCCACCTGATTGGCCAACTTTTGCTGTCAATCACAGAACGATGAGCGACGACGCTGATAGGCTCGTCGGGTTTACCAGGCTAGGTTGTTGGTAGGATGTGTAACATAGCCGTTTGAGCATGCGCAGTGCTGAGGTTGGGTTGCCATGTCCAGGTGTTGTAAGCGTGAAGTGGGTGCGCAGCTTTGTGTTTTTTCATGAAGCTGGTTGCTTGTTGCTCGCGCACAATCTGGCAACAGCAGTGAAAGACGAAGTCAAACCAGTGAAAGACGAAATCAAACCAGTTACCTCTCGCGCATACGCCTGCTTGCCAATTGTAAGTATAGATAATGTAGGCCTATCTGGGTGGCCTGTAGGTTACCAATGTAAATGAACCAAAAGTAACAAATTACATTAGTGTGTCTCTGTGTGTACTTGCGTGCGTGCGTGCGTGCGTGCGTGCGTGCGTGCGTGCGAGCGAGAGAGAGAGAGAGAGAGAGAGAGAGAGAGAGAGAGAGAGAGAGAGAGGAGGTTGTTTATGTACATAATAATTAGAAGGAAGCACACTGTATAAGAAAAAAGGGATAGAACATCAATGAAATTATGACAACCAAAAATACAATGCCGGATGCAAAATGTCCAATATGCTAATGAAAGATGGCCTGGTTCCACGGAATGCCATTAAACTAGTCCAAAATATAGACAGAAACAGACAGGCAGGCTATTATAGAAGTCTCCATTCAGATATGAGATAATTATCCATTCTGCATCTATTCTACAGTATGCTCCATATGTGCTGCAGAAGCTTGCAATTCAAATGTAAAGCAGAACTCAGTGGGCATATTGTTGCATGAACCCGGGTGCCTGCCAGGTCATAAGTAACTCACTGTGGTATAAAATGCATGCAGGGAAAAGAGGGAAGTATAGCTACATACTAGTAAATCAGAGACCACAGATGGCCGGATGCATGGGAGACATGGGACGACTTCATCTAAAAAAAATGCCTTGGGTGCCAGGATCACCCCCTGCCTGTTCTCTCACTCCGGACATGCTTGGGACACCCGGACGTGGACCGGACTATGTCCTGTTATTCTTCCCCACGGCCCTACAGCACAGCCACAACTGTTACGCGTTGCGAGTTTGAGGATCATCTATTTTTGGTGTGCGACGCCATCATACGACGGAGTATAAATTAGGCATAAGACCCTGATGATGTGTGACAGTACTGTCTGCCTGAATGTCAAGCAGCCACCAGGAGAGAGGGTTGGGGAGAACGCAAGAGTCAGAAAGAGAGAGGGTGTAGAGGGAGGAGCAACAGGAGATGGCATGTTATTTAATATGCCATTTCTACCCACGTAGCAACCTGATTTGACAGGTGTGCTTTGACGACACTGATGTGATGGCCACAGCAAATAAGGATCATAATGGGATGTAATGGAGATGAATGTCAGTCATAACTGCTACATTTACAATGTGCAAATAACATGCTCTTTTAAACTGCAAGTGGTTGGTTACCATGGTAGCTGATGGCTAATTTGACTGAAGGCCCCAAAGGAGAAACTATTTGTATTGCTGGTTCAAATGATCAAATGCAATGCATCCCACATGCCATCAATAGATCCTACTGGTTAAAAATTAACATATCACTGATTGATAATAGCATTTACATTCTTGAGGATGTGTAATTTTTTTAAAGTAATAGTAATAGTTTGACTTGCACACAGATTTTAAAAGTGCGAGAAAGCATTATGGATATATCCCCCTTTTTTGCTTTATTTTTCAGTTTTCTGAATTATAAAACATGTAAAAGCATATTTCCATTTTAAGCGTGTGCAACTGCATGTGCATGTATGCTAGGGGTTACAGATGCATGCATCCACCACCCGAACCTGCTGGGAGCTGGGAGCTGGGAAGAGCTTGCGTTTGTCAGCTAATTAGCAACATGAGTAAGTGAGACGGCAGTTGAGGAAGCGCCTCACATGCAGAGAGAGGCTGATGGGAGTTGATGGGTGTAGATGGGAGCTGATGGGTGCAGACGAGCATCCATGCTGGTGACAGAGGAAGGCGGCGACGACAGCATCTAAACCATGGTAATGAAGCTATCAGCATACTGCCTTTGTCACCAGCAGCCGCCAAAACTAACACGTCTGAGAATGGCTCAGACTGCACAGACACAGCTGCAGTCAGTATACGTTGACACATACAGCAGGCCTAAATGCAGAAAGCCTGCCCCAACAATTCAGTGGTGCTTGTGGCTGTGTGTGTGTGTGTATGTGTGTGTGTGTGTGTGTGTGTGTGTGTGTGTGTGTGTGTGTGTGTGTGTGTGTGTGTGTGTGTGTGTGTGTGTGTGTGTGTGTGTGTGTGTGTGTGTGTGTGTGTGTGTGCGCGCGCGCGTGTGTGCGTGCGTGCGTGTGCGTGTGTGAACCTAAACAGTTAAAAACTGAAGAACTCAACTAAAAAGAAAAACGCAAACAGCATCAGATTGGCCCTGTTTGTTTGATGGATCTATCTGATCTGAGGTGTTCCTCTGTGGAGGCTCTTGTTCATTACAGGAGGTAACTCGGGGACACATGAAAACAAACAAACCCATGTGCCGGCAAGGAGGAGCGTCGAATAAAATAAAATACAATCGTTTTTGTTTTTGATAATTTTCCACTACTGAGGTTGAGGTGTCCTTTTGCTGTTACCATGACAATATGAAGGCTACAAGAGATGGGGTGAAACATATCTCTCTTAAATGTCCACAGGAGATGTTGTGGATGTTGTGGATGATTAATTGAGTAAGGACTTGATGTGGTGAAACATGCACGAATACATTGATCATTCAAAAAAAGTGATCAACGTATACAGATTAGGATGTGGGTGAACACTGAATCTTAACATTGCACACTCAAATCAACAGAAAGGGGAAGTCCAGGCTTTTGACTCATCAGTAATAAATGCTGGTCATCAAATTTAAAACAATCAAGATATAAGACTGTATTCTGGGCAAAGCTAGGTGGACCTTCCAAAATCTACCCCTAACTTTATGGTGTTTGAAATAAAAAGGAAGGCAACTACACAACTCTCAAGGCAGAATGATTTACAGTCTAAGGAGGGGGGAGTAGAAAAGTATGTTAGCCACTTTTATCTGTCGAGAGGTATGTGGAAAAAGAGCAAATGAAAGCGAAAACACACAGATGGATAAAGTGTGTATGAAGCCACGAAGACAGACTCCGTGCAAAGTCTCATGCTGCTTTTTCCCATTAGCGGGCAGAAAGAAAGAACAGCATAGCAAGAGTGCATTCCTCCTTGTTGCTCTCCTGTCTCTCAAGCATCCTCCCCTGCTCTCCTCCTCTCTCACAGGCAGACAGATGCAAGGAGGGCCGCAGTTTGGTCACGATGACCGTGACATTTCAACCCTCTCTCTGCCACTCAGCGAAAACCGGGGATGGGATTTTTGAGGTTCAACCCTGATAGCCAGTACGGATGTGAATACGGCCTTAAGTGCTGCTGGTCGATCAACAGCTCCCCCAGCCTGAGCTGATAGACTGCCCTGATAGAGGCAGGGTTACATTAGCTACCGTTGGCTATTCCCAGATACCAGTGAGTGAATGCTTTGGAGGCGGTTGACATTTTGCTCCACTCGGATCTCTCAGATAGAGACCCCCCCTCTGTCTCCAGACGCCCTGTCTGTTGACATCAGATAAAGCCACATTGTACACAAACAATCTAAAACCAGCTTAACTGTTGTTTTCCTCTTTCCTTGGCAAGGAAATCTTCACATTGCCAACTTAAGTAATCACAGTTGCACCATTTTAAATGACCGGATTTCATTGGACTCCTGTTGCCTCGGTGACGTTTGATCCAGGTCGTCCCTGCTGAAATGTTCTTCACTGATGTCTCGCAGCACAATGAGATGCATGAGATGACGTCCTGGTGCGTTGCTTAAATATGTCATCATATCACTTATTCATATTGACTGCATGTCGCCGTCACAAGTATTAGCTTGACAGAGATACCCAATGATTTATTAAAGGGCCACTCTGAATAATTGTACTATGAACAATGAGTTAGTGTTAGCAGCCATGAGCAGGCAGCAAGGCTCACAGCTCAGGGAGGCATCATCAGACTTTGTGAAGAGGACCCTTTGAAAAAGGCCCCAACACGCCCTAAGCAAGCAAATTAAGTAGAATGTTTGTTTATTTGGTTATCTTCCGGGAAAATCAGGCTGCATTTACTCCCAAAGTGGACAATCCATGTCTTGTTTGTCAGTGGGGTCATTGGGATGTCTTCGCTGTCTCATTAAACGGAGAGGCCCATGGAGGTTATGGGAGAATGAACGGAGGAAGATGGAAAAAAACATTTGAGAGACGGATTAGTTGTTTTATTCATGCATGTACTGACGCAATATCAGCAACAGCAAAAATCAAGACTAATTCCGCTCCAACACCATCAATCAATGTGAGCTGGCACTGTCAAAATGAAACTTGATATTTTCATCAAACCTTATTTTGTGCCTTTCAGAAGGGAACCCCAGCACACTGCCAAATGCACCACATGCATATACACGCGCGCGCACACACACACACACACACACACACACACACACACACACAGACAGACAGACAGACAGACAGACAGACAGGGGCGCGCGCACACACACACACACACACACACACACACACACACACACACACACACACACACACACACACACACACACACACACACACACACACACACACACACACACACACACACACACACACACACACACACACACACACACACTCTGAATAAAAGTAGCCAGCAAAGGAATTCATTATTCCAGCTTGTCTTAACTGAAACAATTAGACCTGCGTGGCCTGTTACAAACTAAACAGATTGGAACTTGGCAAGTTGTAATATGACAGCTTTGAAGGATAAAGCATCGCCGGCCCATTCATCTGTGCAGTATGAATATACAGTGGTGAAAGAGAATTGGGAGCAAAGAGTTTGTCGAGAGCTCCCTTGACAGCGAACAGAGCAGGCGATTACTTCATATTGCACCATTTTGCCGTTGTTTTGGACGCTCCAGCCTCCCCTACCAGCATGCACAGTCTCTGGAGACAAAGGCAGTTCTGTACAGTTTGGAAAAGAGTGTGTGTGTGACTGTGTTTGTGTGTGTGCGTGTGTGCGTGTGTGCGTGCGTGCGTGCGTGCGTGCGTGCGTGCGTGTGTCTGTCTGTCTGCCTGTCTGTCTGCCTGTTCTTGTAGTACAGTATGTGGCTTATTACTTCATTCCTAAAAGGTCACAGAGCAGCTATGCCCTCTTTAGAGAAGAATCTCTGCCCAACAGAAAGCCATAACAAGAGTTTGTTTTTGTACTTTCGGATAAGGGTTAAAGCAGTGTTGACCCTGGGGGGAACCTTGGGTTGTAGTATACTGCAGCCACTATACTGTACCTGGCCAGCTATAAAATCCAAGGTTCTACCAAAGTTCAACATGGTTTTAATCCAGCTGAGCACATGGTATGAAACACTGTAAAGTAAACACACTGACCCACATGGCTTTACTCCAGCTGAGCACATGGTATCACTGATCAGACACTGTAAAGTAAACACACTGACCCTCCTCCTCAATACAACCCAAATCACCCAAACTGAAATATAGATGTGTCTACCCCTCCCCCTCTCTCGCATCTCTCTCTCTCGCATCTCTCTCTCTCTCTCTCTCTCTCTCTCTCTCTCTCTCTCACACACACACACACTCGCAAACACACACAAATGCGCGCGCACACGCACACACACACACACACACACACACACACACACACACACACACACACACACACACACACACACACACACACACACACACACACACACACACTCCAGTATACTCCAAGCACCAAGCATTCATGCATTACTCATATACGGTGTACTGATGGTAGCCTACAGAGTTAAAATGTGCCATCATCAGTGCTGTTGGATTGGGAGGTACATGTCTGGGTGAGAAATTCGATTTTCAGATTGAGTGCTATGCTATGGTGACTGTCAACTAAGTGCTGCAGCACTTAACTCATCTGTCTCTCCTCTGTGCTTTCTGTCTCCTTTGCTTATAGGTGACTACAGCTCCCTCTAGTGCTGACAGGTGATGAACTGGCCAAGTAGAGAGAGAGAGACCTGTGTCTTCTTTAGTCGAATGGGGCCTCGAAGCGGCAGGAAAATAATTATTGGCAGCTGTCAATGTTTATAGTATCATCCCGGCCATAGGCAGATTAGGTGCCCCTGGGCATGGACCTGTAAAAGCCCCCCCCCGCCCCGCTGGCAGGGCAGGTACACTAACTTGCGGCCAACAGCACGATAACCAATTCACCTGTACCTCAACAGGATTTGCAGTGCACTTACACACAGTTGACAGCAACAGCATATTCAGGCTCTCTCAGTTGGTCCCATTCCAAATCCAGCACTGCCTAATACCCACCTCCCCTTCCCTGATCAGAACATTCCCCTCTCCACCTTAGTTTCCTTTTTTCTATTGTGACAATTAATTTAAATATTAATAAGGTGGGCATAATAAACTTCGGCTTCAGCCTATACCTTTTCGGTCAATAGTTATCTTGTTGCCTTTATTCTGTATGTTCAACTGTTTTGTTAAATCATGAACTAAGTTGAAGTTTAACTAACTAACTAACTAACTAGTCACAAATGTTGTTGTAAGGATTGATATACATATTATATCAATATAAATATATATATATACATATATATATATATAGTAGGTTATATACACATGTGTGCGTGCGTGCGTGGCCGTGCGTGTGTGCAATGCAGTGCATATCCCTCATCAAGAATGATAGGCAATCTTGGCTTGAGATGAGTGTATGAGAAGTATATTATAGTTTATTTTAAAAGTTACTTTAGCTTTTTAAGCTTTGCTTTGAGCTACCAACAAGCATTGCTTTGAATCCTGCAAACCTGTAATAGCTGTGACTGTCGTGCATTGAGGGTACGCGGGTACAGTGTGTCTGTGCGTGTGTGTGTGTGTGTGTGTCTGTGTGTGTGTGTGTGTGTGTGTGTGTGTGTGTGTGTGTGTGTGTGTGTGTGTGTGTGTGTGTGTGTGTGTGTGTGTGTGTGTGTGACTGTGTGTGTGTGTGTGTGTGTGTGTGTGTGTGTGTGTGTGTGTGTGTGTGTGCGCGCGCGCCCGTATACATGCGTCAATGCGTGTGCATGAGCGTTCATGAGTGAACAAAATGCCTCCTTCACATTCTAGGAAAGCTTGCAGGACAATGTTCACACCAGCAGCAGACTTTATAACTCCTCCTCCAGGGTGCAATTATCATATAATCCAATCTATCTTTATCTATCATAAAAGTCATTGTGCTCTCTACATCTAATAGCCACATGAGGAATTGGATGGAATGTTTGCAAGGTGCAAGGAATAGTCAGGTGACCAGTTGCTTGAGGCCTAGAAGATTTATTTTTATGTTACAGTACAATAGGCTACAGCTCCCCTCTGCACCATTACAAAAGGATTACGCCTAATTTATGCTCTGTCGAATCTCAGAAAATGACACATGAATCCCGCATGCCACATGTTGTGAGCTTGTAGATCGGCTATTTTCTGCAGGACACACCATCCTACGACTATGTATAAATCAGACTTCATGCTGTCATGGCTGCTGTATAGGATGAATGGGGATGGGGGACCTCTGCCGTGGCTGATGTTTTTCATGCAAATGCATTTCAATATTACAGAACTGCAGCATAATGTGCATGACCATTGATTGCGATCCCCAAGTCTCTGTCTTATTATTTGCTCAGGCAGGTGTTGCCATAGCAACACAAGGACACCTTGAATGCAGAAAAGTTGAAAGAGGTGTATTCCCTTTGGTGAGAGGCAGACCACTAGACTAGTGAAGCATTGACAAGAATCGAGAGTGAGCACAGAATTGTGTAGGCCCGTATCTCTTTCTCGTTCCAGAGCTAAGGCAGCTACACTTTTACAAGTTGCTGTACCGTACATTCTGGGTTTCTTTTCAAAATCACTGTTCATGTTTTTATCTCGAGTTGTACTCGACTGCCTTCTACGCTCAACAGCTGACACAAGCTTTTCTCTGCACGACAGCAACCTGATGTCCAGACGCATTTACTCCAAAGTGAGAGTGGAGGATGAAATGGATTCTATTCTTGTCTTATCCACACAGATGGGGTGTTAAACATTGATGTGGATGATGCAGAGAGTGAGAACGAGAGAGAAAAGAAATGAGAGCAAGACAGAGAGAAAAGAAATGAAGAAGAGAAATAGAGAGATGGGAGGGACTGCTGTTCTCCCCTTTTTTGAGTTTGCATACGATCATGCTCTTTTCTTTAGCAGCCGAGCATCTGCTAAAATATAACAAACTGTCAGACAGACAGACAGGCAGACATACGCGTACGCGCGCGCACACACACACACACACACACACACACACACACACACACACACACACACACACACACACACTTTAATTATCTACGTACGGTATGTGTATTCACAAAATCAACTAAGGTATGACAACATTTTAATTAAGGATGGTCACCGTCAGAAAAGACAGATGTAGCTTGCTTGCTTGGCTTCTCGGTTCTCGCTTTCTTACAAGCGGTGACTGTGCTGAATATACAGACGAGATAAATCACATAGTCAGCTGTGTGAACCACATCCTGCTTTCACAGAAGAGAACATGGTTCTTGTTTCCATTTTCTGACATTTGTTGTTCTTACCACATTTGCGTTGCGTGCCTGTCTCTCTGTCAAAAAGTTTGCCACATTACTCATCTCCTGTTGCTTCCCGTCAACTTACTCTATGATATACAAGGTTGATGATTATATATAACTTCCTCCATAAAACAGACTAAAACCAGTATCCATTGGTTAGGGTCTGTCACTGACAATTGTAAGCCCACAGTGCCTTATAGTACATGTCTGTATAATTTCACCTATGTCTGACGTACTTTTGACCGTTAGCTGCTCCATGATTCAATGCAGACACTTGATGCCAAATTTAAACTCACAATGTGACACGTTGTGAGCTTGTAGATCTGCTATTTCCAGCATGCGACACCGGCGTGCAATATAAATCAGGCCTTAAAAGTCCTGACAATGGATCTTGAAAAGAATACTCTTTATTGTTACAAACAGCTTACAAATACCAGACCCAAAACCAACTCAAAAAGGGAGAGGGAGTGCCTACTGCAACATGTCACCAATGGTGTAACCCATGGCAAAAACACATACAAATAACTTGTTAAATGAACATAAACCAATGGCATTAATCACATATAAATCCCCCAACACATACAGTAATGAAACAACACAATAAAATGATCAATAATAAAAACTGAACATGCCCTGGGGCATATACTGGAAAATCTCCCCCAAGTTTAGTTTAGGCATTTAGCAGACCCTCTTAATCCAGAGCAATTTACAGTAAGCAAGGACACAAGATAATACATCATAATACACATAATACACATAATACATCATACATAATACATCAAATGCATAAAAAAAATATCTAATAATAAAGTAATACATAAGTAAACCAGTAATCTAATAATAATTAATACATACGTAAACCAAGAACCTATCATTGAAACTATACACACTATAGGATGCCAGGTCAACAATGACCTGGCATCTGTCTACAATACATAACATGCTATCTAAGTTACATTTTAGCCTTTGCATAATCCTGCAAGGTCGTCAAGGCTAGGCCAAGTGCTACGGGCTGAGCCACTAACCACTTGAACCCACCATCCCTATTCTGGGGGGGACCTTTGGCTAAAATTCAAATAGCCGACCTACAAGCTCATCGCATCGCAACGCAACACATTGTGAGCTTTTAGATCTGCTATTTACGGCAAAGAGATTTGGTGTAGAGGGAAAAAAAGAGTGGACCAAGTACAGAGACAGAGACGATGTTTGTTTTTTATATTTATCAAAACACTGTAGACAGAACACTGTTTGTGTGATCACACTAACATAATATACCCTTGTGCCACATGTACGTTTACCTTTAGACTTTATGCATATTTATTACTCTTATTTTCTACTGTAATTCCTATTATTGATTTAATGTAACTGCAATTTGTGGGAAGCTTGCTTAAACAAAATCACCCACTCCCTTTATACCTGGGGTAAACTTGTTATGTGACATTAAACTTGAACTTAAAGGTAACCATGTACCTCGTACCTCTGTACTAATTGCAAATTCTTAATAAAGTATTCAATCAATCAAAACCAACACTCACTGTTAGTGTAGAACCTAATTATATTACTCGGTGGGAAGCATCTACTTCATTAGTTTTAATCCACGTGATGAAATTAAAACTGGAAAATTATCAACAAACAGCAAATTTGGAATATATTCATCACAGAACAGCATCAATAGATAGAATTTAAATAAAATGTAAATTTGCATGATGGAATGCTGCAACAAGATAGTACATGGCAGAGAATATCACACATTTGCAAAAATATGCCCAAGTAAACCTGGAGATCAAACTGGTTATAACAAAATGTTTCATCAAACTACTGTAACAAAGTCGAACAAAAAGGAAGATTTTGGTGCAATTATTCCTCACAGTTTTCATCTAGCTCGGGTTGTGGCTCAGGTTTGGTTTTCAAAGGGTGTCCTTCTGCCCACAGATTGTGCGACTGTTTGCCTCCTGACACCTGGCCCCGGCAGATCTTCAGTGTCAACAGGACGACGACCACCAGCAGACAGACGATAACAGATGTGAGGACACCAAGCATCATGCCTAGGGGACATCCGGACTCAGCTGCAACAACTCCTGGTGATGAGAAAGACACAATCCATAATGATAGCCTGACAAAGTGTAGTACATTCACCAAACAGGCTAATTTGTGAAACAGTAGAGTACTGTACATACATGCATGTAAACACACACACACATCATTATGTGAAGAAAAACACAAACACAAACACACACACACCCCCTAAACATAAACTAATTTAACCCTAACTCTAAACTAAAAATAAATTAATAAAAAAATGACCCTTTCTCTTGTGGGGACCAGAAAAAGAGGTAGATTTATTTTTGTTTTCACTAACCTCACAAATATAATTCGTAATATGAAAGACACATGCATGCATATACAAGTGTTTATATTGCTGTTGGAGGCAAGAAATGCAAGCATACCAGTAGGTTTTACACTGAGAGTGATTGTGCCTGAATCGTCGGAGGCCTTCTGCTGCCAGACGCCTTGGTTGAGCTGGTACTGCTCCACTCGACACTGATAGGTCCCACTGTCCCTCTCGTCAGCCCTCTGAATCCCCAAGTTGAAACTGGTGTGTGCAGGCCTCGAGAGACAAAGCCTCTCCTGAAGGGACTGGAGCTCCTGGTTCTTTGGATACCTCAGTATGCCGCTGTGGTCAAGCTCCACCAGGGAGACTTTCGTACCAGGGGCACCAGGTGCCATGTAGAACCAAGTGAGAGTGAAGCGGAAGGAAGGGTTGGCAGCACCTGAGGTCAACGTGCAATTTAAATCCACTTCCTCTGCTTCCCCGGCCATCAGCTGCATCTCAGTCTTATCAACACGCAAGTCATTGGCTACAAAAAGGGTAGAGTTAGAGAAGAGACCTGACGTTGTTGTCGGAAAGAAACCTCCATATTGTGAGCTTGTACATCTATCTTTTTTGCCTATAATGACATACCCCAAATAGGGGGCATGTCATTTGGTTTTTTTTAAGCAATGATTTTAACAAGAGCTTGTGACTAAATAATAACTACACTGGATCAATTGGAACACAGGTTATACATTTTTTTTATTTCCTGAAAAGTAAAAAAAAGTAAATAATACAAAGTTTCCACCCGGCAGCGATGATATCCTGTTATAAAAAAATAAGAAAAAATATATATAAACTCCACACTGGCAGGAGGTGATGTTACAATAAAGCCACTTACCTGGCTCTACAATTTGTAGATCTATGGCTCTATGGGCGGGTGACAGCTCATACCATTCGCCACGAGGATCCTGTAGCCACTCCACCACGCCACAGTGGTACGTTCCGCTGTCCCTAACAAGAGCCTGTCGAATGGTCAAGTCAATGCTTTGGCCCTCGCTGCGCTTCATGCTGAATCGCTGCCATGTGCCCGACTCTGCTTGCAGTCCGAACGTTAGCACAGCATCACGGTCAGAGCTCAGAATGGTCTTATTGCTTCCTGTGTGATCCTGGACCGACCATGTGACAGCAAAGCGAGAGGAGTCAGATGTTCTCTCAACAATGTGACATTTTATTTCTATATCCGTGTTGATGTTGCCTTTCACAACAGGGTTGGAAGCTCTTAGGGAGAGTTTGCTGACTAGGAGAGAGAATAAGAATGAAAAGAATAAGACAAATTTGGCGAGAAACAGAGAGAAAGATTGAAAGGTTCATAGCCTTATAACCGTGGCCATACCTGGGTTCTTCACCATCACAGCTAGGGGGTTGGATGCCGGCAACTTCCTGTGTATTCCCTGCAGAAAGACGGAAACGTCACACTGGTACGTTCCTGCCTCCCTGTGGCTTGCTCCAACGAGGAGCAGGGTATGCCGGACCTCAGTCTTCTGTAGGACCTCAGTTTTCAGTTGGTAGCGGCCTGGGTCACCACGCCATGTAATGTCGCCATTACGGGACAGTGTCAGGATGTTATCAGGGGATGAGGCGCCCTTTCGTTGCAGGCTCCAGGTCACTGTCACGGGCAGACGAGGCCCATGTACCTGACACAGCAGCGCTGCTTGCTCACCGACCGTCACTATGTTTTTCCGACTAATTAATTTCACCCTTATTAACGCCTCTGTTAGAAAATGATGAAATGTGGTTAGTTAGTGCCACAGATGCTTTTTCTGTAATTTCATATGTACAGTAGGATGCTGTTACAGACAGTAGATGAAAACTCCATCTGCTCTTACTCAAACCCACACTCTTATGCCTAACTTGTCTAATTCTTTTGTGTTGTGCACTAAACATCTGATTTTCAATCGAAAGAAAGTGACAAGGTATTCACTAGACTTTACAAATGACAATGCACACTCTCTCTTTCTCAAGACATCACTCTTGAAAATAAAAATATGTATTTTACCTGCAGGAGAGACTGACACATTGCTGGACTGTGATTGGCTGAGTGTTTTTTGCGCCGTTTCAATGGACCACTCGGACACCGTGCACAGGTGGACGCCACCATCTGCGGGTATTACCTCATTCAGCTCCAGGGTGAAGGTATCAGGGGTTGGGCGCGTTGTCTTAAGGCTGCGCTGTGAAAACCCCAACCCCATTTCCATAACACCCTCCTGGTTAATGCTGATGACATCACTGATGGTTTTTACGGATGCTGATCTATGTTGCCAGGTGATGGAGAGCTGACCCTTGGCCCCTTTCACTTTGCAGGTGAGCTGCAGCCTGTCACCTTCTTGAACGGTCACACTCTTCTCTTGCATTTCAACTGAAAGCGCACTTGCTGTGAACAGAAGACACAAGAGACAATATATTATTTGTTATTTCGCTAAATAGATACTGAACACTGTATATGTGATCACGCTGTATAACAGTAACATTCTTGAGCCTTGTATATATACTGTACCTTTAGACTTCATGCATATTTGTGACTCTTTAATTTGTATTCTCTATTTAATGTAGCGCAATTTATAGAAAGCTTGGACAAACTTTCACCCACTCTTTTATACCTGGTGTAAACTTGTGATGTGACAATAAACTTGAAGTTGAATTTGAAGTAGTGAATGCAAGGAGAGGAGCCAGGCTGTGTACTTTCTATTTGGATGTGTGTGTGCAAATGTATGTCCCATTTGTGTGACTTTTACGTCTAGACCAGCAACTTTTCCTTTGTCATGATCGAATCCCGGCTGAACTGCAGACATACACGTACCTGTGGCTGAGATGGTGACTAGCTGGGTAGTGGAGTCCTGGGCTGCACCCTGTATGAATGTCCCAGCCGTTCCTCTGTCCTGAGGCCATGCTCTACAGCGGTATTCCCCTTGGTCCTGAGTTCTGACAGGTCGCAATATAAGCCTGTGATCTGTGTCCCCAATACGAACTCTAAGTTCTCCTCCACTCTCTCTGCCACTGTACTCTGGCCCCACTGACAGAACCCCTGTAGGGCCGATGCGGGCCAGCTCTGTGCTGTCCCGGAGCCAAGCCACAGAGAAGAATCGCTCTTCCAGGTTCTGAGTGTCCACGTTGCAGGATAAAGACATCTCTTGCCCCTCCAGCAGAGTCGTTTGTGTCACTACAATTCTCACTGTTAAAGTACCCTTGCTTGGTGCCACCTCTGTGCATGACAGGAAATAACCACGTGATATGTGAATGATGATGCTCATACACACATCCTCTTACACAGACACGCACACTCAACATGAAGAGAATAAAAATGTGTCAACTCAACTCATGTCCAGTGGTGGAAAAAGTACTCAAATGTTTTACTTAAGTAAAAGTATCAATACTGCAATGTAGAAGTACTCTGTTACAAGTAAAAGTCCGGAATTCAAAAAAGTACAAAATGTACTTAAAGTACCAAAAGTAAAATTACTAAAATGTTTGAAAATAGCAGATCTACAAGCTCACAACGCGTCACATCGCAACCCGTTGTGAGCTTGTAGATCTATATTTTCAAATAACCTATGTATAAAATAAAGGGGTTAATGTATGTTTTATAATGTAATAATTTATATCTGCAAAGTAACTAGTAACTACAGTTATCAAATAATTATAGTGGAGTAAAAGTGCAATATGTGCCTCTGAGATGTAGTGGAGTAGAAGTAAAAGACAATTGGAAATACTCCAGTAAAGTAAAAGTACCTCAACATCTTACTTAAGTACAGTACTTGAGTAAATGTAGTTAGTTACTTTACACCACTGCTCATGTCACACAGTTTAATTGTAATCAAATTATAAAATGCTACCAACCTTTAGGTTTGACCTTTAGGGTGATGGCCCCTGTAACCTCCTTAGCAATAGCATACCAGGAGCGGTCTGGATCTTGGATCCACTCCTGGGCTTCGCAGTAGATAGAGCCCTGGTCTGATGGCTCCAACTGGGTCATCTTTAGCTTGTATGTGGCCTCTCCGACCTTCTCCAACACAATGAGTCCAGACTGATAGCGCCCTTCAAACTCCTGCCCAGGACTTAGCGTAAAGTCTTTATCTAGTGAGATGATAGGTCGGGCATGATCTTCCCCGTCTCTAAGAAGAGACCAGGTAATTGACAGGTGGGTGTGTTGGATGGTGTTGCAGGAGGCTCGGCATGTCAGAGTGACGGCTTCACCCACATTATGGCTCAGAAGGGTGGTGTCAGGGGTTGAAACAGCAAGGGAGTTATCAATCACTAAATAAGCCAAATGGGAGGAAGGGAGCAAAATGTAAAAATGACACAATCAGACTGTTGTTGTTTTATAATAAAGGAATACAATGACTTGCTTAGGTAGCACTTTATTTTCCCCAATAGAATGACTTAACTATAGGAATCTAACAATGATTAAAGCAGAGAAAGTTTTATTAATATTTGCATCTAGCTTTTTCTATTGCTAGAAAAAAAAAGTTCTCCTCAAAAAACACAATTACTTTACCATTGACTGTAGTCCTGCCATGATAGGTCCCATCATATGCACTTTCTGAGTTAGCTACATGACACTCGAAGTCTCCCTCATCAACCTCCTTTAGATTGTTGATCTTAAAGAGGACTGAGGTAGGTGACACACGCTCCACAGTGATGTCATTATTATTCACGCGGGAACTATAGCCGGCGTAGCTATAGTCTGGGTCTTTTGTGCTGATGATCTGGATTGGTTGAGTAGGTCGTGCAGTCTTATAGATGCTGAAACCAAAGTCCTGCTTGGCATTAGGGTTGCTGAAACCACTCACATTGCAGGAGATGGAAAGGGGATAGTTCATCACACGATAGAGGGGGCCAGATTGGACTTCTGTGAGCACCCTGGCCTCTCCTGAATTGAGCACAGACAAAAATCCACATGTTGAACAATTATTATTTACACTCACTGCAAAATTGTTTCACATTATGTTAGTACCAAGTCAGGATTAGACACAGTTTTAGATAATGTGCTGATCACTTAGGCCAAGGGTTAGGGTTCGATGCACCACTGTGCATGCACCCATTTTTGTGCTATGTTTTAGATGATGGCAAAACTCCATAATAGCCTTATTAATCAGAATCAGAATCATCTTTATTCTCACATCACAGGTTTACAGGTGTAACATTTTAATTAATTTGTTTATACAAGCTGTTTACAAAGTCGCTCCATGTCTTTTCATTGTGCAATGTTGTGACACATAATCTTGAATGTATTGTACTGTACGCACATGAAGCAGGGATAGGGGAAGTTCTTTTATGAAGATCTATTTCAGAGGATTTTTTTTATTTTATTAAATTAACAATTACTGTTGCTTTGTTACACAGTGAGAGAAAAAAATTACCAGAGTTTATCTGCATCAAGGGTAAATTAATTGTTTTCACTTATTTCACTTGTGCATGTTTTTAATCCAACAGAACAATGTAGAGCCCAGTGGGTTATACAACATAGAAGTTGGCCTAACATTTAAGACTTCATCTTTAAAATAATAAGACTTATAAAAACAGATGTTTTACACAACTTTACACTCTGGTATTTTTGTTACATTTTCAGCAAACTCCAAATTAAATGCAGGTGTTTCATGCAAAGTGTCAAATGGATACTGTGCTTACCAGAGTGGATAATACTTTGACCCAGAAACAGCAAGAGACTGGCCCTCCAAAGAGACTGTGGGGAAAGCGTCATCCTGAAGCTGATGCTCAAACTATCAAGTATGAAACTAAGCTCATTCTGTCTGGCTGTCTACTGCTTGACTCTGAGTCTGCATGTGTGAAAAGGCAACAGTGTCATCATATAAGCTATGAACATATTCTTCCTGTAAAGGGGGAAGTATTGTAAAGATGTGGTTTCCTGTCTGTCTGTCTGTCTGTCTGTCTGATCAGCACCTTGTGCCAAGGAAGTCACTTCCTGCATATTTTTCATGGTGGCGCTATACCAGCCCACTTTATGTCTTGGTCTCTAACTCTTGTACACAAGATAGGTTTTTACAATAAAAACAATTTGTTTCCCGGATTCATTGGTTCCTTGGCCATGTCCATTTCTGCCTAACAAAATTTCTCACCATTTAGCATTTTCTTCAAATCAGACTTTTTGCTATTCCTACAGATTCTCACACAGATTTCCACACATGATCTCTGGACTCATGTGATAAATCTATATATTAAACATATTTTTTATATTCCATACCAACTGGCTACAATTGGCATCCACAATTTGCGGGAGAGGCACTGATGTCAGACACAACATAAACCGTAACCCTTGGGGTTCCCAACAGGGGCCCCTATCAAATGCGCTTATATGGAGTCAAATGTACATATATGGAGTCAAATGCACATATATGGAGATTTTCTACATGCACTTATGTCAGACACAACGGAAACCATTCCAGATTGCACTTCTGTGAGCACCTTGGCCTCTCCTCAATTGAGCAGACAAAAATCTGCAAGTTGAACAATTATAAGGGTTTAGACACAGTTTTAGAGAATGTCCTGATCACTTAGGCCAAGGCTTAGGGTTTGATGCACCACTGCATTTTTGTGCCACTGTATGTTTTAGATGATGACATAACTCCATAACAGCCTTGTTAATTTGCTTGCACAAGCTATTTACAAAATCCCTCCATGTCTTTTCATTGTGCAATGTTTTGACACATAATGCTGAATGTACTGTACGCACATGAAGCGGTCAGGGACAGGGGAAGTTCTTTTATGAAGATCTGTTTCAGAGGACATCATTTTAGTTTTAAATTAAATGAACAATTACTGTTGCTTTGTTGCAGTGTGAGAGAAATCATTTACCAGCGTTTGTCTGCATCAAGGGTAAATTAATAGTTTTCACTGATACCTTATGTAAAAACATTTTCACACGGTTTCATCGTTGCAAAATGCACTTCAACAATAACATAAAACTTGTCATTTTAAATTGTCAGTTGTGCATGTTTCTAATCCAACAGAACAATGTATCCCAGTGGGTTATACAACGTAGGAGTTGGCCTAACATTTAAGACTTATTCTTTATAATAACATGACTTAAATGAATGCAATAAGTGCTGTATTTGAGAACACACAGTACTACTGAAGATGGGGGTATTAGGCTTACTACAGTAGCCTATATAATGGTCTGTATTAAAAAGTAAAATACACCACACAGTAGTAAAAGCTAAATGTTATAAATTACTCAAGTAATTATTCAAGTAATTAAAGCAGCAACGTGGTACTTGGAATGAATAACATTGTATTTTAACCATTCTGTATGGTAGAGTAATACAATATAATTAGCACATGCAGTGGTTGAACATTTTCCATTGAGAAATTTTGACTCTGTCAGGTGCAGTAGGACACCTACTGGTTGACAAGTAGTACTGCTCATAGTACTGCCTCAAGCTCTTAATTGCAATAACTACCTAACCTCGCGTCACCAGTCTTTCCACCTCGGAGACCCATGTCAAGTGGGGATTGCCTCTCTCATGAGCGGTATAAATCTGGTCTCTCAATATTCTGCATGTTTTCCAGCTGGTGTTGGTTGTACCATGTGCTTTCCGTTCTGCATGCGTGGGATGCCTGTGTGTGTATGTGTGTGTGTGTGTGTGTGTGTGTGTGTGTGTGTGTGTGTGTGTGTGTGTGTGCGCGCGTGTGTGCGTGTGCGTGTGTCAAAGCGGGAAATCAGAAAAGCCTAGGCATTATTCATTTGATACAGAGCATTTGGCTTTACAGCCCCAAACACAACACAATTTTGGCATAATTGTCAAGTTGCTTCCTTTTGACCATGCAGGTAGGGCCTGCAGCCCTGCACGTAGGTTGGCCAGATGTGGCATATCTCCCGCACCAGTGACTGTGCTGAATATACAGACGAGATAAATCACATAGTCAGCTGTGAACCACATCCTGCTTTCACAGAAGAGAACATGGTTCTTGTTTCCATTTTCTGACATTTGTTGTTCTTACCACATTTGCGTTGCGTGCCTGTCTCTCTGTCAAAAAGTTTGCCACATTACTCATCTCCTGTTGCTTCCCGTCAACTTACTCTATGATATACAAGGTTGATGATTATATATAACTTCCTCCATAAAACAGACTAAAATCAGTATCCATTGGTTAGGGTCTGTCACTGACAATTGTAAGCCCACAGTGCCTTATAGTACATGTCTGTATAATTTCACCTATGTCTGACGTATACTTTTGACCGTTAGCTGCTCCATGATTCAATGCAGACACTTGATGCCAAATTTAAACTCACAATTTGACACGTTGTGAGCTTGTAGATCTGCTATTTCCAGCATGCGACACCGGCGTGCAATATAAATCAGGCCTTAAATGAAGAGTCCTGACAATGGATCTTGAAAAGAATACTCTTTATTGTTACAAACAGCTTACAAATACCAGACCCAAAACCAACTCAAAAAGGGAGAGGGAGTGCCTACTGCAACATGTCACCAATGGTGTAAGGCAAAAACACATAAAAATAACTTGTTAAATGAACATAAACCAATGGCATTAATCACATATAAATCCCCCAACACATACCGTAATGAAACAATAACACAATAAAATGATCAATAACAAAAACTGAACATGCCCTGGGGCATATACTGGAAAATCTCCCCCAAGTTTAGTTTAGGCATTTAGCAGACGCTCTTAATCCAAAGCAATTTACAGTAAGCAAGGACACAAGATAATACATCATAATACACATAATACACATAATACATCATAATACATCATACATAATACATCAAATGCATAAAAATTGTAATCTAATAATAAAGTAATACATAAGTAAACCAGTAATCTAATAATAACTAATACGTACGTAAACCAAGAACCTATCATTGAAACTATACACACTATAGGATGCCAGGTCAACAATGACCTGGCATCTGTCTACAATACATAACATTACATTACATTACATTACATTACATTACATTACAGTCATTTAGCAGACGCTTTTATCCAAAGCGACTTACAATAAGTGTATTCAACATAGGTAGGGAACGAAAACTACTAATCACCAGAAGTCTTTAGTGCATTTTCTGCAAAAACAAGCAACCAAGAGTATACCTAGCGCTAAGGTAAAAGTGCAATATATCAGCTACCTATTTCCTTAAACAGATGAGACGAAATAGCTAAATCAAATGAGCATGAGCTAAAACAATTAAGTGTATCGACTAAACAAGATCCAATAAACAATACAACAATAGAAAACAAGCGTTTGTACAACTAGTTAACAACAAGTAGGTCAGGCAGAGAGGAAGGGTAGTGTTTCCTGAAGAGGTGGGTTTTCAGCCTGCGGCGAAATATGGGCAGTGACTCTGCTGTCCTAACATCAGTGGGAAGTTCATTCCACCACTGTGGGGCCAGAACAGAAAAGAGTCGTGACCGTGTGGATCGGCCAGAAGGACCTTTGAGTGACGAGGCAATCAGTCGCCCCGAGGTGGCAGACCGAAGTGGTCGGGCAGGGGTGTAGGCATCGACCATAGCCCGGAGGTAAGAAGGAGCTGTTCCTTTCACTGCCCTATAGGCTAGCACCAGGGTTTTGAACTGGATGCGAGCCGCTACGGGGAGCCAGTGTAGAGAACGGAGAAGGATGGTTGTGTGGGAGAACTTGGGGCGGTTGAACACCAGACGAGCCGCAGCTTTCTGAACAAGCTCCAGAGGTCTGATGGCAGATGCCGGAGCACCAGCAAGGAGGGAGTTGCAGTAGTCCAGGCGGGAGATGACGAGAGCCTGGATGAGCACCTGGGCTGCCTTCTCCGTGAGGAAGGGGCGAATCCTCCTGATGTTGTAGAGGAGGAATCTGCAGGACCTTGTCACTGATGCGATGTTTGCCGAGAACGTCAGTTGATCGTCCAGGGTCACACCCAGATTCTTCGCAGTCCGAGTTGAGGTCACCACAGCATTATCAATGGTGATGGCCATGTCTCGGTGCGGACAGCCCTTCCCCGGGAGGAACATCAGCTCGGTCTTGTCCAGGTTGAGCTTCAGGTGGTTTGTCGACATCCACTCCGAGATGTCAGCCAGACAAGCAGCAATGCGTGCCTCCACTTGGGTATCAGAGGGGGGGAATGAGAGGATCAGCTGGGTGTCATCGGCATAGCAGTGGTAGGAAAAGCCATGGGAGTGGATGACAGCACCCAGAGATGTAGTGTAGAGAGAGAAAAGAAGAGGACCCAGAACCGAGCCTTGGGGAACCCCAGTTGTGAACCTGTGTGGCCTATACAGGGTGAAACTACTTCTACTACTACAGAGTGCCAATAGCCTACTGCTTGAAGCACAAAAACAATACAGCTATAAACTACAGACTACCACACAAGCTAATAATTCAATACTAATAGAAAAGCACTTAGGGTACCACTACTAGCAGCTTGCTAAATAACAAAAGAATGCTACTATACTCAACTACCCAGAGGTCAGGAGCTCAGTTCACTTCAGATGTTGGTTACACAATGAATAGAATACTCTCAACCTGCCTATTTATCCCTTGAGCTGTGCTGCCCAAACGACACACTTCACAAGGCAATCAAGTGGCCTATACAGGGTGAAACTACTTCTACTACTACAGAGTGCCAATAGCCTACTGCTTGAAGCACAAAAACAATACAACTATAAACTACAGACTACCACACAAGCTAATAATACAATACTAATAGAAAAGCACTTAGGGTACCACTACTAGCAGCTTGCTAAATAACAAAAGAATGCTACTATACTCAACTACCCAGAGGTCAGGAGCTCAGTTCACTTCAGATGTTGGTTACACACATGCTATCTAAGTTATATTTTAGCCTTTGCATAATCCTGCAAGGTCGTCAAGGCTAGGGCAAGTGCTACGGGCTGAGCCACTAACCACTTGAACCCACCATCCCTATTCTGACTGGGGGACCTTTGGCTAAAATTAAAATAGCCGACTTACAAGCTCACAACGCATCGCAACGCAACACATTGTGAGCTTTTAGATCTGCTATTTACGGCAAAGAGATTTGGTGTAGAGGGGGGAAAGAGTGGACCAAGTACAGAGACAGAGACGCTTTAAGTACGATGTTTGTGTTTGATATTTATCAAAACACTGTAGAGAAAACACTGTTTATGTGATCACACTAACATAATATACCCTTGTGCCACAGTAACGTTTACCTTTAGACTTTATGCATATTAATTACTCTTATTTTCTACTGTAATTCCTATTATTGATTTAATGTAACTGCAATTTGTGGGAAGCTTGCTTAAACAAAATCACCCACTCCCTTTATACCTGGGGTAAACTTGTTACGTGACATTAAACTTGAACTTAAAGGCAACCATGTACCTCGTACCTCTGTACTAATTGCAATCTCTTAATAAAGTATTCAATCAATCAAAACCAACACTCACTGTTAGTGTAGAACCTAATTATATTACTCGGTGGGAAGCATCTACTTCATTAGTTTTAATCCACGTGATGAAATTAAAACTGGCAAATTTGGAATATATTCATCACAGAACAGCATAAATAGATAGAATTTAAATAAAATGTAAATTTGCATGATGGAATGCTGCAACAAGATAGTACATGGCGAATATCACAAATATCACTAATATCTAAAAAATATGCCCAAGTAAACCTGGAGATCAATCTGGTTACAACTAAATGTTTCATCAAACTACTGTAACAAAGTCGAACAAAAAGGAAGATTTTGGTGCAATTATTCCTCGCAGTTTTCATCTAGCTCAGGTTGTGGCTCAGGTTTGGGTTTCAAAGGGTGTCCTTCTTCTGCCCACAGAGATTGCGACTGTTTGCCTCCTGACACCTGGCCCCGGCAGATCTTCAGTGTCAACAGGACGACGACCACCAGCAGACAGACGATAACAGATGTGAGGACACCAAGCATCATGCCTAGGGGACATCCGGACTCAGCTGCGACAACTCCTGGTGATGAGAAAGACACAATCCATAATGATAGCCTGACAAAGTGTAGTACATTCACCAAACAGGCTAATTTGTGAAACAGTAGAGTAATATGGTTTGAGCAGATATATAAATCAGACAGTGTTGCGTTTACCTCCTGTATAAACAGTGACAGTCACTTCTCCTGATGTTTCCACTGCCACTCTTCTCCAGCCGTGAGATGAAGAGAGAAGCCACTCCTCCACCTCACAGAGATACAGGCCGCTGTCTGCAGCAACAGATGGCAGTATGGTAAGTTCAAAGCGGTCTGGAGCAGGATGGTCAAACCTCAGCCAGTCACGCTTGTCACTCCTGTCCTGTAGGGTGCAGTTTCGGTAGGATGTGTAGATTGGGAGTTTTTCAGACCCCGTCTCCTTCTTCCAAAACCATGTGACTTGGAATGCAGATGATTGGCTGGATCGTGAGGTGATGACACAGGAGACGTTGAATTTATGGGACGCAGTAACGTTCAGCTCCACATCCTTTTTCAGCATGGACAGGTTACTCTCTGTTAACACATACATACATGCATGTAAACACACACACATCATTATGTGAAGAAAAACACAAACACAAACACAAACACACACACACACACATACCCTAAACATAAACTAATTTAACCCTAACTCTAAACTAAAAAAAAATTAATAAAAAAAATTACCCTTTCCCTTGTGGGGACCAGAAAAAGAGGTAGATTTATTTTTGTTTTCACTAACCTCACAAATATAATACGTAAATTGAAAGACACATGCATGCATATACAAGTGTTTATATTGCTGTTGGAGGCAAGAAATGCAAGCATACCAGTAGGTTTTACACTGAGAGTGATTGTGCCTGAATCGTCGGAGGCCTTCAGCTGCCAGACGCCTTGGTTGAGCTGGTACTGCTCCACTCGACACTGATAGGTCCCACTGTCCCTCTCGTCAGCCCTCTGAATCCCCAAGTTGAAACTGGTGTGTGCAGGCCTCGAGAGACGAAGCCTCTCCTGAAGGGACTGGAGCTCCTGGTTCTTTGGATACCTCAGTATGCCGCTGTGGTCAAGCTCCACCAGGGGGACCTTCGTACCAGGGGCACCAGGTGCCATGTAGAACCAAGTGAGAGTGAAGCGGAAGGAAGGGTTAGCCGCACCTGAGGTCAACGTGCAATTTAGATCCACTTCTTCTGCTTCAACGGCCATCAGCTGCAACTCAATCTTATTAACACGCAAGTCATTGGCTACAAAAGGAGAGAGAAGAGAAATGTACATAGGTCAACTTCAACAGGAGGATGACCACCAGAAGACAGATTATAACACATGCCAGTCCACCAAGCACCGTGCCCAAGGAGCATCCTGACTCAGAGACTGCAGCAACATCTTCTGATGAAGGGATACATTGTACAGTGCAGCCTGTACATTAGAGTAGCCTGCCCTATACACCGAAAGCAGGCTAACCACTTAACCACATGAACCCTAGCATCCCTATTCTGGTCACGTCATTATAGGCGAACATTCAGTTAAAATAACAGATCTACAAGCCCACAGCACATTGTGAACTTGTAGATTGGCTATTTTTCAGTGAAGAGATTTGGAGTAGAGGGGGAAAATTAGGGAACCAAGTACTGTTTAGATCCCAGGGGGACCCGAGTCAACAAAGTGCATAGGGTTTAAGTGGTTAAGCCTGATTCATACTTCATCATACGACGCCAACGGTGTCATGTGGCAAAAGTAGCAGATATACAAGCTCACAATGCATTGTGATGCGACATGTTGTGAGCTTATAGATCTGCTATGTAAAAAAGAGAACATTTTGGAAACGTTTTGTCAATAGAGGTTCGGGCCGCATGCAGCCTATACGTCGCACCGCCGATCCGGCCAATATGTCTGAGTCATACTGTCGGGTGCTTTGTCTGTCTGTGTCCCTTTTATGCCCATATGTGGAGATCCCTGATGTCATCAGTATATGCCCATATTGGAATGTCCATATATGGGCATATTGGTTGGATCGGCGGTTCTGGACAACTGGATATCCAAACTACTTGACAGCGGGCACCGTACTCCCTCGAGTCCTAGCCGCTGCGTGCACCCAGTTTGAAGTCGGTCTGTCCAAATATATGGGCATGGTGGTCAGATCTGTGGCTCTGGAGCCCATATATGGAGCTGACTGATTTGTTTGTGCCTGATGCCATGACGACACATTGAGGTTAGACAACACACTCCATATTTGGACGTAGCTGCATTGGGAACTCCTTATATGGTTATGGCTGACTCATGGTGACATGAGTGTGACGTCAAGAGGTCCGCCCGCCCGTCCTCCCTTAAACCAATTTTAATATAGGATTATGATATGGTCAAAATAAGGACAGCAGGTTGTGCTTACCTCCTGCATAAACAGTGACGGTGACTTTTCCTGATGTTTCCACTGCCACTCTTCTCCAGCCGTGGGATGACGAGAGAAGCCACTCCTCCACCTCACAGAGATACAGGCCGCTGTCTGCAGCAACAGATCCCAGTATGGTAAGTTCAAAGCGGTCTGGAGCAGGATGGTCAAACCTCATTCGCTCACGCTTGTCACTCCTATCCTGTAGGGTGGAGTTTCGGTAGGATGTGTAGATTGGGAGTTTTTTGGACCCTGTCTCCTTCTTCCAAAACCATGTGACTTGGAATGCAGATGATTGGCTGGATCGTGAGGTGATGACACAGGGGACGTTGAATTTATGGGACGCAGTAACATTCAGCTCCACATCCTTTTTCAGCATGGACAGGTTACTCTCTGTTAACACATACATACATGAATGTAAACACACACACATCATCATGTGAAGTCAAACACAAACACACCTAAACATAAACTAATTTAACCCTAACTCTAAACTAAAAATAAATTAATAAAAAAAATTACCCTTTCCCTTGTGGGGACCAGAAAAAGAGGTAGATTTATTTTTGTTTTCACTAACCTAACACATATAATACATAAGATGATAATGAAAGACACATGCATGCATATACAAGTGTTTATATTGCTGTTGGAGGCAAGAAATGCAAGCATACCAGTAGGCTTTACACTGAGAGTGATTGTGCCTGAATCGTCGGAGGCCTTCTGCTGCCAGACGCCTTGGTTGAGCTGGTACTGCTCCACTCGACACTGATAGGTCCCACTGTCCCTCTCGTCAGCCCTCTGAATCCCCAAGTTGAAACTGGTGTGTGTAGGCCTCGAGAGACGAAGCCTCTCCTGAAGGGACTGGAGCTCCTGGTTCTTTGGATACCTCAGTATGCCGCTGTGGTCAAGCTCCACCAGGGAGACTTTCGTACCAGGGGCACCAGGTGCCATGTAGAACCAAGTGAGAGTGAAGCGGAAGGAAGGGTTAGCAGCACCTGAGGTCAACGTGCAATTTAGATCCACTTCCTCTGCTTCCCCGGCCATCAGCTGCATCTCAGTCTTATCAACACGCAAGTCAGTGGCTACAAAAGGGTAGAGTTAGAGAAGAGAAATGTACCTGACGTTGTTGTCGGAAAGAAACCTCCATATTGTGAGCTTGTACATCTATCTTTTTTGCCTATAATGACATGCCCCAAATAGGGGGCATGTCATTTGTTTTTTTTTTAAGCAATGATTTTAACAAGAGCTTGTGACTAAATAATGACTACACTGGATCAATTGGAACACAGGTTATACATTTTCTTTTTTTCCTGAAAAGTAAAAAAAAGTAAATAATACAAAGTTTCCACCCGGCAGCGATGATATCATGTTATAAAAAATAAGAAAAAAATATATAAACTCCACACTGGCAGGAGGTGATGTTACAATAAAGCCACTTACCTGGCTCTACAATTTGTACGTCTATGGCTCTATGGGCGGGTGACAGCTCATACCATTCGCCACGAGGATCCTGTAGCCACTCCACCACGCCACAGTGGTACGTTCCGCTGTCCCCAACACCAGCCTGTCGAATGGTCAAGTCAATGCTTTGGCCCTCGCTGCGCTTCATGCTGAATCGCTGCCATGTGCCCGACTCTGCTTGCAGTCCGAACGTTAGCACAGCATCACGGTCAGAGCTCAGAATGGTCTTATTGCTTCCTGTGTGATCCTGGACCGACCATGTGACAGCAAAGCGAGAGGAGTCAGATGTTCTCTCAACAATGTGACATTTTATTTCTATATCCGTGTTGATGTTGCCTTTCACAACAGGGTTGGAAGCTCTTAGGGAGAGTTTGCTGACTAGGAGAGAGAATAAGAATGAAAAGAATAAGACAAATTTGGCGAGAAACAGAGAGAAAGATTGAAAGGTTCATAGCCTTATAACCGTGGCCATACCTGGGTTCTTCACCATCACAGCTAGGGGGTTGGATGCCGGCAACTTCCTGTGTATTCCCTGCAGAAAGACGGAAACGTCACACTGGTACGTTCCTGCCTCCCTGTGGCTTGCTCCAACGAGGAGCAGGGTATGCCGGACCTCAGTTTTCTGTAGGACCTCAGTTTTCAGTTGGTAGCGTCCTAGGTCACCACGCCATGTAATGTCGCCATTACGGGACAGTGTCAGGATGTTATCAGGGGATGAGGCGCCCTTTCGTTGCAGGCTCCAGGTCACTGTCACGGGCAGACGAGGCCCATGTACCTGACACAGCAGCGCTGCTTGCTCACCGACCGTCACTATGTTTTTCCGACTAATTAATTTCACCCTTATTAACGCCTCTGTTAGAAAATGATGAAATGTGGTTAGTTAGTGCCACAGATGCTTTTTCTGTAATTTCATATGTACAGTAGGATGCTGTTACAGACAGTAGATGAAAACTCCATCTGCTCTTACTCAAACCCACACTCTTATGCCTAACTTGTCTAATTCTTTTGTGTTGTGCACTAAACATCTGATTTTCAATCGAAAGAAAGTGACAAGGTATTGACTAGACTTTACAAATGACAATGCACACTCTCTCTTTCTCAAGACATCACTCTTGAAAATAAAAATATGTATTTTACCTGCAGGAGAGACTGACACATTGCTGGACTGTGATTGGCTGAGTGTTTTTTGCGCCGTTTCAATGGACCACTCGGACACCGTGCACAGGTGGACGCCACCATCTGCGGGTATTACCTCATTCAGCTCCAGGGTGAAGGTATCAGGGGTTGGGCGCGTTGCCTTAAGGCTGCGCTGTGAAAACCCCAACCCCATTTCCATAACACCCTCCTGGTTAATGCTGATGACATCACTGATGGTTTTTACGGATGCTGATCTATGTTGCCAGGTGATGGAGAGCTGACCCTTGGCCCCTTTCACTTTGCAGGTGAGCTGCAGCCTGTCACCTTCTTGAACGGTCACACTCTTCTCTTGCATTTCAACTGAAAGCGCACTTGCTGTGAACAGAAGACACAAGAGACAATATATTATTTGTTATTTAGCTAAATAGATACTGAACACTGTATATGTGATCACGCTGTATAACAGTAACATTCTTGAGCCTTGTATATATACTGTACCTTTAGACTTCATGCATATTTGTGACTCTTTAATTTGTATTCTTTATTTAATGTAGCGCAATTTATAGAAAGCTTGGACAAACTTTCACCCACTCTTTTATACCTGGTGTAAACTTGTGATGTGACAATAAACTTGAAGTTGAATTTGAAGTAGTGAATGCAAGGAGAGGAGCCAGGCTGTGTACTTTCTATTTGGATGTGTGTGTGCAAATTTATGTCCCATTTGTGTGACTTTTACGTCTAGACCAGCAACTTTTCCTTTGTCATGATCGAATCCCGGCTGAACTGCAGACATACACGTACCTGTGGCTGAGATGGTGACTAGCTGGGTAGTGGAGTCCTGGGCTGCACCCTGTATGAATGTCCCAGCCGTTCCTCTGTCCTGAGGCCATGCTCTACAGCGGTATTCCCCTTGGTCCTGAGTTCTGACAGGTCGCAATATAAGCCTGTGATCTGTGTCCCCAATCCGAACTCTAAGTTCTCCTCCACTCTCTCTGCCACTGTACTCTGGCCCCACTGACAGAACCCCTGTAGGGCCGATGCGGGCCAGCTCTGTGCTGTCCCGGAGCCAAGCCACAGAGAAGAATCGCTCTTCCAGGTTCTGAGTGTCCACGTTGCAGGATAAAGACATCTCTTGCCCCTCCAGCAGAGTCGTTTGTGTCACTACAATTCTCACTGCTAAAGTACCCTTGCTTGGCGCCACCTCTGTGCAAGACAGGAAATAACCACGTGATATGTGAATGATGATGCTCATACACACATCCTCTTACACAGACACGCACACTCAACGTGAAGAGAATAAAAATGTGTCAACTCATGTCAAGTGGTGGAAAAAGTACTCAAATGTTTTACTTAAGTAAAAGTATCAATACTGCAATGTAGAAGTACTCTGTTACAAGTAAAAGTCCGGAATTCAAAAAAGTACAAAATGTACTTAAAGTACCAAAAGTAAAATTACTAAAATGTTTGATAATAGCAGATCTACAAGCTCACAACGCGTCACATCGCGACCCGTTGTGAGCTTGTAGATCTATATTTTCAAATAACCTATGTATAAAATAGGGCTAAAGGGGTTAATGTATGTTTTATAATGTAATGCAAAGTAACTAGTAACTACAGTTATCAAATAATTATAGTGGAGTAAAAGTGCAATATGTGCCTCTGAGATGTAGTGGAGTAGAAGTAAAAGTATAGACAATTGGAAATACTCCAGTAAAGTAAAAGTACCTCAACATTTTATTTAAGTACAGTACTTGAGTAAATGTAGTTAGTTACTTTACACCACTGCTCATGTCACACAGTTTAATTGTAATCAAATTATAAAATGCTACCAACCTTTAGGTTTGACCTTTAGGGCGATGGCCCCTGTAACCTCCTTAGCAATAGCATACCAGGAGCGGTCTGGATCTTGGATCCACTCCTGGGCTTCGCAGTAGATAGAGCCCTGGTCTGATGTCTCCAACTGGGTCATCTTTAGCTTGTATGTGGCCTCTCCGACCTTCTCCAACACAATGAGTCCAGACTGATAGCGCTCTTCAAACTCCTGCCCAGGACTTAGCGTAAAGTCTTTATCTAGCGAGATGATAGGTCGGGCATGATCTTCCCCGTCTCTAAGAAGAGACCAGGTAATTGACAGGTGGGTGTGTTGGATGGTGTTGCAGGAGGCTCGGCATGTCAGAGTGACGGCTTCACCCACATTATGGCTCAGAAGGGTGGTGTCAGGGGTTGAAACAGCAAGGGTGTTATCAATCACTAAATAAGCCAAATGGGAGAAAGGGAGCAAAATGTAAAAATGACACAATCAGACTGTTGTTGTTTTATAATAAAGGAATACAATGACTTGCTTAGGTAGCACTTTATTTTCCCCAATAGAATGACTTAACTATAGGAATCTAACAATGATTAAAGCAGAGAAAGTTTTATTAATATTTGCATCTAGCTTTTTCTATTGCTAGAAAAAAAAAGTTCTCCTCAAAAAACACAATTACTGTACCATTGACTGTAGTCCTGCCATGATAGGTCCCATCATATGCACTTTCTGAGTTAGGTACATGACACTCGAAGTCTCCCTCATCAACCTCCTTTAGATTGTTGATCTTAAAGAGGACTGAGGTAAGTGACACACGCTCCACAGTGATGTCATTATTATTCACGCGGGAACTATAGGCGGCGTAGCTATAGTCTGGGTCTTTTGTGCTGATGATCTGGATTGGTATAGTAGGTCGTGCAGTCTTATAGATGCTGAAATGAAAGTCCTGCTTGGCATTAGGGTTGCTGAAACCGCTCACATTGCAGGAGATGGAAAGGGGATAGTTCATCACACGATAGAGGGGGCCAGATTGGACTTCTGTGAGCACACTGGCCTCTCCTGAATTGAGCACAGACAAAAATCCACATGTTGAACAATTATTATTTACACTCACTGCAAAATTGTTTCACATTATGTTAGTACCAAGTCAGGATTAGACACAGTTTTAGATAATGTGCTGATCACTTAAGGCCAAGGGTTAGGATTCGATGCACCACTGTGCATGCACCCATTTTTGTGCTATGTTTTAGATGACAAAACTCCATAATAGCCTTATTAATCAGAATCATCTTTATTCTCACATCACAGGTTTACAGGTGTAACATTTTAATTAATTTGTTTATACAAGCTGTTTATAAAGTCGCTCCATGTCTTTTCATTTGCAATGTTGTGACACATAATATTGAATGTATTGTACTGTACGCACATGAAGCAGGGATAGGGGAAGTTCTTTTATGAAGATCTATTTCAGAGGACTTTTTTTATTTGTATTAACTTAACAATTACTGTTGCTTTGTTACACTGTGAGAGAAATAATTTACCAGAGTTTATCTGCATCAAGGGTAAGTTAATTGTTTTCACTTATTTCACTTGTGCATGTTTTTAATCCAACAGAACAATGTAGAGCCCAGTGGGATATACAACATAGAAGTTGGCCTAACATTTAAGACTTCATCTTTAAAATAATAAGACTTATAAAAACAGATGTTTTACACAACTTTACACTCTGGTATTTTTGTTACATTTTCAGCAAACTCCAAATTAAATGCAGGTGTTTCATGCAAAGTGTCAAATGGATACTGTGCTTACCTGAGTGGATAATACTTTGACCCAGAAACAGCAAGACACTGGCCCTCCAAAGAGACTGTGGGGAAAGCGTCATCCTGAAGCTGATGCTCAAACTATCAAGTATGAAACTAAGCTCATTCTGTCTGGCTGTCTACTGCTTGACTCTGAGTCTGCATGTGTGAAAAGGCAACAGTGTCATCATATAAGCTATGAACATATTCTTCCTGTAAAGGGGGAAGTATTGTAAAGATGTGGTTTCCTGTCTGTCTGTCTGTCTGTCTGTCTGTCTGATCAGCACCTTGTGCCAAGGAAGTCACTTCCTGCATATTTTTCATGGTGGCGCTATACCAGCCCACTTTATGTCTTGGCCTCTAACTCTTGTACACAAGATAGGTTTTTACAATAAAAACAATTTGTTTCCCGGATTCATTGGTTCCTTGGCCATGCCCATTTCTGCCTAACAAGATTTCTCACCATTTAGCATTTTCTTCAAATCAGACTTTTTGCTACTCCTACAGATTCTCACACAGATTTCCACACATGATCTCTGGACTCATGTGATAAATCTATATATTAAACATTTTTTATATTCCATACCAACTGGCTACAATTGGCATCCACAATTTGCGGGAGAGGCACTGATGTCAGACACAACATAAACCGTAACCCTTGGGGTTCCCAACAGGGGCCCCTATCAAATGCACTTATATGGAGTCAAATGTACATATATGGAGTCAAATGCACATATATGGAGATTTTCTACATGCACTTATGTCAGACACAACGGAAACCATTCCAGATTGCACTTCTGTGAGCACCTTGGCCTCTCCTGAATTGAGCAGACAAAAATCTGCAAGTTGAACAATTATAAGATACACTCACAGCAAAATTAGTTCACATTATGTTAGTACCAACAAGTCAGGTTTAGACACAGTTTTAGAGAATGTCCTGGTCACTTAGGCCAAGGCTTAGGGTTTGATGCACCACTGCATTTTTGTGCCACTGTATGTTTTAGATGACATAACTCCATAACAGCCTTGTTAATTTGCTTGCACAAGCTATTTACATGTCTTTTCATTGTGCAATGTTTTGACACATAATGTGTGAATGTACTGTACGCACATGAAGCGGTCAGGGACAGGGGAAGTTCTTTTATGAAGATCTGTTTCAGAGGACATCATTTTTGTTTTAAATTAAATGAACAATTACTGTTGCTTTGTTGCAGTGTGAGAGAAATCATTTACCAGCGTTTGTCTGCATCAAGGGTAAATTAATAGTTTTCACTGATACCTTATGTAAAAGCGGAAGTGGCTCGTCTCCCAAGTTAAATACATTTTCACACGGTTTCATCGTTGCAAAATGCACTTCAACAATAACATAAAACTTGTCATTTTAAATGTACATTTGTGCATGTTTTTAATCCAACAGAACAATGTATCCCAGTGAGTTATACAACGTAGGAGTTGGCCTAACATTTAACTTGATTTAAGACTTATTCTTTATAATAACAATAACATTAAAACATTAAATAAATGCAATATGCTGTATTTGAGAACACTTAAAGTACTACTGAAGATGGGGGTATTAGGCTTACTACAGTAATGGTCTGTATTAAAAAGTTAATTACACCACACAGTAGTAAAAGCTAAATGTTATAAATTACTCAAGTAATTATTCAAGTAATTAAAGCAGCAACGTGGTACTTATTTGAATGAATAACATTGTATTTTAACCATTCTGTATGGTAGAGTAATACAATATAATTAGCACATGCAGTGGTTGAAGATGTTCTTGCAAGTTTCCATTGAGAAATGTTGACTCTGTCAGGTGCAGTAGGACACCTACTGGTTGACAAGTAGTACTGCTCATAGTACTGCCTCAAGCTCTTAATTGCAATAACTACCCATGTCAAGTGGGGATTGCCTCTCTCATGAGCGGTATAAATCCAGCTGGTCTCTCAATATTCTGCATGTTTTCCAGCTGGTGTTGGTTGTACCATGTGCTTTCCGTTCTGCATGCGTGGGATGCCTGTGTGAGTGTGTGTGTGTGTGTGTGTGTGTGTGTGTGTGTGTGTGAGTGTGTGTGTGTGTGTGTGTGTGTGTGTGTGTGTGCGTGTGTCAACACGGGAAAACAGAAAAGCCTAGGCATTATTCATTTGATACATAGCATTTGGCTTTACAGCCCTAAACACAACACAATTTTGGCATAATTGTCAAGTTGCTTCCTTTTGACCATGCAGGTAGGGCTGTACGTAGGTTGGCCAGATGTGGCATATCTCCTGCACCAATAACATCCCCTACCTGTTTCTTTTTTACTCCACCAGGCCGGACAGCCAAAGGCCGGAGATTATGGTTTCAGTCCTAAGAAATGTTTTGCTACTACTACAGTTTGTCCAAACCTTACACAAATAAGTACACATTCTCTGTAGTCATGTGATCAAGATGTATGTGTCCGATTTTTCATATTCCATTCCAATTGGCTACGATTGGCTTTAAAAGTTTGCAGGAGTGGCCCAGGAGTTGTGCACAAAATGCACAAATCATGAACGCAGTGCCCGATTGCCATTAAACATTGCACGCACACTCACAGTAGCACACTCACAGTAGGCCGTGGAAGAACCTACACCCAAAGGTTTTCAAATCGGACTGCCCACTTCATGTTTTGGCCAATAACTCTTGAACCTTAGGATGTACAATCAAAATATCGGCTATTATTTTGTGCCAAATTACATTTTCAGACATTTTGCGTTTTCTTCAAAACACACTTTTGCTACTACTACAGATTTTGTCCAAAACTCACACAAATTGGTACACATGATCTCTCTCTAGAATGTATAAGTCAGATTTTTCAGATCCCATTCCAATTGGCTATGACTGCCTTACACATTTTCTGGGCCCTAGCTGTGTAGGCAACACGGTCTGGCGGAGACCTGCGCTCCGAGGAGCACACTTGACTTGGTCTTATACAATGTCAATATATTATATTGTCCAATAGTCCAATGATGGATCAGTAGGCTAACTCCAAATTCTTTTTTTTTGGGTAGGTTCTACATTGAGTAATGTACGGTAGCATGTGAGTAAACGGGAAGGTACGTAAATTGAAATTAGCCAATTAGCCATTCGGCCATCATAAACTTTGGTTGCCAGTAGTTAGCTAAGGAAAGTTTTGGGTAACTTTGTTGTTTCTTGTCTGAGCAAGCATTTGATACAATTATTCCAACTGGAAGTAAAATGTATAACATCAGCCTAGAAAATATTAACATCTCAAATAATGTCTAGTAACTATTCTAGGGATTAAAAAAAGAAAAATCTCTATAACACCTGCAATATTGTGATGATCCAATTGGATATGATATTGCAAATAAGGTGATGTGATGGCACCACCTAGTGGATATACTGAAACATGTAGTGTAATTACATGTAATTTAATAATCATCTGTTGTAATCCTTAAAGCTCTCCTCTATTAAGGTGGTGGCTGGTTATTCAGTTCAATTAACCGTCACAAGTAAGCGGCAAGTTTGGAGAACAAGATGGCACCAGGGTAGTGTCACATGACATGTTCTGAAGGTTATTAAACACACACAGAGAATATAATACATTTGCACAAGCCACATTGTGGCCACAAGATATGTACGTCATGGCTGAATGATGCAGAAGTACTGTAGATGGGATAGGAATTAGGAACACATAAAACATGATGTTCTAACATGATGAGAGTACTTTTCATCTTGCACAGTCATCTTGACAGAAACATCCTGTATTCTTGGGCCTGCTGTATCTTGATAAAGGAGACCATGTGGTGTCAGAAATGTATTTCTATTACCTATGCTTAGACAACTTAAAGGAATAATTCACCCCCAAAATGCCTTTTTTTCCCGATCGATTAGTCACCCCATAGAGACTTGAATTCATGTATATTCTTTTGTCTTTGTCGCATTCCTAAGCCAATAATTTTATGTCCAGCAGCAATCAAATTATTGGCTTAGGAATGCAACAAAAACAAATATGTATCCATGAATTCAAGTCTCCATGGGGTGACTAATCGATTTCGGGTGAACCATCCCTTGAAGAGTGAGTAAGTATAGGTATATGATTATCTAAAGATACTGGGATGTAGGTCAATCCTTGTGCATATTACAATCTTCTGTAAGTTAATCAACAAAATAGGCCTATTGTTAAATCATACTTATTTATTGAATCTGAAAGTCAGCGTTATGTAAAAAGAAAAAAAGGAAATCCTGTGATGAGCTTAATCCCAAACAGCTGGTGTGCCACATAGGTTAAAACAAAATCAAAACAACAATTTTCAGCCTGTAGGTCTATTGTGAGTAAACCAGGCCTGGAAACGGCCAGGGGGAAAGGACAAAACCTGTGTTTGCATTGAGTATTAGACCTGTGACATTGGGAAATGGGGAACACAGCGTAGTGTGTGTGTGTGTGTGTGTGTGTGTGTGTGTGTGTGTGTGTGTGTGTGTGTGTGTGTGTGTGCACGCGCGCACGTGTGTGTGCGCGCACGCGCGCACGTGTGTGTGTGCGCGCACGCGCGCACGTGTGTGTGTGCGCGCACGCGCGCACGTGTGTGTGTGTGCGCGCACGCGCACGTGTGTGTGTGTTGGGGGTGGGGGGGGGGGGGGGGTTCTGGGGGGTTTTGTTCAGACCACAACCTAGAAAACATTCAGAGGAGGAAGTTCCAAGAAAGCTAGAATTGCTTCATCTGTTCCTCAAAACGGAGATCCACCAATCACAGGCAAATAAGTGCAGGAACAGGAAGTGTGTAAGAGATCAGGAGAGAAACATCCCACACACACACACACACACACACACACACACACACACACACACACACACACACAACTGTCAAAAAGGCTGATACTTGTCACAGTGTCAAGTGGAATGAAGTGTGTGGACGCTATGTATGTGTGAACCCCTCAGTGGACGGCGTGCTTTACACAAAGTGGATGTACAGTAGCCTACTTTCTGTGTGAGGATGAGTGACTCGTTGGAGAGAACCACAGATGGACCCCTGCCTTGTTCTGAAGCCAAAAAAGAGGGGGAGAAGGAGAGTGTGGGAGGTGAAGCTGAACTGTGCTGGAATGATGGGGGTCTAGCCATGGAGCTGCAGAGAGGGATGGAGACCATGCGGCTCAGTGGACAGCTGACTGATGTGACTCTGATCGTTCAGGGCGAAGACTTCTCCTGCCACAGAGCTGTACTCGCTGCCGCCAGCAACTACTTCAGGTACAAATAAACACTGACTGTTAATTTGAGTCTGTATGAGAAACTGTTGAGATATACTGTACAACCCTCTCAATTCACTAGGCAAAGAAACACACCTTTATGGAAAGTTTAGGGTATTTATTGAATACATAGAATGTAATGGAGGGAAGTGAAAGGGGTTCCGGGGAGGGTCGCCGACCCTGGAGTCTTTGGGGAGGAGGTCGTTAGCGTAGTCAGCACAGTACACGTGGACGGCCGATGGCGTAGTCAGCACGGCACTCATGGACCGATACCCCCAGCAGGAACCTGAGAAAAGTTATCAAACTTCATCAAAATGCTATTCTGATGTAATGAAAAATATATCAAAAAGACAGTTTCGAAGAATGAAATTCTATCAAAGTCAGAGTGAGTGACAAACGACCGACGTTTCCAAAAGGCTGGTATGTTCCTTTTAACTGCATACACTATGTGGTTGCAGGGCGATGTTTTGCAGTGGTCTGAAGGAGACTCACGAGGAGCACGTGGAGATAAAGGGGTTGGACAGAGAGACCATGAGGTCCCTCCTGGACTACACCTACACCAGCCAAGCCCTCATCACTCACACCAACGTACAAAGAATATTGGAGGCTGCCAGTCAGTTCCAGGTGAAATACAATTATTGTAACTGACAAGCTATAGAAATGTATGGCACAAATTCTAAGAGTACTTTTGGTTTAGTCTTTTACAATTATAGTCAACATCCCTGAGTCATGCACTCATAGAGTTCATTGTTGTGCTTGATACATACATTGTTAATACACAAACAAATTCATATCCGATAATAATCGATGCAATGGAATAGTTTCAAAACATTTCTTACGACCCTCCTCACGATCGATGAGGCAAGGTGGTGCATGCATGGTCTAAAGCAGGGGTTTTCAACTGATTTTGACCCAGGGACCACCATCCCGACTAAGAGCAACCTGGGGACCACCACTATTGTGCATGGTGGGTCCATCATAGACCCACCCCACACAATAGTGGTGGGGGGTTCATGCACCACAGGGAGCTGGAGAAAATAGCTATAATATCAATATAATATCTAATAAAATACAGTGATTTTGTTTGAATATGATAGAATATGATTAAGGATTACTGTGATTATGGTAAGCTCACATTTCATATCACACACACACACACCATACAGTAAGAACACCTGTAAGTTATTAAAAGTAAAAAATAAAAATAAAAATAAAAAGTTATTATTATTATTATTATTTTCAATGCATGGCCAGGGCAGGGACCACCTGCAATACCTCCGTGGACCACCGGTTGAAAACCCCTGGTCTAAAGCTCCACCTTGGGCGTGTGTGAAACTCCAATTGTTTTCCCCGTCTCCGATATAATGATGTCAGGAGACGGGGAAAACAAAAGCACTTCTCTCCTTAAACAACAAAGTGGAAACGGGAGCAGGTGGACCACCCTCTGTCACTATGTTGAGATGGCATATTTTGAGCATGCAGTCATTACAGGACATTACAGTACAAGAGACATCTGTGCTATCTTGACATATCAACTTAATAATCACATGCTCATTCTCGGTTACCATCTTTTTTAAACCAGTTATTAATTCGGTTGGCTGCAATGGATGCCCCCAAAATGAATAAGAACTGAGAGAAACAAAGAAAGACATTCTTACTTGATGAGATGTATTTGATCTTTTCTATCAGCAATAATATGTAGGCTTCTTATTTTAAATAAATGCATATGCATATGCATGTTTTCTCACTCAACAGTAAACAAACCAACATACAGTATACAGGCTATCTGCACATTTATAAAGTGACCATTTAAGTAATAGAATTGTTTTATACCTCTAAAAAATTAAGACACCATTACTGCATCAAAAGTAACTATATAACTATACTATAAAAATGGTCAAACATTGGCCAAATTGTCAAATATTACCTAAGACAGAGGCAAAACAAGAGAAAATAGCCGATCTTCACAATACTTATCTGTGAGAAACCGAGTCAAACTAAATGTAATGCCTCCTACAATTCCAAGTGCTTGTCAGGGTGGGGGGTCCCCAGTTCAAATATGATTATTTTTTGGGGTCGCGGCCTGAAAAGCTTGAGAACCACTGCCATAGATAGGCTATAATCTGGCCCAGGTTATTAATATATTTTTTACATGAGTGAATTTTGATGGATTTACATGGCAAGCAGTGTGCACACATACACGTTGCAAACCCGCCTATTACAGTAGGTAAAACTACTACTAGTCTTAATAGGGAAATGCTGCAGTGAGGGACTGCGTCACACTTTAGACCTGGTCAGAGCTGGTCTAGGCGCAACTGTTTTATGACTTTTTTCACTTTTCCTAATGTTGCAATGTGCCACCAATGCATCTGACTACACCTCATTTTTAAGACCAACACGCCAATGGGGGCATGAGTGCTATTACAGTACATTTGATAATTACTGTATAACATCAACCCCCACGTTATATTATCATTGACAACTGCATCAGTTGGAAACTAACAGTGACACTTGCACTGCGTTTTTGAACTGCTATCTAACACTGGGTGTAAGATAGCTAACTCTAAGGAACCACTTTTAGTTCCGTTTCCCTACGATGTGTTCATTGCATCATTGTATAGTATAGCTATATTATATTTTGGTAGACATTAGGTTTTAGGTCTGGTGAAGAATTAATTCATCTAAGAAGTCTTTTGGAAATAAAAAGCACCAAGGCTAGAATACCATTTTAAGGACCATTATAGTTATTATGAAGATACATCGGCCTATTCATAAATTGAAGGAACCACCTTTTGAGATGATTCTGCTCCTGTCACTTTAAATACATTTCTCTATTCCACATAGCTGTGACAGTTAGTGACATGTTGATAGACTGCACAGTAACATCCAGAGTGTTAACACAAGTGTCTAAATCAACCCAATTTCTAAACAGAATTGTGCTGCGACACTGAGAGCTCAGACAGGGAAGTGAAAGTTGCCCAGTTGTTGTTTACTTCTAGGACACATTTTCAAATTAACTTAACAGCTGGTAAACATAACAGGTGGTAGGGTGTGGTGTGGTGGTGTGTGTGTGTGTGTGTGTGTGTGTGTGTGTGTGTGTGTGTGTGTGTGTGTGTGTGTGTGTGTGTGTGTGTGTGTGTGTGTGTGTGCGCGTGCGTGCGTGCCTGTTTTAGTGAGCAACCCTTTTGTTTGTCATGATGATAAATAATTAAAGCTCCTGCTGCTAGATAATAATACCACCAATGCATGCATGCACACACGCACGCATGCACACGCACGCACACGCACACACACACACACACACACACACACACACACACACACACACACACACACACACACACAAATCCAACGTTACAACCTCATAAACCATTATGCACCCTTCCTTCTCCCCTCCAGTTCCTGCGTGTGGTGGAGGCGTGTGCCGGCTTTCTCACCAAGTCCCTCCAACCAGAGAGCTGTATCTGGGTTTTGCGTCTGGCTGACAGACATTCCCTGCCTGCTTTGAGAGCCAGGGCTCAGGAATACATTGTGAAAGAGTTCTTCAAGGTCATCCAGCATGATGACTTTGCAGAGTTACCAGGGGACGCTCTGGAGTTCGTCCTGCAGCGTGACGACCTGAACGCAACACGCGAAGAGTTTGTCTTTGAGGCACTGATGCGCTGGGTGAGAGCGCGGGAGAATGAACGCTACCCTTCACTGGCCAAGCTGCTTTCATATGTGCGATTACCACTGCTGAGGCCAGTATACTTCTTGGAAAAAGTGGAGTCGGATGAGCTGATTCGCCGCTGCAGTGAGGCATTTCCTCTGTTACAGGAGGCCCGCACTTATCACCTGTCTGGCAGGGAGGTATGCATGTTTACCTCAAAGCCCATAACATCTGCTCTTAGCTTGTATCTAGGCTGGACAAGAACTACAGTACAGCCTAAGGTATAAGTATAGGAAGTACAGGACTACAAGAAGTTCCGGTAGGCTGATAGCCCTGTACTGCCTGTACTTCTGGTTAGACACATTCAGCAGTGGTTCTTTTCTAGGCTCTATCTCCTTATGAAATGGATATAACATTGGGAACAAGCTTAGCTTAATCTAGGGTCAGTCTGATTTAATGATATTCTTCTGCACTTCCATACACTTCCATAGGCCTAATTTATACTCATAGTAGAGTGCCTGTACCACTTGCCAAAATGAACAGATTTTCAAGCTACTGTAGTATAAACTAAGCTTTATATATGTGTATGGTACGTAGGTGGTCTCAGAGCGAACCAAACCCCGTGTGCTGCACTTCCTGTCAGAGGTATTCATGATCATCGGTGGATGCACTAAGGATGAACGCTTCATCTCCACTGTGACCTGTCTGGACCCTCTGCGACGTAGTCGGCTAGAGGTCGCCCGGTTGCCAATGACAGAGATGGAAGACGAATGCCAAAACAGGAAATGGGTGGAATTTGCTTGCGTCACGTTCCGCAATGAAGTATACATATCTGGTACGCATACATATAAAAGCTTGTTAAAAGTCCTATACTTCGTCATACGACGAGTAGCTGAAATAACAAATCTACAAGATCACAATGCATCGCATCACAACGTGTTGCGAGCTTGCAGATTTTCGGCAATAATGACATGCCCAAAATAGAGACGCCATGGTTAAAGTGTTTATTGTGGTTAGGGTGAGAGACCTAACAGTATTCTATCTATATATTATATATTAAAATTGGCATAAGGGAGGACTGGCCTGGTGTTTTATGTCGAAGTTTTCGTTTAGATTATTAAATATTTTTCCCATACATTTCTACTTCTTACGCACAACGTTTTGTGAGTCAGCTCAACATAAATAAAGAGAATGGGACTTTTTAATTCTTATTTTTTATTTTTTTTACTGCAATGGCCGTTGTGGTTTTCCAACTGAGGAACTGAATAGCAGCATAGGCCTAACTGTTTCCTGCCTTGTTTGGCCAAAGGTTAAAAAACTGCTGTTAGAGCTGTTAGTTATTTTTCACACCTTCTTTCTTCAGATAGAGGACCTTGTAACTAAATGTACAGTACAACACAAACATAGTAGTCCTTTACTGACAGGGTGTTCCATCTCTGAATATTTTAAGTGAAAGCATCTTAGCATAGTAAAATGGTGTAAAATGGTTTAAAAATGTCTTTGATGCTTTTGTGTCTGTAGGAGGTAAAGAGACACAGCATGAGGTTTGGAAGTATAATGGTGCTCTTGATAGATGGATCCAGATAGAATCTCTGATGACCGGGCGCTGGAGACATAAGATGGCAGTCCACGGAGGGAAGGTGTACACACTTGGAGGATTTGATGGGGTACAAAGACTCACTAGTGTAGAGGCCTATGAACCCTTTCACAATCGCTGGACACAGGTAAACATCATACATTTAAAACTATATTTGTATATATATATTGCCATTGACACTGCTCGACTGAGCACACAAACAAGGCAGCTTTGTTTTCACAATATCCAGTCCTCATTGGCCATTCAGCCATTCAGACAGAAACAACTTGTTTCTTAACTTCCCCTAAATGAGTAATATCACACCAAGACGTTGTCATAGGGAGGCCATGCAACATCTTGTTAACTAAAATGACCCATTTCTGTTTCAGTGGGGACCATCAACATCTAAATATGTGTAATACTTAGATTATTAATTACATTTAGTCTCCCACAGAGTGTATAGACTTATAATTATAGACATGCTGTATACCCAAGAACCTTATTGTCATGTCTGTATTCATTGCAGGAGGCACCCCTTTTGCTAGGTGTTAGCTCTTTCGCTGCAGCCAGCTTTGATAACTGGATCTATGTGATTGGTGGTGGGCCCAATGGGAAGCTGGCCACTGATAGGGTTCAATGCTGGAAGCCTGGTACCGAGAATTGGGAGCTACGAGCAGCCATTCCCATCGAGGCAAAATGCACCAATGCGGTTACATTCAAGGACCACATCTATATTGTTGGTGAGTGGCCTTAAATGGCAACTTTGCTGATTTTAACCTGAATGCTAGCTTTCTACTGTGAGGAGGACATGTGAATATCTGACAAAATCTTGATCTCTGTGTAGATTGGGGGGGGGGGGGGGTAGGGGGGGCCACTCAAAGTGAAAGTGATGTGTGTCTACAGAAAGCAAAAGAGTGACGTTTGCCTACTCAAAGCAAAAGAGTGTGATTCATTTCAAGCCTAGAGCAGTGGTTCTCAAAAGGCGGCTTTCCATATACATGGACTTACCTAGCCCCACCCCACACCGCCCACCACAGCGACGGTTTCCACTACAATGAAGTGGGTAGAGTGGTGTGTAAGTGGTACTAAACTGGTGCCTAAAAAGTACCCAGTGTTGGGTAGGTCTGAGCTGGGCTAAGCGGGGCTAAAGCTGTGATAAAGCTGATTGGTCGGCTCACAGCTGTGTCTGTCCACTCAGGTGTCTGTAAAATGTAAACACTACGGTAGCAGTGTTGCCATGTCCACTTATTATAAGCAACATTGGGCTTATTTTTCTGTAAAGTTGCTTGTAAATATTGGTAGTACTTTTACTCCACTACAATTATCTGAAAACGTATTAGTTACTAGTTACTAGTTACTTTTCAGATATAAATGATTACATTATAAAACATACATTAAGCCCTATTTTATACCTAGGCTATTTGAAAATAGCCGATCTACAAGCTCACAACGCATCGCATCATTGTAGATCTGCTATTTTCAAACATTTTAGTACTTACTTTTGGTACCTTAAGTACATTTTGATACCAATAGTTTTTGTACTTTTACTCAAGTAATTCCAGACTTTCACTTGTAGAGTGCTTCTACATTGCAGTATTGATACTTTTACTTAAGTAAAACATTTGAGTACTTTTTCCACCACTGCTTGTTTCTAAAATGTAGTTGATTATTTGGGGCTTGTTTCATATGTTGTTGAAACCAGTGGTTCTTAAACATTTTCATGTCAAGGACCCCCAAATTAATATGTATTTGTCAACATTATATATGTATATATTTTTTTTAAATAGCAGATGCACACACTCACAATGCGTCGCATCTCTACGCGTTGTGAGTTTGTAGATCTGCTATTTTCAAATAGCCGTAGATAGTCGCTTCTTTTGGGATTGTTTTCATAGACCTGATTGCTTATTTTTTTCTGCTAAACCTGGCAACAATGAATGTGCGACGATACACGCTAATAATGTTTTTTATATAAGTGATGGCAACGTGTTTAAACACCACACAGGTCTTCCCAACAATAGCGAAGATTAAAGTCAGGGTGAACATGGCCAAATAATAACTTAAGAGCCAAACTAGCTCTGAGGAAGCACGCTAGCATTTAGGCTAACCCTGTAGCCTGAGGCTAAGTTGGTGTGTTAAAGAAAGGGGCGTTGATTTCCTTCGGGAGGGGAGGGGAGGGTGGGGATTTTGCGAGTGGGGACTTTTGTGCAATGGAAACGCAAGACATTTTGAAGCGGTGCGGTGCGGTTCTGGACTGTACTGGACAGTGTCGTGCTTATGCTGTGATGGAAAAGCGGCTAAAGTGGGGTCCAGGGACCCTCAGGGTTCCTTCAGGGGGTCCCAAATGGACCATTACAGGTCTGTAACTCTGAGATGGTACAAATGGAACCACATGGACCCGTAAGGGGGTCCTTGAAATTAAAAAGCATGTGACCTATAGGGATCTGGGGGTATGTCCTGACTGGGTAGAAGGCTGGCTACTCTGTGGGATTATAACAGAGAATTTCTTCCTGTGCCTATAGCTCAAAGTAAGAGTGATGCGTGTTTGGGTGCACCTTAATCGACTGTAAGTAATAGCCAGATATCGTTTACTTTAAGAAATTAGTGATTTAGGAGAAGAATGCATTGATAGTGAAGCAGGTGGATACAGGGATTAAGTGCAGCTGCAGCTGGTCGTGGCTGAAATTTGAAGTTGAAATTGAGGTCAAATGACAAGAGCATACATTTCCTCCCTGGGATGTAAGGTAATACAAAGTGGTACTCTCTCACAAAGACATAAACTATGTAAACGAGTGCAGCCAAGCTTTGCCAGCACAATGCAAAATGCAAAATGCACAGGAAGAAAGTCAATTATGTCATAATGACACCATGTAGCCAGCAGCCCACTACTCTGAGAGAAGGGACATACTGTATCCCCAGACCCCCCAGTGGCTCTGTCTTTCTCCTGCTCAGTTTTTTCATCCCCAACCAGTTTGCATTCCTGTAAAGTATTCTGCTGTACATTTGCATCAGACAACGGCCTGCAAGTATAATTTGTGTCATGTGTGCATCATGTATGTGTATGAATTTACACGTTGCTCGACTTATTTCTTCCAGTGTGTGCACAAGTGCATTTATGAACACACGTATAATACGTGCACATTTATATATTTTAGAACACACTCGGAGTAACTGTGTAGGCTACAGTGCAGTATGTGGCCCTCAGTCTCACTATACTGACCTTTTCAGGTGGGGCCATGCACGCCATGTACTGCTACTCTCCGCTGTCAGACTCCTGGACCCTGGTGACCAGGCTGGGTGAGAGGGCAAGCTGCGCCATCGCTGCCTGTAACAACAAACTCTTCATTACTGGTGGTCGTGATGACAAGAACCAGGTCATCTCCACCGTGATGTGCTGGGATCCCATCACAAACGCGCTGACAGAGGAGTGTGTGTTACCATTAGGGGTCTCACATCATGGCAGCGTGACACTCATGAAGTCCTACACACACATACGCAGAATAGCCCCTTCTAACACCTCAGCATGACATACATAGGCTTGAATAGTTGTCTGTATACCATGTAAAGGACATGCATGTGAAATGATAGAGGAGACAAGAAGTTTGAGGGAAAAGTATTTTTCATGTGCTGTGTAAATATTTTCACTTGGGGTGTGGGGTTGATTGTGTATCTAAAGCAATCCATGATCTCTCAATATCATCAATATATTTAAAATGATTGTGATTAGTTGATGAATTAAAGGATTCCAAAGTAATAATCCTATATGAAATGCAAATCACATCTTAGCTTATAAGGGTCATTCTGCAACCTTATTTTTTTAATGTTCGGTTTCTTTTTTGCACAATTGTTTTCACTTTGATCATTTAATACATTTTGTATACAGTATACATAATTTGCATACAGTTTATAGGACAGATGTTTGTGCAAATAAGTGTATAATTACAATCAGAAGATAAAACTCGTACAGGATACAGGAAAAACAAGTGAAACTGGAACACTATCAAATTGAAGCTGATAAATTATATTTATCAGTAAATGATCTGATTGGATAAAATTGGGATCTGAAAATTCATTAAGAGCTGGTCTGGACAGATGGGTAAACCCGTTACTGAACAAATACTATATCCTATAGACTAAGTGAATCATAGTAATCATTGCTATACAGAGTCTATAGCAATGATAACTACTGGAATACAGAATGTTAAGTATTTTTCTATTTCAGTTTTATTTTAGCAAATAAAGTTAAAAACATCACTTACATGTCATTTAATTGTAACTTTATTTTACTTTTGGTATGCTTTCTTTCTGATGGCTTGTATTAGGCCATTCTAAATTATGCAAAACATAAACATCTTTGCCATTTGATGGACAGTGACTCTTTATTTGCACGGTTTCAAAATAAAAGACAAAAAACAAAACTATGTTGACAAGGAATTTGGTATTTTGTAATTGTAATTACACCCAATGTGAACCATCAATGGAATGGTAACTTACTTACTATTTGGGCATGCCTGACACGTAACTCCATATATGGGCATAAAAGGGACACAGACAGAGAGATACAGAAATCTCCATAGGTCTATTCTTGTGAGCTTGTAGATAAAAGAACAATTCATACAACACAATACCTATTTTGACCACATTCTGTAGCTGGTTTCAGACAAACAGATTCTTCTAATAATTGCTTTTATTCTGAAATGTCAGCCACCCTGTCGGAGGAGCGGCATTGATGCCATTGACTGCTCACTGCTGCCTCTGTTGACGAAAGTATGCAGTGGATCTGGTCGGTGCTCAACTTATTCTCCATTTGAGGAATTCTGAAGTCCAAGTATTTGAATCCAGATTCCAGAAAGCCACGCCTGTGTTTACCTGAGTAGATAACAACCTCACTGAGATTCCTTACTAGTAGCCCGGGTATGTGTTAGTTAAAAGAAATACACCTTTTTAACGCTCAGCCCATTGGGAAGAAGTGGACAATCCTGTTTTACTGCAACAAAGCTGCACCTGTTCTCTTACCTGGCTGCCGAGAGTGAAAGTAACCGTAGACTCTCCTGTGTAATGGCTGCTACCTGTCTTTTCTTCGTCTATTTCGTCGTTGTATCGTTTGCCTCTTGTCAAAGTGAGTATTATGATCAATTGTTCGAGTTGGTCTACTTTACATAACTTTTAGGCTGGAGAAAAACAACGACTTAATTCAGATACACTGATAGAAGTGGCGCACGTAACGCGGTTATGTTTACGTTATAGAAACGGAGTCAGGAATGTAGACAATAAATGGCAATTGAACAACAAGCAACACGTTTTATGTAGAAATAATTTCTGTCAAGGGATTTACGAGTTAATAATTAAACCTAAAGTTGGCTCAGTTTGAGTTAGGCTACTAGTTTTCGGTGCATGATACAGATCCCTCTGGTCCATAGCGTTAGAAGGAGTTCTCCTTAACGCTATGGTACGTTAGATTCTTTTCCCTCGCACCGCAGTAGCGCAGCCTCTCGTCTGTAGTAAAAATAAAAAATACACTTTAGCTACTCACCAAAACAAAGACAGTTTTATGGAGTTGAAAGCCTACTCTACTTAGTGGGAACACTCGGAGCCCCCCCACCTCACGTCTAAAATACACTTTTTGTCCAGAAAATAAAATATTTCAACGGAAGGAAGAATCTGGTCAATAGGGAAATTCCATTGACCAGATCTGTAGAGGGCACTGTGGAGTAACCAAAACATTTATTTCCTTCGGGTGAAATGTTTTCTTTTTTTCTGAAAAAATGTATTTTAGACGTGAGGTGGGGGGCTCAGAGTGTTCCCACTTAGTAGAGTAGGCTTTCAACTCCATAAAACCGTCTTTGTTTTGGTGAGTAGCAAAAGTGTATTTTTTATTTTTACTACAGACGAGAGGCTGCGCTACCGCGGTGCGAGGGGAAAGAATCGTTAAGGAGAACTCCTTCTAACGCTATGGACCAGAGCTAACTGATACCTATAAATGAAGGCACTGCACTGTTGTTGATAGTATAAAATGCTCTTCCCTTCCACACTGATTAGCAGTTAAAATTGCAGTGGGCCTAGGTGATTTTTGTTTTGTTAAAATTGTGTTAAATAGCTCTATATTCTGATACTGTTGCTTGGCTAGTAATTAATGATTGCTGTCGTGTTTGTTCAGTAACAGGGGTCTCGGTCTCTCCAGCTCTTTAGTAAACAGGAGTGAGAAGTCATGCAGGATATATAAACTAGTGAAATTTGAAGTGATGACATGACAAAGAATTGAGCGGAACTGGATTACTTAAACACTAGGCTAGTATGGCTGTACAATTTAAGCTGATAAATGGATACTCTCTCCTGATTGGCTGAAATTGGCAACCCACCTGAAAATATTATTTCAATAGTAAGTGTTTTAATAGGATATAATAGTATTATTTTTTGTTTATGAGTTGGGGAGACTAGACCCCTGTTACTGAGCCAAGACTCTGCAATGATAGGTTTATTACACACACAGTTTTGTTTAAGTTTTAAAAATATCATTGATTGATTATTAAATGTTTGTGTCCTTCACACAAAGTGCCCAACCCCCATGGGTTTATTAGACACCTAGTGTTTCACTTGCCGTACCTTTAAGATGTGTTAAAGGTAGTGTAAAGTGATATCTTTTGGTTAAAACAATTAGCTTTTGTAAAAAGGTTAAAGCGCTCTATATTTCTGATAGTATCATTGCTATATTGAGTGTTTTGTTCAGTATCACGGGCCCCCGACGCTCGGGTGGCCGCGGTGTTAAAGTCCCTGCCCACCAAAACGGAGGTTGTGGGTTCGAATCCACTGTGGGGCGTCGGGCGTCTATGTGAACACAATTGGCCAGTGTTCGGGGGAGGGTGATCATTGTCATTGTACTCTTACGGGCTGGGGCGGCACCTGTCAGCGGGGAGTGTTGGGGCGGGAGGAGTAGGACGAAGGCTCTACATCCTCCCGGTGGGGGCCCCTCACTGGAAGGTGAGTCAGTAGGATAGAACAGCAGTGACAACACAGAAATGTGTGTGGGGAGGAATCAATTGGCATAATGACTAAATTGGGGAGAAAAGGGGGTAAACATAATTGGCTACTCTAAATTAAAAAATAACATGGGCCCCTGGGCCCTGTCTCTTTAGTACCGGTAAACATACATTTTCAGGTGAGTTGCCAATTTCATTCAATCAGGAGGAGAGAGTACTTTCTTTCTGAGCTGTGCAGAGGAGAGCACTTTTCTAGTTTATTTGTGTCATCGCTTCTAATATCCCTTGTTTACCCCCTGTATGAGTTCTCTCTGGTTTTCTCTGATTGGGTAAAATTGGTGTCCCGGCCTGAAAATGCATTTTCTGTTTACTAAAGCGCTGGAGAGAAAGGGAGACCCCTGTTACTGAACACATACTCTATGGCAATGATTGCTATCAAAATATAGAGGTATTTAACATTTATTTTAACAAAAGAAAATAATTACTGCTCCTTTAAATGCAGAGAACGAATTTCGGTTTTGAAATATATCCAAAATGAACGTACTTTCTTTCTGTCCACAGTGGCAGAGAAAGGCCCAAATTATGGAGGCAGGGGGTCGCAGATAATCTTGAAGCCCACCTTCAATGGACCACCTGAGAACATTCTTTGGAAACACAATGGCAGCAAGGTCATGGAGTTTGATGGCAGTGAGGAAAGGGTATATAGCACCTACAAGGAAAGGGTCGTTCTAGATTGGCACACAGCAGAGCTGACTTTGAAAAGACTCCGTCATGAAGACAGTGGACACTATGAATTAGAAGTAACGGTCAAGAAAATGTTGCATACTTTGCATCATAATGTGGAGGTCATTGGTAAGTTTTCGTTTTTATCTCAGATCAAGGAACAAATGTTAAACTGTTGGCTCTTCGCCAGAATGCAGCAAGCCCAAATTCAGGACAGATCAAGTTGAATGTTTGCCGAAAAAGTTACCCCGCCGCCCACTTAAAATTGTGAATTAAAGGTTTTGACAGTGTGGGAAAGAGGAAGTGATGTAGTGAGACTACCCAGAAAAGAAATGAAGCACAATAATATAGCGTGAGAAAAATGATCTTCCTTATTGAACTTTCGTCAAACAGGCTTCATAGCTGATGGCCGCATGAGGTCGGTGCAGCAGTCATTTTTTGTGTCCATGTGTACCTGTCCTTGAGAGATGTTATCTATAAATTGGGGTCTTACACATTGATTATGTTTCCAGTACACTATACTATGAATGGCAAAAGTCTGTAGGTCTGCAGCACTCTGCAGACGATGAGCTGGACTCTCTCATGTACAGTACGTGTCTGTTCCCTTGAAATAACACAATGTATTGTAAGCACCTGCTGTCCTTGCCAGAAACACTGGAATAACTTAAGTGCCACTCCCATTAAAGGGGTATGAAATCCTAGGCTTATTTTGCAGTTTGTTTCACAGTTCAGGTTAAAAACTACAGCAGATTAAAAACATTGCAGGCTAGAAAGGAACACAGCTGCTGGAGCTGATCAAATTAATAATGGGTGTGTTAGATTTAGGTGTGCCAATGTGCAATGAAGCATATTAGACATTAGTCAACAGTATTGTCAATGCACATTGACACACCTAACTCTAAACACACCCATTAATTTGATTAAAGGTAGGGTAAGTGATTTTCTTTGGTTAAAATAAGTGTTAAATAGCTCTATATTCTGATAGTACTCATTGCTATAGAGTGTTTGTTCAGTAAAAGGAGTCTCCTTGTCTCTCCAGCTCTTTATAAAACAGAAAATGCATTTTCGTTTCAGTTTCAGTTTCATTTCTAATTTTATCCAATCAGGATAGAGAACTCAATCAGGATATAGATTAAACAAGTGAAATTGGAAGTGATGACACTAAGAAATGAGCAGACAAAATTGGAACTGGAACACTGTAAAAATGAAGCTTAAAAATTGGTACTTTCTCCTGATTGGCTGAGATTTTGACACCTACCGGAAAATGTATTTTCTGTTTATTAAAGAGCTGGAGAGACGGGGAGACATCTGTTACTGAACAAACACTCTATAGCAATGATTACTATCAGAATATAGTGCTTTAACCTTTTAACAAAATACTTTTTGTTTTAACCAAAAAATATCACTTACCCTACCTTTAATCAAAGCTGCAACTGTGTTGCTTAAATCAGTGTACTATAATGACATTCTTAGGGTAGGGTACAGTCACACATACAGTATGCATCTTCGTTGCTACTTTTTTGCACCTTATGTCTAACTAACCTCATGTACATACCTGCTGCTATGTGGACCTACCAATGCGTTATGTCTAACCTCCTGCCGGCAACTTGTGTTTTTTTTTAATGGCGAGTGGATCATGTACTGTAGAACTGGCAAATTTGCTGTATTCAAATGTTAGTTTCCAGATTCAACAGATTTTCAGACACGTGGGATAAATTCTTCATAACAGTATCAGACAAAAAAAAAACACTGAGTAACCCTACGAATCCCCCCATTTGAGAAAGACCAAGCCTGGCCCAGGCTCAGGTCTCCTTTCTCAACAGAGATACTTTGGCATAAACATACTGTATATATTGTAAAGGTCCATATGGGCCAATATTTATGCTCTCAGAGATAAATTAGCACATTTTACTGTACTGTATGTCATTTGTTGAGCTGAATGGTCTGGCATTTGTAGATGAGGTGGACAAGCCTTCCATATCCTGTGTGATGAATGACACATCTGAAGTCCGCGCATCCCTGGTGTGCTCTGCGGAGCCCCGAGGTCCTCCATCTCTAATGAAACTTGAATGGAGGTTGCCTCATGGAGAGTCACGTTCTGGCCCAGAGTTACCAATATCTGTTGGAAGAGAAGATGATACTGTCTACACGTGTGAGGTAATCAACCCTGTAAGTGAAAAGACAGCCACGTTCTCTGCAAAGGATTGCTTCCAAGGTAAGACAATTATTCGTCTCTTGCAGCAATTTAGACTGGTTAATATTAATTTACAACAATGTGATGGTTAATTAATAAGCTAAAACTAACTAACTATGCTGTCATCAGGGCAAAGGTGAACGCCTCTGACAGTAAAGTGGAAACGGACTACACTCAAATCAGTCAGATTTAATTAATAATTACAGTAAAGGAAACATGCTCTTAACCATTACCTTGTTCTTGATCACAAACTGATGTTTGTGCAAAGAAGCCTTCCTTTAACTATCTACTAATTTAATGGTGTTTAGATGCAGAATTGGGTCTGTAGGTGGGATTAACAGTATTTAAATTCTCTTCTTTAGACTTTTATTAGAGAAATCGAAAAAGATTTCCAAAATAGTCTAGGGACAAAGAATAGCTGCAATGTATGTGGGTCTGTAAACCTTGCTGCTATGTGACAATGTTATTTATGGTGTTTATATGCAGGTCAAAGCTCTCTGCCATGGATTATCCCATTGATCTGCATATTAGTAATTCTTATAATTGTCCTCGTGGTTGTGGCCATCCTGTACTACCGCAAACACAAGCAAGGTACAGTTGAAACTATTGCCTGTTTAAAAAATATTGTTATTGCCAATATAATTACAAAAGCTTTAGTTTTATTTGTCAACATATACAATATGTATATTCTAATTGTTATGATTGCTAAGGTAGAATACTGTCCTTTTTTTCTCTCTTTTTCTTTTTTACAGAACTAGGGTATTTACAGGACACCTGTATCTTTTGTATAGAATTATTTCATGCTCAAGTAGATTGAGATCTCCTTTCATAATCATCGTTAATAGAAATCTTTTTAGCATTGCTTTGCATTGCATTTATTGCTTAATTTCTTAAATTGTAAATTGTATTTTTATGTATTTTTTATCATCCTCTTTTAAAATGTCCTTCTTTAATATTTTTTTTCTTGGAAGCACATTGCGTTGCAACTGATGTATAAAATGTGTTATATAAATAAAGTTTGTTTGATTGAGTGATTGATCACTAATTTGCATTTTCTCCCCCCCCGACCTCCCCCCACCCCCATGGCTCCTGCCTGGATGCTACAGGGGCTGAGAAAACAAACACAAATGATGTGGAGAGCCAGCCATCAGAAGGTATTTAGCTTTTCTTCTTTAATATATCAACTACATGTTCTTAAAATTCAGTTTTTGAAGTTGTGTTTTGGATCTCTATCTACTGTACTGTACTGTACAGAGAGTGATTGGAAAGCTGAAAGTGCTGAGTGAGACAATGAAATGTTAAATAGATCACAAAAAAGACTTGAACCCAGATTATATGCAAAGCCATGTAGCATAGAAAAAGGAAAACGGCTCACTCTAGCTCTGGACGTCACGTCACGCAAGTAAAGAGAAAAAACTGTACTGTACTCATTGTTGATAGACTTCAATAGCTCCATTTGGAAAACATTTATCACTCTAGCAATGATTACCAAGAAGTTGCTGTCTCCGCCAGGCCGTACGGCCGAAGGCTGGAGAGTGTAGACCTGTCCGTCCGTGTGTGGGTCTGTGACAGTGTGTCCGTGAACAGCTAATTTCTAGCAACGTTTGACCGATTTGCGTGAAACTTTGCACACACTTTCCCAGTAGGCCAGAAGTTATTTAACTCGGATTGGCACTTGATTCTCTCTCTTAGCTGTACTGTATCACTCCTGTGTTTCATTCTCACTGCTGTTGCTGCTGTGACACCGAAGTTTATCTTATCTTAAAAGGAGTGTCAGGAGATTTGCAGAGAGTGGCATTGCTAAATGAAACCTCAAAATAAGGTTTGGCATGCACGTTTTATTATAGTTGCACCCGATTTTGGTTGGAATTATTTAACTTTGCCAGCCATGGCTGTTTATTCTTTACAGGGCACGGAGCAGATAAGATGAAAATAAACAATGAATTTGATCCTTTATAAGCGGATGGAAAATAGACAACATAGAAAACAATGGGCCTCATTCACAAAGCTCTTCTGGAATTTCTACTATATTTTAGTGTAGGTTTGTTCCAAAGTAAAAAATCATTTTGGATTCATGAAAAGGAGTGTACTGTGTACAGCCTTGATTTGTGCACATCTCAGGTGTATCAGATGATGAATTCCACTTGTTCATAAATCAGCTGCACATTCATGTGTGCATCATTTGCATTGTTCCACGCCCCGTTTAGCGCCAACTTCACCGTGGTGAGCACTCCATAGTACAACAGCGTCACTTGTCAAAAAAGAACATATCTACAAGCTTACAACGCTTCGCATCACAACGCCTTGACAGCTTGTAGAACTGTTTATTTGCCAAGCGAGTTCTTCGCTCGGTGGATCAGCTGAACGTAAGTGAATGAGACGTATAACGTCACAGGACTAAATACGAGGGTAATAAAGCATGGCAGGATATTATATAAGCCTATTCTACAGAACAATTGCTCACCTTTGCTGACGTAAAAAATATATAATTATGCTGCAATCCAGGACACACTGGAACGCAGTATGCGATAGTTTATTGATATAATAATTAATAAAGTTTTATTTTGATCACTGAGGGGAAATGCTTTGAATTAACATCTCTTATCCTACATTGGGAATGGAGTAGGGCTGCAACTATCGATTATCTTCTTAGTGATTCAGATTTTCGATTCATAAAATATTCGAGAATACTTAAATTGTTTTTATATATCAGCAAGTCGATTAAACACTCGTGAAAATAGCTGATCTACAATGCGACGCATTGTGAGCTTGTTGATCTCATATTTTCACTATTTTAGATTTAGTTTAGCAAATGTATTCAACTTTTCGCGTATAATGACAGGGCCAAAATACGGATAGATTATTAATCGATTATTTAATTAAGTTCATTATCGATTATTGATTTTTTTAAATAATCGATTAAATAGATTGATTAGCTGTTGCACACCTAGAAAGGACACAGATTTAATCCAGACTGCATCTTCATCAGATAGTAAGACTATTATCTGGCGTTCATGTGATCAACCAGTTTTGTAATTGTTATTAGAAGTTATCTACCGTGATATAGGAGGTGTGTCTGCAACATTAAGACATATTGTAATCAAATTGTGGTCTCACTTGTAGAAACTGCAAACACACTGATGGACATATAATAATTATGTTCAGCTCTGAATGCATCAATTGAAAAATAAAACTAAATCTGTTTGAATTTGCCTCACTAAAGTAGTTTATTTTGCGCCCTGTAGTTGAACCTCCCAGGGGTCTAAACCAAATCTCTTCACCGAAAACAGGCGATCTAAAAGCTCACAATGCATTACGAACTTATAGATCGCCTATTTCTTTCGGAATGTTTGCCTATTATGACATGCCCAGAATAGGGACAGACTCTAGGGTCCATGTGGTTAAAACAAGAATGAGTTGAACCTAAGCCACAGTGTCCTGGTTGTGTGCAGAAATGGAAGAAATGGCAACATGCCGGAGGGTATGTTATTCTTTGTTTCTATGCCACTTACTTGGGAAATGGATACTTACAGTAGTACATAATTATGTATTAGCTTCATAATTTGACTGGACATCTTTGGACATAATGCCTCTTATTGGAACATGTTGCTTAAAAAATACAACCCACTGTCACTCAGAGTAAGGCTTACAATATTATGGACTGTGATAATGAATAATTTCCAGCTATGAAATGTTGAAATGTTTTGGGTGAAGACTGATTCTAAGTGATTTAACGGATTGCTTGGTGAATACATTTTATTATACATCTTTCTCTTGATTCTCATTTCAGGAAAGAAGTCAACTAAAAAGGAGAAAAGGCAACCCCTTAGCCGAAATAGCCGCGATGCCACCCTTCCCAGCAATCAGCCATTGGCCCGTCTGGCCCCAAGTGGTAAGAACCTAAACTGAAATCACAAAGTAGTTACCAGTACAGACCCACTCATAGTCAAAGTAACCAGAAATAGAGTTGCACGTTTTGAAGGGGAAAATCTAATCGTTAGCAAATCAGAGGATGAATTGAGTCTGCATTTATTGTCTCCGCCAGGCCGAAAGGCATGGCGAGAGAGTATGTTTTGCCCCCTGTCCGTCCGTCCGTCCGTCCGTCCGTCCGTGTGTCCGTCCGTGTGTCTGTCCGTCATTCTGTCTGTGTACAGCTAATCTCCGGCACCGTTGGCTTGTTCGCAGTGAAACTGTGCACACACACTCCCTGGATGCCACAGCAGAACCTCAGCCCCACATGGGCCTTTCATAGTGCCACCAGGAGGCCGATTTGTGCAAAACCTATTTTTTGACAGTACTCCTACAGATTTTGTCCAAAAATCCCGCAAATCGGTCCACAATATCTCTATAGTCATAGAGATATTGTGATTTTTCATATTCCATCCTGATTAGCTAAAAATGGCTTCCAAAGTTTGCAGGAGTGCTCCGTTTTGAACAAAATGCCTCAAATCATGAACACAGCATACAATTTCCTTGAAATTTTGCACACATATTTCCACTATATCGAGGAAGAAATGCCACTTGAACATTTTCAAATCAGCCTCATGGTGGCGCTATAACAGACTGATTCGTGTTTTTACCTATAACTGCACCGATCTGTGTAAAACTTTGTAAGCGCACTCCCTAGAGGTCAAGGAAAAACCTTTGCCCTGCATTTTTCACATCTGCCTTTTATAGCGCCACCAGGAGGCCAACTTATGTAAAACATTTTTTTTTATATTACTCCTTCCGATTTTATCCAAATTTCACGCAAATCGGTACACGTGATCTCTAGTCATGTGATCAAGACGGATGTGTTTGATTTTTCATATTCCATCCTGATTGGCTAAGATTGACATCTAAAGTTTGCAGTAGTGGCTTGTTTTGAACAAAATGCCGCAAATCATGAACGCAGCATCCGATTGCGGTCAAACTTTGCACGCACTTTCGCACTATGTTGAGGAGCTAATGCCACCCTTTTAACATTGGCCTGTTATAGCGCCACCAGCAGGTCTAATTTAGCAAAACACTTTTTTTGAACAAAATGCCTCAAATCATGAATGCAGTGTCCGATTGCCGTGCAAGGCCTAAGAAGAAATGGCACCCTTTTCACTTTGGCCTATTATTGCGCCACCAGGAGGCCTCAATAACCTACCTGACCTGGCGGAGACCTGTGCTCCGAGGAGCACTTTTTCTAGTTTATATTGTTAAGGGGCGGCCATAGCTGAGTGGTTAGTGAGCCCGCCTTGGGAGCCAGAGGCCCTGGTTGCCCCAGGTACGATTCCAGGCCAGGCCAGCAAATGTGTCGATGAAATGAAATATGTCCCTGAGCAAGACTCTTAACCCCTAATTGCTCACAGGCCCTCGTTGGAAACAAGACCGCAAGGACTTTCATGAACGGACCTGTTAAAAGGAATTATCCTTATCCTTACTGTTCATTCTGTTAATCAGGGTCAGAGGAGAAGACAGACAAAGACCAGGAGAAAGAACCTCTGCTCAGTGAAACCCCTAAAGGTTTGGCATGCAAATTTCATTATGACAATGTTTGTCTACTATAAAAGAAACTATAAAAGATGCAGCTGTTTCAGTCTGCTAGTAATAAATGTTCTTTGATTACAGGCAATGTGTTCGATAAGGTAAAGATTTATGAACAGGCGACTGAAAAGGCACAGTCTCCTCGACCTAAACAACTCGACCTGACTCGACCTGAAGACATCAAAAGTGAACCTAAAGAAGCTGCAGGCCCAGACCAGGGCTCAGTAAAACGTACAGAGACAAATCAGACAGAAACAGAGTCACAAGTTTTTGAAGGGACAAATCAACCAGTTAGTAAATCAGAAGATCCTAGCTTTGACCCTAACCCTGATTTGAACCATAAGCAACCTGAACCAAGTCAGTCCCAGAAAGAATCAAACACCCCAGAGCCCAGTAAGGATCAGGATGACACAGTAGAGCCTGTTCATGCAAGCCAGCATGAAAGCGACTCAACAGAACAGACCCCTGCACAGACTGTACAGATGAAGGCAGATGATGAGGAGACGCAACCATTACATAGTACACCAGAAGGTATGTGATGTTATAGAAGAGTCAAAACATTTCCATTACTTGTGGTCACATTAGTACAGTAGTCTTTTGAGATAATATTATATATATTTTTTGTATGTAGAGAGTAAGTGACTGTGAATGAAGCACAGATCATAACTATGTTGGCGCTTTTGAGGTGCTTTGTTTTAGCTTTTAAATTGATGCCAATAAAATACTCTACAGTACCTCTCTATCTACAACTAGGCTGAATCATTTGCGTGTCAATCACAAGCATATTCTTTCCTTCTTCTTTTCACTTTACAGAAAACGTAGGGTTGGGGAATGAACAGATGCCAGTGTTGCTCAATGAAACCCCTAAAGGTTTGGCATGCAAGTGTTATGACAATTTTTTAAACTCTTAAATATACATCTGTTTGAGTGTACTGGTAATAAATGTTCTGGTGGCTATTTCAGAGAAAGAGGAACAGACTTCTACGGAACAAAATCACACTGAAAAGAAAACCCTATTTCCTGATGTGACTCAACCTGAAGACATCGATAGTGAACCTAAAGAAGATGCAGGCATAGACCAGGGCACAGTAAAACCTACAGAGACAACTGAACCGGAAACAGAGTCACAAGTTTTTGAAGGGACAAATCAACCAGTTAGTAAATCAGAAGATCCCAGCTGTGACCCTAACCCTGATGTGAACCATAAGCAACCTGAAACAAGTGAGTCCCAAGAAGAATCAAACACTCCAGAGCCCAGTAAGGACCATGATGACACAGTAGAGCCTGTTCATGCAAGCCAGCATGAAAGCGACTCAACAGAACAGACCCCTGCACAGGCTGTACAGATGAAGGCTGATGATGAGGAGACGCAACCATCACATAGTACACCAGAAGGTATGTGACGTTATAGAAGAGTCAAAACATTTCCATTACTTGTGGTCACATATTACAGTAGTCTTTTGAGATAATGTTATATATATTTTTTGTATGTAGAGAGTAAGTGACTGTGAATGAAGCACAGATCATAACTATGTTGGCGCTTTTGAGGTGCTTTGTTTTAGCTTTTAAAGCTTTTAGCTTTTAAATGCCAATAAAATACTCTACAGTACCTCTCTATCTACAACTAGGCTGAATCATTTGCGTGTCAATCACAAGCATATTTCTTCCTTCTTCTTTTCACTTTACAGAAAACGTAGGGTTGGGGAATGAACAGATGCCAGTGTTGCTCAATGAAACCCCTAAAGGTTTGTTATGACAAAAGTGTTATGACAATTTTTTAAACTCTTAAATATACATCTGTTTGAGTGTACTGGTAATAAATGTTCTGGTGGCTAATTCAGAGAAAAGGGAACAGACTTCTACGGAACAAAATCACACTGAAAGGTGCAACTGTTTGAGTCGACTGGTAATAAATGTTCTTTCATTACAGGCCATGTGACAGATGAGGCACAGTCTCCTACTGAGCAAAATCACACTACAAAGAAAGCCCTATTTCCGGATGTGACTCAACCTGAAGACATCGATAGTGAACCTAAAGAAGATGCAGGCCTAGACCAGGGCACAGTAAAACCTACAGAGACAACTGAACCGGAAACAGAGTCACAAGTTTTTGAAGGGACAAATCAACCAGTTAGTAAATCAGAAGATCCCAGCTGTGACCCTAACCCTGATGTGAACCATAAGCAACCTGAAACAAGTCAGTCCCAAGAAGAATCAAACACTCCAGAGCCCATTAAGGATCATGATGACACAGTAGAGCCTGTTCATGCAAGCCAGCATGAAAGCGACTCAACAGAACAGACCCCTGCACAGGCTGTACAGATGAAGGCAGATGATGAGGAGACGCAACCATCACATAGTACACCTGAAGGTATGTGATGTTACAGAAGAGTCAAAACATTTCCATTACTCATGGTCACATATTTACAGTAGTGTTTTGAGATTAAGTTTTTACAATATTAGTAGAGAGTGAGTGAATGTGTCAGGGATAATGAGCGGTGCCGGTGAGCTGGTCCTTGTTTAGAAATGAACCCTGACTTTGGTGATTAGACTTTGACTCGAAGCAGAGGGGTCTTTATCACACTGAAGGGGTTTATTTCTCAACACTGACCGGCTCACCGTTAATTATCCCACTTTTTACACAGCAACTTAGTAAAGAAATTAATAAATTGACACAAAATGCAACAGCAAAACGATTTAATTGATTCTAAAAGTATTTGCTTATGGTAAAGAAAATCCATCAGATAATGCCAGGTGCTTCCAGCACAACATGGTCGGCTCACAAATCTCCGATAGGAAGTGATTGATCAAATATGAATCAATATTCTGTTACTGCTTGCCTCAAATCTTTTCAAAAACATTCTTTAGTGTACTGTTTAGCTGTAAAATGACATTGTGTGTTTGTTTACATGGCTGCCATGTTAAATACGTTGAAAACCAAGCACCGCAGATTGATTGATTCATGAATTCATGAATTCATGAATTCTGGTCCGCACTCTCTGGCCATACTAGCTATGGTCTGTTGTTCATAGCGGCCTGCTATTAAGAAATAACAGACAGCTGAATGCAGTGATTGACCAGTCAGAAACTAACTTTCAACCAAGCTGTTTCATAAAGGACAGATCACAACCAGGCTAAATCATTAGTGTGGTTTGGCATGCGCGTTTTATAATGACTATTTTAAAACTATGAAAGGTGCAACTGTTTGAGTCTACTGGTAATAAATGTTCTTTCATTACAGGCCATGTGACAGATGAGGCACAGTCTCCTACTGAGCAAAATCACACTACAAAGAAAGCCCTATTTCCTGATGTGACTCAACCTGAAGACTTCGATAGTGAACCTAAAGAAGATTCAGGCCTAGACCAGGGCACAATAAAACCTACAGAGACAACTGAACCAGAAACAGAGTCGCAAGCATTTGAAGGGACAAATCAACCAGTTAGTAAATCAGAAGATCCCAGCTGTGACCCTAACCCTGATGTGAAACATAAGCAACCTGAACCAAGTGAGTCCCAGGAAGAATCAAACACCCCAGAGCCCAGTAAGGATCAGGAAGACACAGTAGAGCCTGTTCATGCAAGCCAGCATGAAAGCAACTCAACAGAACAGACCCCTGCACAGGCTGTACAGATGGAGGCAGATGATGAGGAGATGCAACCATCACATAGTACACCTGAAGGTATGTGATGTTACAGAAGAGTCAAAACATTTCCATTACTCATGGTCACATATTTACAGTAGTGTTTTGAGATTACGTTTTTACAATATTAGTAGAGAGTGAGTGAATGTGTCAGGGATAATGAGTGGTGAGAAGGTCCTTGTTTAGAAATAAACCCTGACTGGGTGATTAGACTCTAACTCGAAGCAGAGGGGTCTTTATCACCCTGAAGGGGTTAATTTCTCAACACTGACCAGCTCTCCGTTAATTCAATTATACCACTTATTACATGGCAACTTAATAAATAAATGGACACAAAATGTAACAACAAAACTATTTCATTGATTTTAAAATGATTTTCTTATGGATGCTTATGGAAAATAGTCCATTAGATTATGCCACATCTCCAATAGGAAGTGTTGATCACATATGAATCATTAGTCTGTTACTACTTGCCTCAAATGTTTTCAAAAACATTCTTTAGTGTACTCTTTAGCTGTAAAATGACACTGCATGTTTGTTTACATGGCTGCCATGTTGAACACGCCAAAAACCAAGCACGGCTGATTGATTGATTGATTCAGGTGTGCACTCTCTGGGCATAGCAACAGTCTGGTCTTCATAGCAGCAGTCTGCTATTAAGAAATAACAGACAGCTGAATGCTGCAATTGTCGTGTAATAAAGGACAGACCACGATTCACAAAGCGGGCTGAATCATTAGGGTGGTTTGGCATGCAAGTTTTATTATGACAATATACTTATACTATGAAATGTGCAACTGTTTAAAGTCTACTGGTAATAAATATTCTTTCATTACAGGCCATGTGACAGATGAGGCACCGTCTCCTACCGAGCAAAATCACACTACAAAGAAAGCCCTATTTCCGGATGTGACTCAACCTGAAGACATTGATAGTGAACCTAAAGAAGATGCAGGCCTAGACCTGGACACAGTAAAACCTACAGAGACAACTGAACCAGAAACAGAGTCACAAGTTTTTGAAGGGACAAATCAACCAGTTAGTAAATCAGAAGATCCCAGCTGTGACCCTAACCCTGATGTGAACCATAAGCAACCAGAACAAAGTGAGTCCCAAGAAGAAGCAAACACTCCAGAGCCCAGTAAGGATCAAGATGAAACAGTAGAGCCTGTTCATGCAAGCCAGCATGAAAGAGATTCAATGGGTTGTGAAGAAACAAATGCATCAGACATAGTTATTGAATCGGATGAACCTATTAAGGAGTCAAATCAGCCTCCTTCCTCCCTTAACTATTCAGATGAAATCACGCCACATCCTGACCACGAAATCAAGGACAATTACAAGTTGGATGAGTCAGAAGGTTCACAGACAGACCTCTACACAGCAGGGCCCCAAGAACATGAGGCCCAGCCTGGACAAAGTAGAGACGAACCTTGCAATGAGAAGATGATTGCCGATAACGAGGCGGGAGAAGTCTCTCAAAGTCCTTGTAGTAATCGTCCTGGGCAAGGAGGAGATATGGAGGCTCATGGGGATAGTGACACAGGGGTAGAAACAGAGGATGAGAAGGACCTTAGTCAGAATGTTGATGAGCAGGTGAACACACACAGTGTCTCAGCAGATGTGGAAAATGTAAATGTGGCATGCGTGGGTCATGACCAGGAGAAAGTAGAGCGATGTGATGAAGCGGATAATGAAGATCAAATAGAGAAAACAGAACAGGAAGCCAAAGAAAAGGAAATTGGACAGGGTAATGATGTAAAGGGAGAGAGTGGTAAACATGGAGAGTCACCAGATTTTGAAGGAAATAATCAACCGGACTCTGTTAGTAAATCGTTGGATCCCAATTGTGAGTTAGAATCTCCTCCACAGGGGCCAACTATACCTGAACAGCCTGGTCAGAATCCTCAGCACCCTGAACCGGAGTCAAAAATGACCCAGGAAGAACTGAACATTCCAGCGCCCATGGTTCAGGACGACACGGTGTGTTCAAGGTGTTGATACACCGGTGAACACACGCGGCCTCTCACCAAAAACGGAAGATGGCAATATTGCGGGTGACCAAGCGAAAGTACAGATATGTGACAAAGTAGCAGAAGGATCAAATAGAGAAAAGGAGGCCGAAGAGAAGGAAATGGAAGTGGGTCATAACAAGGGAGAGAATGACAAACATGGGGAGGAACAACACAACCTAACAGACAGTCAAGAGGAAGAGTAGGATCAAAAGCGCGGTCTTCACATCAGGATGGAAAAGTGGATAGGATCAAAACCCTGGTGTGCATACACTGTACAGGTACAGTAGGTGAGCCTAGTTTAGGTGACTATATCTAGCTGGAAACAATAATAGCTGAGACACAGGTAGAAGAACAAGAAGTAGAAGTACTAGAAGAAAAAAAAAGTAGTATACAGTAAACAATCTTGAATAAAGATTCATGTAAAATGAAAATGAACTGCAAACAGTGCCTGATGAGTAGTCTATACCGTATGAAAGAATAAAACAAAAGCACTGGATTTGATATGGGCACAGCGTGATACATTTACTCTATTGAGTTAAAATAATAAAATATTGGCATGGTGCCTATTGCCTATGATATCGAAGTTCTGATATGAACACCAAATGCATCCATTTAGCCATTTGAGTTTGCCAATAATAAAACTATTTTAATGCAATTTTATATGCTTTTTGAAGATCAATATTATTTGAAATAATTATTTTACTGCAATTCCTGGCACTAAGACTTTGAATGTCTCCAAAGCATTTGATACAGTAATCATGATTTGATACAGTAATCATGATTTGTTTTTTATAGAGATATCTTCAGGATGTTTTTGAACAACAGTTAATGTAGCCTAGCTAGTGGTAACTGATAGCATGGCATATCTCAGGGTTTAGTTCTGTTATTTTGTTTTATTTACATTAACAATCTTGCACTTTTATCTTTCTGTAGTTTTTTATTTGATGATCCAAACCTAATCTTCTCATGAAGATTTCAGTTCACTGGTGGTTGTTGCATTATCTGATGATAGTGGTTTGTAAAAGTATATATTTTTAATCACTTGTAAATGAGAAATAGATTTATAATGGTAACAGAATGTCTTACTGTTGCAACATCTGTCAACATTCATACACTAAATATATTGAATCGATTTACAAATTAATAAGCTTGTGTTCAAATGTTTTGCAATAAAGTGACTAAATTAATACTTGCCAGAATTTTATTTTTTTGTCTGCTACAAAAAAGAAATGGAAAGATTATAAAGAAGTCAATGCTATTTGGTGTTATTGGAAATACTGGAAGAAACTGCAAGAGCCTTTCAGTGTCAGTAGGGGGAAGTGTTTCATAGCATTTCTGACGATTTCTTTTCTTTTTCTTTTTTTACATCTGACAAAAGACAAGAGTTAAACACTGGCATGCTATCTTTCATTGAAGGACGCCCTTAGCTCTCAAGACTAGCTCAATAAATACATATTTCAATCATATTTTAGAGCTTTGTTTTTATGGGAATGTTATCCAAATTGTTATATTAAATCAATCTAACGCACGTGGATTTAGAATTCAGTCATTTAGAAGAACTAATTATGGACATAATTATCTCTATTTTATTACAACTGATTGTGGGCTGAGTGTGGGTGTATGTATCTATTATTGTAGTAAAATAATTGGCTTTGGTTTCAATGAAACGTGATGGGAGGTGGCCATGGTAACCTCAGTGACCTCAATGAACACTGGCACTCTATTTTATCAGCCCAGGGGATGGTTACATCACATCCTGTGCAATAGGTGCAGAATTGAATTCAGCTCTTACAATTAAGACATAATTGGAGATAAATTCAACAACACAGCTGAACCAATAAAGCAGTTCTCAAAACGACTGAGGTGGTTAATGATGATTTTAAGGAAAACAAAAACAGAGGGGCCGGGATTCGGGAACAGGTTCATCACCAGCCGGAAGACAAGTTGGAGTAGATTTCTGAGAGCACTGGTATAGGCCATGTGAAAAAGTCACGCATGATTAGTTTAACCCCTGAGTCACAGAAAAGTCTGTGATCTGCTACCAACTGACCTGTGGGTTCACAGCACAAGTGGAGAATGAACCCTATCGTATTTCTGTGGTTGCAGCAAATACCATGGGAATATTAGAATATTGAATTATTTGGGGGGTTGGGGGAGCAGGGCGCTGACTCCCCAGATGAGGGTCACAATGCGGTCCCACTGAGACGTTGTTGACGTGTTGCTGGCAGCAGGGGAGCTCAGATCTTAGCGCTGATATTTTGTCCACAGCACTCCTTCGCTTCTCGGTGTTCCTTCCTTTTGCATCCCTCTGGTACCAATGCTACAGTGAAAAGGGATTTCTACCGTTTCCAGTGTTTTTAAAACCCTGACAATGAGCATGGTAGACCACACGGCACAGGGAGCCATAACTCCTTTTTAAGATTGGTTGTTTCCTGCTCCTCATCATATGGTTATGTCTCGCTGGAGTGTAATGTTCTCTCAGACAGAGGCCCAATTATAGTTTTATTCTCAGATTGTCTAGGTTCGCTTTGGACCCTGCTGCAACTGAGAGAAAAAGAGTGGGGGAGAAAGAGAGAGGAGAATGGGCTGCCCTCCAGAATAGCCTTTTATACCAGGTTGATTAGCATGCTGGGTTGTTTAAATTGCCTCCTGGCGGGCTGACGTGGAATCGAACAATATCCTCTGGCTTAAGAGACTGGCCCCATAGCTTCTCATTTATTTTTATGCGAGGTTAAGATAGAGCCTTGGCGCTGCTTCCACAGAGGAGCCCGGGCCCAAGGAGGCCAGATGCGGGTGGGTCAGGAGAAATCAATATAATTTCTTTAAAAGCGTGTGCATGAATGGCTCTTTCTGTGCTATACATAGTTTAGTGTGACAGTGCAACCTGGGCGCCCAAGGTAATTGTGTGGATAAATCATTAAGCATTGTAGACATGACATAGAATCTATCTTTGCTATTACTGTCAGGAAACTCTTATTAGTGATTTGTCTCTAGACACAGTTTCTGACCAGGATACCAGGAGTGAGGGAAAAATTAGAGGGAAATGTTTGCGATCACATTCTATTGACCAGCGATGCCTTCCAGGATACTGAGGTTTATGACTGTTTTGATTCAACTCAATCTGTGGTCATGATGATGCTGTACTAGATGGCCAAATGCAGACACGTTTTGATACCCAGGGCCGTAACCAACATGAACTTCTTTTTTTCCCCTTTTGAAAAAAAAATATATTCTTTTGGCTTTTATGCCTTAATTGATAGAATTTAGTAGAGACAGACAGGGAACAGGGAGAGAGAGACGGGGAGTGACACGCAGCAAAGGTCGTCGGGAAGAGGACTCGAACCCGCAACGTGCTGTCAGGCTGCATTGGAGCCATGACCTTCTCTTCTGTTTATGAAAGAAAAGTTACCATTATACCACTTTCTTTTTTTTCCTCCAATGTTACAGTACAATGGGACAGCTGTGATAGATTTGCTAGAATAACAAAAATAGTCTAAGGTTTAGTTTTGATTAGTATTTTAGTCTAAATAAAATAAAATGACTTGTTATATAAATGTATTAACCAAATATGACATCATCATTGGACAGCAGAGAAATAGTCAGATAAGTATCAAACACCATATCAGGAATTGCTGTGTGTGTTGGGGGGGGGGGGGGGGGGAATGATAAGTCTTGAAACAGATTCATGTGGCTATCATGCTGTCATTACTCCACTAATCAGGAAGTTCATTTGAGGATGTAATCTCATCTACAGTATCTGTGTTGGAACAACCGAGTGTCTGTCAAACAAAGCATAATATTTTCATATTCAGCAACCACAGTATAAACACTGGTTATCACACATCCGGTTTGAACATGGCACACACACACACGCGGTGGCAGTCAGTTTGCACAAGTGTCACAATAGTAGAACCTTTACCATACAAGACAGCTTAAACCTAATTACAGTCTGCAAAACATCCCTTTGTCATCTGGCTGGACTTTGAAGCTGTGTAATGGCTTTGTGCTGGTACACTATCTCTGTCACAAAGCCTCCTGGAAATCCTTCAGCTCTGAAATGTTTTGCTACAAACCCCAAATCAGAAGTAAATCATGTTTAGTCTAGGTTTTATTTTTTCTTCATTTGAACAGAAAGGTTCTTTGATATTGTGTAAGTGTTCACCATGACGTCTCAGGTATTCATTTCAGCAAGGCTTTTCTGCGAGTCCATCCTTTTGATCAGTGGGGACGTTGAAGATGACCCCAACAGGATAAACAGACCAAGAGCTGACTATGCTACATGCTGTACAGAAAACTTAACTTGTTTTGGCATAGGTCAAATTGTTTGGCAATTTCCAAACACATTCGTCAGTTTGAATTCAGCATTGTATGTCTTTGTTCATGTGGTTCTATTTCATACTTTTGGAAAATCAGTGTCATCTAAAGTAAATAAAGGCTTGCATAATGTGTACATCTTGACAGGGAGACTATAGATGGGTACCAGATCCATCATTTGCACATTCCCCTGCAATCAGTACCACTCATCATCTGCTTTCACACTCTTTTGTTTAAAACAGCCATCATCAACATATGATGCCATTTGTCATAGATAAGCTCTGTGCAAGTTGTTGAATACTCATGGGAATGCCTAGAAAATGGGCTAAGTTGTCGCAAAAGCTTGTGTTTTCAATTTGCTCACATTTTTAAACTGCTCCGTAACCATTTCTAATTAACTTCAGAATGGAAAATATGCATTCCCCTTTTCAACATTTGAAAATGTATCTTTTCAGCACCATGTAGAGACGACCTCTAAGAAACAACAGAGGAAATAGCTCTGTTTTTGTTTTCTGTTGTCATGCGTGTTCCTGTAAATACATTTCTCAATAGCTTATTCGCTCGGTTCAGAGCTTTGTCAGTCCTTTATTTGAACAAGCTGCCTGTCAATGTGCCACGGCGAAAAGAATTGTGCTCGTGCACTTGCAGAACCTGACACAATTCTCATGTGGCAAAATGGAAAACACTCCCAGTACACTGCCTAACCACCCCCCAACCCCCCCCCCCCCCCCCCCCCCCCCCCGCCCAACCTCCCCCATTGCCTGATGGGAAGATTAAAGCCAAACCAAACAAAGCTCACTTTCTTCAACTTTCAGTCGTTCGATGGTAAGACCACCGAGGGAACAGCTTGCCTGACTATGACATCAGATCACGTTATCACTGATCTTTGTCTGTCTGTCTGTCTGTCTGTCTCTGTCACAGTCTGCCTCTCTCTCTCTCTCCCTCTCCCTCTCTCCCTCTCTTCTCTCTTCTCAGTCTCTGAGCCCTTCATTCTGAACTGTACTTCTCTCACTCAGTTTTCCCATTACTCACTGTTCCCGCCATCTCATTACTGTGATAAGAAGACTTGACAAATGGACTAGTGCACAGTAAAGTCCTCAGTGTTAATTTAACTGTGGATTTTACTGTGAACCAGAATAACCTCACATTTGGCTACTGACCTCCACTGTTTACTTTTGTGTGTGTGTGTGTGTGTGTGTGTGTGTGTGTGTGTGTGTGTGTGTGTGTGTATATATATATATATATATATATATATATATATATATATACATACATATATATGTGATATATATATCACAAATAACAAAACAATGACCGTCTTTGTCCACGATGTGCAACAACACATCACCTTTGCTTGACTCTAATACTTAACAGGCATCCCTGCTGATAATAGCTGGAAAAAATGTGTTGGCACCACCTCATTGGGTAATTGTAGCCAATGTGGTGTATTTATGGCTGCTGTCTCTTCACACCAATAAGATGGCATGGCTTGCCGCCACAGTCACTAGGGCCCCCTGTAGACTCCTTACCAACAGCAAGGGACATTGTTCACAGCAATTACTAAATAAACATTTCCAGAGTCCACGCACAATGGGTGCCAGATTTGAAAATTAAAAACACTTTTGGGACAGAGCTTCACATTCAAGACCGAGAAGAATACAGTGAAATGTTCTGTAGGAGTTGGTCCAATCGTAAAACAATGTTGATGAATTCAAGATCAAAATGAGTAAAAGAGGTGAGGTTTTTGTTAGTGTTGTGTAAAGAGTTGAATGAAGAAATGAAAGTGACATCCAGTTATTCGATTCAGATGTCAGGTTCAAATGTGAGTTCAACCACGTAAAACACTGCTTCCTTATTAATCGGCTAATTTGTGTTCTCACTAACAAAGTCAGATTATCATTAAAGATTTGAAAAGCAATAAACCAATAAAGACAAATTCCGGTGGACATAGCTAATGTCCTAAAGACAAACTATTATGGTTTCAATTGATGGCCCATTTACAAATGGCAATAAATAAACTACTGGTATTTTGATGGCAGATGATCATATAGCACACATATTTCTTTTAGTGAGATCGATGCAGGTGAGGGCAGCTCACTATTTTGGCATAACTCTGAATAATTTGGCGTAATTATTGAAATCCCCCAAATGAGATGCACAACAAATTGTCTGTATCTGTTGTGGTTGGACATGTGGAGTCTGGATATTTCCAAATGTTCTCCATATGTCTGGCACCTCCACTGACCTCTCAGTTGACTTGAAACATGCCAGGGTAGATGTGCTCTGCACTCAGCCAATGTGCTGTGGTGTTGTTGTTTTACTCTACATGAACCTCCACAGTAGTAGAAAATACCAGTGGAGCCTGGCAGTGATAAATAGTACTACTGCTGTGGCATGTCTAAATTTGGAAGAGGAAGTTTGTCGTTTACGTTAATGCTGTTGCAACTTCTCAGTGCTCACAGTCACAGGATTTCTTCAGTAAATGAGGATTTATGCAGGCAACCTTTAAGGCATCTCCCAACCTTTATGCAGAAATGTGTGGTATTTCCATATGGAAATAATTGAAAATCATAGGCATTAAAAAAGGTCTGAGGGAGAGATCCAGTGGAGGAGATTGATTAGCGTTTGTTGATTGAAGTCCGTCAGTACTGTTTCACAGATATCTCTGAGAGAAAATAATCCATGTGGACAGGGGCCACATAATATACCTTGTGCCATGATGCACAGGACCTTTCTTTGTGTGTGGAAGGCATGTGGGTGTGTAGACATGCACATTTTAGAGTGCCTTTGAACTTGCACATAATAGTACACTGTGTGTATTTATCGGCAAACAAACATTGATATGTGCGCGCATGCGTGCGTGGTTGTAACGTTGGATTTGTGTGTGTGTGTGTGTGTGTGTGTGTGTGTGTGTGTGTGTGTGTGTGTGTGTGTGTGTGTGTGTGTGTGTGTGTGTGTGTGTGTGTGTGTGTGTGTGTGCGTACATGCCTGCCTGCGTGTGTACGTGTGCACATGTGTGCTTGAGAGTGATTGTGCTTGCTGCTTGGGCATACTAAATGTGCGATTGCATGCTTGCATATTCCTGAACTCATGTGCACACATGGTGAGATCTGGTGAGTTTCTCTCCAACCCACTGTGGGCCTCTCTCAACCAGATGGATGGTCTCCGCCAGTGTCAGAGAGGTGACAGCTGGCTGGCCTGGCCTCTCCTGGCCCAGGGTCTGGATCCTGTCCGCTGACAGCCCCTGACAGCTCCTGACAGCCCCTGATGGGTGACACGTCTCTCCCACCACCCCCACATCGTGAGCATGCATCACAGAAACTCCTGGGTTTGCTGAGGAATCAATGATGTCACACAGTGTGCCTTAATGAAATGTAAATGATATGAGGCACACCCTGGTGAGTTGACGCCAGAACTCATAAGCTTTGTGTAGGAAGTAGCCACCCCTGCTGATGACTGAGTAATTAGCCCTTCCGCTGACAGCGAATTTGTGTTTTCACATGACATCTTTGGCCACATACAAAAAAAAAAAAATAGACAGATAAACATGAGCAGAAAAGTTGTGCGTGTAACATTTCAAACGTTCATTAGGATAAAACACTGTCTGAAAACCTCTCAAACTCAAGAATCAGAGTTACTGCTGCTTCCTCCCCTCCTCATAACACATTCTCCCTCCTGGCAATGTCTCTCTCCCTCTCTCATCACTCTTAAGTACTTTCGACATTACAGTCCACTCGTTAGGAGAGACTGGAGGTCTGAGCCACACTACTCCGGGGGGTGGGGGAGGCGAGCCGAGCCGCTGAACTATGGATTGTGCACCAGGCCTGTGTAAAGTCTGATTTATACTTTGTTGCATGCCGGTGTCCCACCCGAAAATAGCACACCTACTGAGAGCTTGCAGATCGGCTATTTCCGGTGCGGGACACCATCATATGACAAAGTATAAATCAGGCTTTATATGTGAGCCATTATTGCTGGGCTCTGTGCAGGCTTCAGCGGGACAGAGACGGGCCTTGCTGAAGCAGGCCTGCTGGGTGCTGTGTTAATGAGACAGCTCTGCGGGGATGAGGAGAACACACACAGAGCCACTCAGGAGACGTCTGCCGGCCTCCCATAGGTAATTCCCTTAAATGAAAAGCAGACTGCAGGCTAGTCATTGTTGCATTCGAGGGGGTGAGGATGAATGGTGACGGGGTTGTATTTCAACACACCCTCCCCATGCTCTTATTACAGGCCTGAGTTGAGTGGAGGCAGCAGTACCTTGTTCAGGCACTCCCCGCCGCTGCCCTTTCTTACCCAATTATCCTTGACTAGAGTGACTTGTGTACCGCTGACTGTGTCGTGCAGCGTTAGAACGGTGGTTTTAGCAGATACAGGCCTTTGATTTCCCACATCACCATTTTTCTCTTGCTTGCAACCAAGGACGCCGACATGACTGAGGCTCTGACACATCTGGGAGACATTAGGTCCTATCGAAAAGGCTCATTTAGGGCCATGTTAGCTCACCTGGCGCTTTAAGTAGGTCCATTAAGATTGATCTGCTTAATGTGTGAATGGCCTCGGCTCGCACATCGCTTTTCAACGAGAACCTCAGTGTGTCCCTTAAAGTCGTCTGCCATCTCGACGCCAAAAAAGTTTGCATCAGCCATCGCTATCAAACTGGACCGAGCTGTGAATGGCCGCTAATGGACTTTCCAGATGTTTTCCCTTGTATTTCATTGAATCCAACACCTCTTCAGGCCACTGTCCAGCCGTAAATCACAGCCTGCCTGCTGTATGAGGGGATGTGGCTGGATGCATAAGTCACATGCTCGTTTCATGAGCTCACTGTGAATATCTTCAGGACACGGGCAAAACAATTAGCCGTTACCTTAGCCCCCAAGGCCGCAGAGTCTCTTAAAACGTTTTAGTATCCCCTTTATAAGCACTGAAGCCCCACCTCAAAGCCGAAGGGACAACAGAGGTTTATTAGAACTATTTTGTTTTATGTGGTATTCTTGGATGACAGTCGACCACGAGTCAATGTGCAGTGTTAGATACAGCTCATTTGTCTCTGTTCGGTTCTGCAACTAAGCCTCGATTTTCGACAGTCTGAAATCAGTTTTGTTGAGCAGATGTTGTTGTTGCTCTCAATCACACAAGGTAAATATATTCTGCACTGGATGAGTGACTGTTTCCCTCCAAGAACCAAGGCCAATTAGAATCAGTTAGAATAAGACCTATCAATATTTATCATATGAGTCAAATATTTATCCATAAGTCATAGGCATGCTGCATACATGCTTATGTATGCCTGATGCAATATCATAGTGAGTGATGTACTGTGCTTTGCTTAAACCTGAAAAATTATAAAAATGGATTTTGTAGGTTTTTTCACAACCTTCAGTTGCATCAGAGTTTTCACGGCCTGGCGCCGAAGGGGCCTAGACGTCTAGAACAGGGATTGTTGTTGTATCTCTATGTCTCCATCTCCAGATCTATGTCTGTATCTCTATCCCCACAAAAGTAGACCATTCCCTGCTCAGCTCATGCTGCTACGCCAATAACACTAATAACAGCTCAACTCACACTGCTGCGTGCATACTGTAAACCACAAGGCCACATTAGCACACACAGCTCATGTTAGCACGTTAGCACATCATTATTGATGTGTTGTGTAGGCATGTGTAGGCAAGATACAGTTAATCACGGTCTATTACTAGTCCAATGTAAAAGGATGCAGCCAGCTATACAATTCTCCCACTACAGTAAGAATGAGGAAATGTACATTTTAAGATGTAGGCTATTATGTGTAGGGGAATTCAAGCGGCAAGCCAGTGAGCCAGATAACTTTTAAAAATGTATTTATTATCTCTAGATTATGTTTTTGCCCCTCATCAAAATCATGACTCCATGTCCGCATGACAAGATTTTCCAAAAAAAAAGTGTTTTATTTAAAACACACTTTTTGCTATTACTCGCTGGTGTCACGTGATCAAGATGATTCTGTCAGATTTTTCAGATTCCAGTACGATTGGCTACAAATGGCTTTCAAAGTTTGCGGCAGGGGCCCATTAAAAACAAAAAAACAAACAAACAGAAAAAGCCACAAATCATGAACGGATCCAATCTGCCCCAAATTCTAATCACACATTAAGGGGGCTCTAAACAATGCACAGCCAAAAGCAATTTCCCTTCCACCCATAGGGGCAACCACAAATGTTACAAATCATTGTGTGTTGCAGCAACATGCTTTACCCCCCACCAAATTAGGCACAAATGCTCTCATGCATCATGTGCCAATGACCGTGAAACAAGTTTTCATACCCCATATGGTTTGCCTGAGCGTTTGATTGGCGTGAATCTTTGCACTCCTTGTAGGCCAAGGAAGAACCCTCACCCCAAATTTTTTTAAATCTACCTCATGATGGCGCTATAACAGGACGCTTGACCACAGCCGAATTTAATGGTATGGGTTGATACCTTTTAGCTTAGCCTAATGGTTGGTATACACTATGGAAATGATCTGGTCAAAGAATCCTTTGTACCAGAGGGTTATTATAAGGAACTGGGTTGGGAGGTGAAAACTAGGCGTACGTCCATAGTTTGAGTTTAACATAAATCAAATATCTGTGGCAAAGAAAACTGTAACTTCGTCTGCAAAGTACTTAAGCCAATAAAACAATGAACTAGCAGACAGTCACAAGTAGGCTAAACAAACAATGTAACATATTTCCATGAAAGTGACTGTGTCACAGCTTATGTGTACCCTATGTCCTTCACACATCAGAGGTGATTGACAGCCATTATTGTATTTTCACGGGAGGAAAAAACTATGCTCGTCGACTCCTGCAGAGCCAGTCAGAGCTGTGTCGGGAGATCAAAGCGAGAGAACTAACTGCGTGATGTCACCTTATTAAGGTTATTAAACATACCTGGAAGGCTTTTAACACCATATATCTAAACAATACACAGCCAAAAGCAATTTCACTATCACCAGAAGGGCCCAATCATGCGTCATATGCCAATGACCGTCAAACAAGGTTTTCATACTTCATATCGTTTGCCTGTAGTTAGATTCACAAAATTGTGAAAAATGACATATATCTTCAACGCAACATCCAATCATCCCGAAACTGGAATTGCATGTTAAGCGCCCTAGGGTAGGCAACCCAGCCTGGCAGAGATATGTGCTCCAAGAAGCACACTTTTCTAGTTCATTCATTCATTCATTGTAATTTCTTTAAGATTGTCTCACATCTTCTTTCACCAAGTTTGGGACAAATCACAGAAAGCCATGATGCTTATTTCCCAATTCCCTATTCTTTACCTTCAGGTCACAGAGGCCTTTGGGAAATCATGGCACGCTAAATCTGTCACCCTCCTAAAGGTATGTTAACTCTATCTCACTTTTTCAGATGTTATAAATGGTCATTGGTGAGTCTGAAGTGTTTTAATGGACAATCCATCTGTTCTTTTACTTGTGGAGAGGAAATGAACAGATCCATAATCTATACCTGAACTTGCAAGATGATCTGACATGGCAAGGAGAGTGAGAGATCGAGTGTCAGCCAGGCGACAGTTTATCTTTCACCATTCTTTTCCTTTTGGCTTAGATATCATAATGTCGTGAGTTTAGACAGCAATGAGGAAAAAAGCAATACAACTATTTGCTGTGAACGCCTCAGCTCTCCAATGCTATAACTCACCAATCCTGAAAAAAGGAAAAGGGGAAAAAAAGCTATACTAAGGATGCAAAAGTTTATGATCCGTTCCTCACACGCTGTTAGACATTTCCCAAATTGTTCTCCACCCTCCATATGGGACGGTGTGTGTTTCAATTTACTGTATGTGTGATTGGCTCAGTATTTAGAACCCCAAATTTTGCATGGGCTTCTCTCTCATTGACCATATTCACACAGTCATTTTGCTCTTACTTCATACTCAGGAGGTGTGAAACCCCACCCCGACTATGAAGTAAGAGCAAAATGGCCACCGTGTGAATTTGGTCAATTAATGTACTCCAACCGTTTTGCTATTTGATATTCAGTGAAATTCAGACATGGGAGGCTCCCCTAACTGTTCACCTTTGAGGCGATTCACCAGAGAAGACCCCCTGTGGTGAATGGCCACAATACACGAGAAGAAGAAAATACATTAAAAAAAGAAAGTACGCGAGAAAAAGAAAATATATGAGAACAAGATGAGAAAAGTCAAAAGTGAGAAACATAGATGTAAGAGTAATGAGACATGGGAGTTACTGCGCTGTTCCTCGGTGACAGTGACCTTCTTGTAGAGTCATGTTTCTCCTCCCCAAGGCCTTGATGCACCACATAATGGCTCTGAGGTCTCCACGGTGACAGTTAGGAGGCTGCCACTTTTGCCTCCAGAGAGCTGCTTGTACTAAGCCAACAACAAAGACGAGAGCAGCTGCACTGACTGTCATAAGATCATCCCTTTTATTTATTCTATACAAATTGCTTGCACATGTTCAGCACTGCCTTGCCCCCAAGGTTAAAGCACTTCCCGCTCTCAGCCGTGCCTGAGGAGGGATGGAGAGAGGACCGTTGGCAGGGCTGATGGATCTGCCCGCGGCCATGGTCACTGCAGCAGTGGCTCTCATTTCCCATCCACACCTCTCAACGGAGGTTCAGACACTGGGGGGAAATTAGTTCCAGAGGCCTTCATGTGTGATGTCCTATTGATTCTTGGTCTGTTTGTGATCACACCTTTAGATCCAAATTAAAATCAAATCAGAAATAACATGAGGCAACACCCTCACATGGCAAGCAATTACTATCAATGTCAGTTGCCCAAGTCGAGCTGCTCAGAGCAATGAGAAGTTATGAAGGGGATGAATTTCATTATTTCCATATCAAAGTGCGCAAACTCTTGGATCCATAACTGCTGTATCTCAATGTTTAGCGATCAAGCGGTTGGCTGATAGATGAGCAAAGTAATTTGCGGAAGGAGTCCTGTGGTGTTACGAGGTTACTCTTGGTCCCCTGAATGTAGGGATGTCTTGTCACCAGGCCTGGCTTCTGAGACTTGTAAGGATGCGCTGAGGCAGGTGAAGACAGTGGACAGATCAACAATATGCCCTAACCAGCACGTTGCATGACAGACAGTGAAGCCTGCTACAACCATACCCATTTATTATGGGCCTTGTAAATGTCAACACGGGAACTGTTCTAGACATGAACAGCAAATGAAGGGAATCTAAACAAAAATAGGCCATAACCTGGATTCCATTACATCGCTTACTACCTCAGCTTCCTCCACACAGTAACTGGGCTATACAGTTTCTCCACTGTAGCATGGAACAGAGTGGAGGTTATTTATAACAAAACCTAACCCGTGGCCCTTAAATGCACAATGCCATGGTAATTTGTTAGAAATAAATCATCACCTAAACTCTGGTTGGCTTCTAGAGCATAGATTGATACATTTCACCAGTGACAAAGACCACAGCACTATGCCCAATCACATACTCCCAACATTAACAATAACAAACACACTTTTACTGCACTTCCGAGTTGTGTTCCAGGAAATCTTTTATTGCAACTCAGGTCGTTGGCACAGTTCATTATAAAGTTCTTTTCATATTTAATAAAATATATTGATAGCAACAGCCATTTGTGAAATCTTGGCATAGCCGTACAAGCACATTTGTCTCTTAAACTTTGGGATGGTCCACTGGGAATGGTATATCCACATGTGTTCCTTTCCTTGACATTCTCCTTTGCCTCTTAACAAGCTTGTAGAGACACATAAAGCTTTCTTTGTGTATCTAGGGAACACAGTTGCTGCAGATCTTTTATCCTGGTTCTCAGCAAAAAATGCAAATAAGAAGAAAATAAATCTGAAATTAATCACAGTAGCTTATAAACAAAATGAATGGTTTAAAATAGAAAGCAGACAGTGACTGCAAAGTAATTGTACTTTGACAGCCTAGCAGGCGAATCATGATGTGAACTTTGTCCCCATGCATGGGAGAAATTCATGCTACAACATCAATTGTATGCCTTAGTCCTAACTTTATCCTTTTCATCCCTTGATGTTCTAAAGCACATTTCCTCGTCGTAACATAATTCAAAGAGGTCATTCCGACTAGAATGTAATAATTATGATAAACACTTTGATGGTTTGCTTTTATTTTTGAAATGTGGATCTATTATAAATGGACTTCTGAAAACACATGCCTGGGTGCACCAGATCTCCTTAGAGGATTGCAACGCTTGGACATAAACAATGCCACAAAAATCTTGAAAGGGAATAACAAAATAGCAAATCTTCCCCATGTTCTGTGAGTTAAGATCGGCTTGAAACGGCTGTTGCAGAAAGGGTGGATAAAATGCACGTACTCCTGGATTTTACGCGGAATGACTTGAACCTCAACTACGAAATAAATCCACCCTGTCCTAATCCTGTGGTTACTTGTAAACAAACAGTCTACTGCTCAAATAACAACCCATGTGCCAATGGAACCATTTTGTGTTGCATATACTTTAAGCGATATAAACTCAATGGATTGTGGTCGCTCTTCCTTCAGCCTCAGCCTCTTATAAAAGTGTGTGTCCGGTTCTGCTATGAAAGGTGATGCACCGAGACTCGTGCGCTGTAAAATTCCAGGGTACAGGTCCATTTGGTTCCATTTGTGCACTCGTCGGAGTTAAAGGAACACCAAGGATTTTACTGTGTGGCCTTGACCTTGGCTCTGTTTCTCTGAATCAGAAAGACATTTTCACTGGATGGCTTGATGGTGCTTTGCTCACTGAGTTGTTGGACTCAGCTCTCCTCTCTCTTTCACTCTCTCTCTCCTTGGACAAAACAACTGCTCTGAGCCAAGGGACAAATATTCTCTTTTACTGCAAAACTTATATAAGCACACGCCAGGATAAATGATTTTCTAGAAAAACCTAATGTACGCCTCCTGACTGTTATGATTTGATCAGAAGCACATGTGGGGAATACCTATGATATATAAACCCGTAGCCGTAAAGTGAAATAAGGTACGATGGTTTTCATCCCTCTCTTCGCGGATATAAGCAATTTGCTTTGAAAAAATCATCGAAGCCAGTTGCTACCCCTTAAACAAGAATTATTGCACTGGATTTGAGAAACCAGCTCTGTGGAGTGGCAAGAGATTACAAACCGTCCATCTCCATAACGCTACAGACCATTCGTAACAGCAAATGCCGTGGTCTGTAAATGATGGCAGCATACGGTAGTGTCATTCCAGACAGCCTCTTTTGTTAGGGCTTGGTCACTTCGATGTGAGGAGGCTGCGATCAGCTGTACTGTACTGTCCCCCCCAGTATATTGTACAGGCGTCATAGCCTAGGCCCCTCTGCCCTCATAAACACAACCAGGAGGGAGTGATTATTTTTCAAGATGTGGAGTTGTGGGGACTTGCCAGTTCATGCCTCTTTAAGAGTGTCTTGGCATGGCAGCCTGTTTTGCCTCACAATACTTTGTTCCTTTGGTTTTGGGGAGATATTTATCCCCTCCGTTCTGCGGGCCGTGTGCCTTTGTCACCTCAAGCATGGGGACCCGGGGCCGAGAGAAATGGCACTGTGGGCTGGTCTGTTTGTGTGTCTTTTAATGAAATGCGCCAACTCAAATGTCCCTAAATTAGTAACAGTATGGCAGGTCATAAAACAAGGCATCTCCTTAATCCACAGTGACAAGACGATGCCCACATTCTCTCATGTTGCAACATCAGGAATTCATTTCCATCTAATATGGGGCTTCCAAGCTATGTTCATGCATTTTTGAGGAGACCAATTTGTCCCCAGATTGTGAAATTTGAAGATGTAATAAATCAGGACATTGTGCAGGGAGATTATGAGTGGTTGAAGCGTGGGCTTTGGAAAAAAAGAGATAATGTGTGTTGAGTCGAAAGAATGCCAGAAAGATTTTATTTTCTCTTTCTTGGAGGGTTCCTCTGAAACGGAGCCAGAGGGCAAGTTTGTTATTCAAACGGCCCCGATAAGAGCTTTTGATTATTTAATTCTGGAAACCAAACCATGTCATACTTCAATGTGAGGCATTCATCATATGTCCTTCAACACTTGATTGAAAGTATATTCATTCAACACTCACAGTCAAAATTCAAACATCCATCTATTTCTGATGTTATTTTAAATGTTTGCCCCACACCTGCCTCACAATACAACATTTGTGTGTACTAAAATGTGCCCTGTTTCATGCTTTGTATATAGAAATGATTCTCTATTTCACCTTTGTGACATGGAAGAAAAACATGGAGAGCACAGAGATAGCAAAAGGTTGTAGAGTTTGTTGAGAAAGCACCTGAATTGATATAACCTTTGGTATGTATTTATTGCAGTGTGTGCTTCTCATGTATATGGTACAAACTCTACAGTGCATGCATGGCACGCTATGATGTTTGTGCTCACTAGAGTCAACAACTCTAGCCAGACTGAATTACGCAATCATCGCCACCACTCACGGACCAGCTCATCGCTGAATGCCTATCATTTTAATTATGTTGTAGAAATACTACTGGCACTTTTCCCAGACCTATATGTACAGAATAAGTCGCACAAGATCAGGCTTGGCAAGTGTTTATTTTCCCAAATACTAAACGGGACCCCGGGGGTGTTATGCTCCATTCCACTTCATCTCACACTTCAAAGGCTCTGCTGGGAATCAACTGACACTCCTCTTACACGAACATATATCGACAGAAGAAAATGGTGCAAAAGGGGCTGAAATGTCATTTTATGATTTCCTGTCATTGTGTTGGCTAATTAAGTTTAAATTCGCTTAAACTTGCATTTTCGATGAATGAAATGGATATTGTTGTGAGTTTCGATGACTGGAGCATTTACCAGAAACGTTGACTGGAAATTATTTTCTGTTTTGTTCTGGGGTGGGGTATAGGGCGGGGGTTCTCCCCTGTGGATAAGCATTTATTGCTTTGCATCGACCTCGAGAAGGAATGTACTGGCCATATACCTACAGACCTTATAAATAAAGATGTGTAGACAAATTATGCATGATGGCAAACAGTTGAAGGACAGAAATGTGAGCTGTGTGTTTAACAGCGTGCTGTTTTGACTCCCTGGCAGCACAACAGAGCCTTTATTATTGTGCAGTTTGCCAGCCCCCCCAAACAAACTCTCACACTCGTTTAGTTATACGTATCCTCAATTGAAAATGTGTTTATGGGAAGAAAAGAGATCTTCTGTGCCGAAAACTTTTATGCAGACCATCCATAACCCCATAGGTCATCCAAAGAGCTCCCAACCCAAAAGACAGTGTGTGTTCTTGACATACTTTAGGCTGCATTTTGGGAAATATTTTGGACATCAAACCAACTGATGAACACAATATTGGTGTCTAAATTTGATTTTTATTCAGTTTTGTACAATCATTCCATTTGTACACTCTCAAAGTTACAGACCCATAAGGGTCACGTGTGTGTGTGTGTGTGTGTGTGTGTGTGTGTGTGTGTGTGTGTGTGTGTGTGTGATTCCTGCACTATACCTGCACCCAGTGATCTTGGTACATAGAAATTGATCTATTGAAGATTCTGACTTTCAAATGTACATATTTTTTGTTTTGATTGTATTGCTGTATTGTTGTATTGTGCTTTCTGCTTTGGCAATGTAAACGTATGTTTTCTCATGCCAATAAAGCCCTTTGAATTGAATTGAATTGAGTGTGTGTGTGTGTGTGTGTGTGTGTGTGTGTGTGTGTGTGTGTGTGTGTGTGTGTGTGTGTGTGTGTGTGTGTGTGTGTGTGTGTGTGTGTGTGTGTGTGTGTGTGTGCGAGCACGCTGTGTTTTGTGCAAGTTTCTTTATTTCTAGCAGGGTGTGTTTAGTGTAAACCTCCCAAGACTATTTGGTATTATTCCACTACTGTAAGCTGACAGTCAAACAGAGCCCCACAACGTAGCAGTAAATAAATCTGTTAATCGTCCAGGATTCCATACCTCTGTATCGAACGGGATCATATGACATTAATGAGGCATCCTTCTTAGTAATGGTTAGGATATGTTTCCTCAAGAAACCCTGGCCTGCATTCCTGGCTTGCTTGCTTGCTGGCACCTCTCACCAAGTATAATGATTCATGTCTTTATGATCATTGTTTTGGGGTGTCAGGGTGAAGTTTTGGAATTATGCCTCTGGACATTTCAACATCCTTCGCATGATGCATAAATATGTCTTTCCTTCTCCAGACCCTCTAGTTGGACAGTGACTCAATTCCTTCTACTGAGACTCGGTTCTGAGGCAGTCCTTACTTCTGTCTACATAGTAAAATCCTGAGTGGTCATTTAACTCTGGGAGTGTAGAATGGACCCATAAGGGTGTACAAATGTGCCTCTAAAGATACATTTTTTTAAACTCTCAAGAGTCAAATTAACTCTCAGGAATTGACTGCGTAGTAGTAACCTCGCCTTGCCTGGCCCATGTTAGTGAACTGGGTTAAACTCCAAAACGGTTGTTAACGCTTCAGCCCTCAGCTTATCACTTGCTCTAGGGAACTAAATTAAACGTGGGAAATCCGCGTTACATTCACTTGCACAACATCCTGTACGTGCCGATTCTTATTTGACATCTAACAGATTTGTCTTCTAACGTGTGAACAGCAATAGACTAAACCAGGCTTTAAAGCTGCTTTCATGCTCGTTGTTAACGGTGTGACGTCTGCAGTGTCTGGCGATGGTGGAGTAAAACAGAAACAGGCTGTGTTTGGTGGAGCAGCGGCTTTGGCCTGTTGTGAATGTGATGGACATATTTCAAGAGGGGCTTTGTTTGGTATTGAAGGACCAACGAGTGAATAAGGAGTGCAGACACGTTGCCAGAGGCAACACCTGTAACACGAGATAGACGTTTTGTGCGGCACGGCATCGCAGCCATTCTCAATCTGTTGCCGTGCAAGAAAGCGGCAGTGCAAAACCCACAGAATCAAACAGAATATGAATTCACTTATGCCCATACCCATGCATTGACACACACTGTCAATCATGTCTCCAACGAGCTGTCGTTTCCCGCAGCGGTGTGATGAGGAGCGATTCATTCCTTTTCTCTTCGCTCACTCCATTTAGCCTTCAGAGGTCTCCCCAGTTAGGTGGAGTCCACCAGGGAGAGCAGGGCCAGTGGAATGCAGTGAGGGGATAGTAGCTCTGAGAATGTACTTACTGTAATGAGAAGCAGACCGGAGGAACTCGCAGGGTTGCTATTGTTGTCTACAGGTTTGCTTTGGCTTCTTGACTTGCCCCTGCAGGCCACAGGCCCCATGAATATTTAAATAGGAAAGGGACTTCCTCGACAGATCAATCAAACCCCCATCTATTCAATTACTGGATGTAGTTCTGAGCTGGCCAACCAACGGCAGCTTCTGATGAGAGGAAATACTGCCCATGGCAAAGACCACGCATATTCCAACCATGTGGACAATTGAGTCAGTTAAAAACAGCTTCGTCTAAATAGCAGGCAGATCTTCAAAAGAGCATATTCACGACTTTGGACGAAATTCATAAAAACTTTTTAGTCTATTGAAAGAAGATCACAATACAGCTGAAGATGGCAGGGCAACGAGAAAGAGAGTAATATAATCCCTTTCCTTACGTGGAAAAATGTTAACTCAATTCAATGTTTGCTCATACAGTACCCATTTTTTTGTCATTGGCATTTCACCTCATGTTTCCTCTCAATGTGTCCCTGTCTCTGTCACTGCCACCCCCTACTGTTTTGGTCTGGGGGCTGCAGGCCACCATGTGTCTTCTCTGATACATGTGGAAGTGCCAGATGTTTCTTTTCACCTGACAGTGAAGAGTTTCAAAGGAATGGCATAACACATGTTGAGGAACATACTATCCCTCCCAGGAACTTTACCCCTGTGCCACTCGGACACCTCCAGATTTAATCTTAGATATTCACCAGAGGCGAATGTTTTTATTTTATTTTATGTGTGTTCAGAGAGTTAGAAAGAAAGAAAGAAAGAAAGAAATTGGACAATTTTGAACCACAGAGTTTACAGAGGATGAGATGGGCAAGAGAATTGGATGACAAAGGGAAGGAGTGATGAGAAACAACGCCGATTGCCTCTGACACCTGTTCAAAAGCATTCCACTCCCTACAATGGGAAAAGGATGACGCACACTGGCAGAGCATCAGTTGATTGGAGGTGTGTCATTTAGTGGTCCTGACGTCTCTGTCAGTGAGTGATCACACACAACAGGGCCACGGTCTTTTTAACCACAACAACACATAGCGTGGCCTGCAGAAAGGCTGTGCTTGAACCAAATCTATCCCTTGCTAACAAGAGCCAGACACATCAGCCCGAGTGCTATTCTTGGCAGTTAGCACTGGTCGTCTATGAAAGACAGATCGTGCAGTAAGACCAGACGTCAACCATGAGGGATTTCATAGCCACCACTAGAGTGGTTGGTTAATAAAATGTTTGGGTTTCATATTATCTTTACATATTATTGCTTCCTGTTTCTGAGTTGGTCGTACTAATTAAGATAATCACCCTTGGTTTGCAGTGTCACACTAGCAGGCACAAATGTAGTGTTATGAAATAACATACTAGCCACAGTGGGATCGAGGACACAGTCTGAAGGGATGGCAAAGTGACCAATGACAGCCCGAAACAAAACCACGGCTTTAATTAAATAGAGTGATTTGTTGGGTAGGCTTATTAGTCTGGCTACTTAAATCCCCTCTGGTTAGACCACTGCATTTTGGACACGCTACACAGTACGTTTGTGCACATTTCATCACCAGTACAATGGGGAACATGCAGAAGTTAAAATGATGAATGTGTTTCCTCACTATGCTGAAAAACATCTATGCTCTGTTCTGAGGGTGTGGCATACATACACCAATGTGAGACTAAAACCCTGCTTGATGACAGAAAAGTTGTGAGTCCAGTGCAGCTGTGTTGCATCAACTATAATCACAGGCGCCTATGTGTGTGTATGTGCACCAACTTATTTGTCAACAGAGGGCTTTAGCTTTCCACATTGGGGTGTGGGGCAGTCATGGTCAAAAACCCGACTGACCTTATTTGAAACCGAATTGAATAACTTTGCTTTTATGTATCGTTAAGATGAATTGGAAGTCCATTCCAACGAACCACCAGAGTGATAGTAAAGTGTTGTCAGAGTTGCAAAGGATCTGCGATGCATTATGCGCTTCACTTGGAGGACGACATGAAAGGCACTGTCCTCGTATTAGAACTGCTGGGGAGGTGAAGGATTCCCCTCAGGAAAAATCAAAAACACACTCTTCCCACTGCCAAGTTGACAATAACTCACTGGCCTGTCAATCCTATTTTAATCAAATTACGCAAATATTTCAAACCATCTATTTTAAAATGGGAATGACACAAGTCTGAGAGACTTCGCGTTCCACATTAGAGGAGCTGTTTTGAATCAGATTCCTCAGACCATTGTCTTTGGAGCGTTGCTTCAAACAGGACTCAGGAGGTTTAGATGAGCACAGGGATGAACTGAATCAAGGGAGGGCCTTGGCAACATCACATCAACATTGTACTCAATGTGATAGGGCGAATGCTGGCGAAATGCAGCACGAATAATCTCAAGTAGTAAATTAACTCTGAATCAGAAAGGGGGAATTGTTTGTTTGCTTAGCACATGTGGCTCTTGGCTTTGTGTGCAGGGTTCATGGGACTTGTCAGAGTTTATCCTCGTCCCTTAAGAGAACATGCACTTATTGGATATTGGAGCTCTGAGAAAAGCCAAATAACTCAGCTCTTCATGAGCCAATGAGGCACTTATGTTTCTTATATACACTAGACAATGTAGAACCATCTCAAGTCTGATTCTTTTCATTCATTTTGCAGAATCATTTTGAGCGTCATCTTATTTTATTTAAGGGGTTTCTTAACCAATGGCATTTTTACCTTTCTGATATCATATAACTGACAAAAAGCAAGCTGTCCTTAAAAAGTATAAGATAACGTTGATAATGCCATTCATCCCAGGGGTGGGACAGGGCTAACATTCACCTATCATCAAAGCATGGAAAAAGAGCGATCATTTCCCCTCTAGCTGTACTGTGTAAACCTTCCTAACATGAATCCCATATGTTCAAGCTCCTCCTGAGTGTCATAAACGTGTTACAGGCTGCAGGGCTACAGTGGCCCGTCCTGACACCAAATCACAGGGGTCCCTCAGCTCACCTAAATCTGGAGTAAGCTCAGCACCTCAACGCAAACGGAACTGTTTATGTTGCGAGCAACCTCCAAAATGACATGAATTAAATGGTGCATTCAAACAGGGATTTATTATTTGCCTGAAAATGTTCCTAAGTCTCTGATTTACCTAGCCACAGTTGAATGCCACACTCAACGTGTGCTCATTTAATGCTGAAATGTCATTTATGCGCAGACACAGTGTGATTAAATGATGATAACCTTATCATCAAAGATGATAAGTGCTATTAATGAAATGAGTTATTAGCAAGTGCTGTAGTGACGTGGCTGGGCTGTGAGCAGCTGTGATGCAGATGATGGGAGATAGTTAGGGAAAGCGGCATTCATGTGGTCTTATCATGAGACTGCTCTCCCAGTGAGTTATGGCAGGCTGTACTGCTCTCTCCTACCCCTCGCCATCAAATGAGTCCAAGCTCTTCCTCCAAGCATGCTGGAGCAACCAAAAATGCTACTCCATGCTGCAACTCCGCCATCACAAAGCAATAGATGTTGCCCCCCACAATATATTTTCCTAATACATTTGACATATTTGGCTTGACACACACTTTATCCAGCTCTTTTGTCATTATCCCTGCCAGGCCAAAGGCCATGTGCGTGCGCGTGCCGTGCACACACACCCATGGCACACAAACTGGGCACACAAACTGCTGGACTGATCATCGCCATTTTTGTGCACGCTGCCAGTAGCCCAAGGAAGTTAGTCTACCCCAAATCTTTCAAATCGACTTCATGGTGTCGCTATACCAGCCTGATTGACATTTACAGTACATCCCAAAATAGGCCATGCCCATTTCTGCCGTAACAGATTTTCCACAAGCATTTTCTGCAAAACACACTTTTTGCTACTCCACCAACAGATTTTCCAAAACTCACAATTGCTAAAAAATTATCTATAGTAGAGTCATGTGATAAACATCATACAGATATTTGATATTCCATACCAGTTGGCTATATTGGCTTTGTGAGAGTGGCCTATTTTACAAAAATTGCATAAATCATGCAATCAACCTCAAATTTGAATAATGTATTGCGGGGCCTCTAAACAATGCAGAGCCAAAATAATTCACTCAGACTGATAGGGGTTCCATAAATGCGACAAAGTTTGTTGCAGAAACATGCTTTTCTTTACCAATCTTCACGGAATTAGGCGCACATGATCTCAGGGGTTATGTGACAATGAGTGTTTTGATATTCCATAATGTTTGCCTGTACTTGTCTTCCAAAATAATTTTTGAGAGGACTAGGCTTGCCACAGATTGAAAAATATTGCGCATAAATAAAACTAATATACAAATTTCAATCTGGCTTCAGAACATCTCATTGCACTGACACCTCCCTTCTCTATTTTAGGTCATGTTGGCCCTCCAGAAGGCATTTGACACTGTAAATCACTCTAAACTGCTCGATATGTTGAAGGCAATCGGTTTTGATCCATGAACTGTATGAAATCCTATCTGGAGGGAAGAGAACAGGTGGTGTATGTGAACGGAACCCTGTCCTCCCCCCTCCCAGTGAGCTGCGGCGTTCCTCAAGGAAGCATACTAGGGCCTTTACTGTTACTAATTAATGTTAACGACATGACATCAGCATGTGACTGCAATTAGTTCTTGTTCGCGGATGACTCGGCTTTCCTGATCTCGGACAAGAACAAATTGCAGGTTGAAAAAGCCCTTAGCTCCAAGCTCTGTAAAATCTGCACATGGATTGCTGATAACAAACTGTTATTACACCTAGGTAAAACTGAATCCATTCTTTTACCAAAATTAACCTCAGTAAGGCCACAGACTTTATGATCAGAGTGGGTGACAATGTTATCACAAGGAGAGATTACCTACTAGCTGGACACTAGCTGGAGCACTCATCCAATGTCATTTTGACTATGCATGTACCTCATGGTACTCTAGGACCTCAAAGGCACTAAACTCAAAACTACAGACCTCTCAAAACAAACTACAAATCAGACTACTACTAGACCCCACACCTACGACTCACATAACCCCTGCTCGTTATGCTAGGGTGGGATGGCTCAGGGTAGAGGACAGAGTACAGCAACTTGCAATGGGCCTGGTTTTCAAGATACTCAAGGGACCAGTGCCCGTACCTACTTCAAAAGAGTGAGAAATGCCCACGGGCAGAACACCAGAGGGAGCTCCACTAATCTCATTTCCCCCAGATTCGGCACAGACATGGGGATGAATTCATTCAACTATTATGCCACCCAAATGTGGAATGCCCTACCGCCAGCCATCAAAAAGTATGACTCCCTACCCTCCTTCAAAACCGCCATAAAAGAGTCCTGTTTGCAACTGGACCTAGAAGTCTTCTAGCTTGCCAAAATAAATTACCCCCACTGTTTTTCTGTATGTATGCTTTTACTGCTGCTAGTATTGATGATTTCTTGTATAGTATTGTATGTCTTTATATGTTTTGATGAATTGAATACATAGGACCACAATGGAAACAAGCCCTCAGGGCTTTTTGTGTTATCCTTCTAGCATTAATGTTGTTGGGAACAGCAGATGTTCAGGAGGCAGTGAAGCACACCTTTACTCCGCCCCCTCACTCAAATCATGGGCGCTATTTATACACTGCCAGAACTACCCAGAAACCTCTATGCTTTTCTCTTCACGTACACATGCTAGCATGTACTGTACCTGTCATTCCACCACCCCATTCACCTCCACAGTTTGCTCTTTTACCCCACTCCTCTCTCTCTCTCTCTCTCTCTCTCTTTGGCTGGCCAAAGAAAGTACCAGCTGTTTCACATGTGCTTATAAGGAGCTGATTGAGTAATTGGACTGCACCATGTCCCCTGTGCATATGGGGAGGGGCAGGGGTTTATGAGTTTGAATTCATTAAGATTTTGAAGAAATGTATTTAGATATTTCAGTGTCATGGTATTTTCTTTAGTTAATATGAGTTAGTGCTGTAGTGGATTATGTTGTAGTTATTTGTGGTCTGTTTAAATATTATTCTTTGTCTATTCCCCTTTGTGTCAACAATTGACTGATGACCCACTATATAATTTATGTTCCCCACATGTACCATTCAGGTCAGTCGTGCTGTCAAGTTCAGTTTTGTTTGTCCTAATTTGTTTGGGCCTAGTATGATTAATTGTCATGTTTTTATTTAAAAAAATGTTTTAAAAGAAACTTCACACGTGTCCTGGTGTCTCTCTTGCCGACCAACTCAATCCCTGACAAGCTGCTTTGGGCCAAGAGTGATCCACCAGACTCTGCAGCATGTGATGCCTGGATGCGCTTGTGTAGTATAGATTTAGAATGTATTCTATGCATGGTTTTCGCCACACCTGTTTTCACTGAGACTGCCATAGCCTTTTCTACACACTAGAGAAAGGATCTTGATCTGCTCGTGTCATACACCATTGTGGAAGGGGCCAAGGGAAGGGTGAAAGCAATGAGGAACTAGAAAAAGTTCTCCTCAGATCACATGTCTCCGCCAGGTCAGGTAGGTTATTGTAGGCCAGCAATACTCGGAATTCAGTCATTATAGCGGTGAGTGGAATCTGTAGAAGTTGAGGGATTAATGTTGATGAAGTTATTGCACAGATATGCAAACTTTAGATGCCAATCTTAGCCAAACAGGATGGAATATGTAAAATCGGATAGATCCGTCTTCATCACATGACTATAGAGATATTGTGTACCAATTTGCGTGATGTTTGGACAAAATCTGTGGGAGTAATATAAGAAAATGTGTTTTGCAAAAATCGGCCTACTGGTGGTGGCACTATAATAGGCCAATGTGAATAGGGTGGCATTTCTTTCTCCTTGGGGGAATGTGTGTGCAAAGTTTCGCGGTAATCGGACGCTGCGTTCATGATTTGAGGCATTTTGTTCCAAACGAGACACCTCTGCAAACTTTAGATGGTAATCTTAGCCAATAAGGATGGAATATTAACAATCGGACAGATCCGTCTTGATCACATTACTATAAAGATAATGTGTACCGATTTGCATGATGTTTGGACAAAATCTGTAAGAGTATAGCCACATTTTTCTTTTGCTGGTGGCGCTATAACATGCCGATGTGAAACATTTGGGCAACTGGTTCTGCTCTGACCTCCAGGGAGTGTGCAAGCACAGTTTCGCGCAGATCAGTCCAACGGTGCTGGAGATGAGCTGTTAACAGACAGACATACACGCATGGACACACGGCCGAAAACATAGTCACTGAGCTTAAGGTATTCTATGATTTCCAACCTGAAATATGCAATTGCAAGCTATGCTAAGGTATCTTAAAATAAACAATGTGGGCACAGCTTTCCCTGCCCTGTCATGTGACATGATACTGACCATGATACCGAAGGCACTGTGTGACAGGGATGCAGGCCCTGGCCATGGTAACATGACAGGGCCTGTGATAGGGCCATGCCAGCCATGCCATTCAGTGCTGTGAGAGGGGCCTGATGTGACGGGGCCTAATCACATACTAACAGTCCAGTTTAATGTAAAATGTTATATTTGGAAATCGATGGAAAGTTTTCTAAATATTATTAGCAACACAGTACACCATAAAAATAAAACTAGCATTTTAATTGGGTGTGGGGGCAGTAAGGGACCTGGATATTGGATAGCTTGACCGTAACAAAGAGATACATTTTTTTTTCTACATGCATATTAGGGCTGACCTCAAACGTCTGATCATTATATTGGCATTAGGATCTCAATTTCAAGGTTCGAACATTCGTTTTTTGTTTTTGTTTTGTTTCTTTTATTGCAAAATAGGTTACATTAGTCACAATATCACTATATCATATAGATAATGTCTGTTTGCAATTTATGACGATAGGTTAGATTGACCACATATTGTAAAGGGGAAAAAAAGCTCTCAGTACCTGCAGTGGCGGAACAACTCAAAGCCGGGCCGGGAGGCACAGCACAGTGATCAGGCCCCCCCTGCGCATGCGCGTGCGTGGGTGCACGTCCCGTGCGCAAAATTTTGCGGGTTTTGGGTGGATTCGGTCATTCGGTTTTTGGGGGGCTTTTTGTCACTTTATTTCGGTTTTAGGGTTAGGGTAGGGTTATGTTGTTTAATTCTTATTTTTGCCTGATTTTACCGATTTATTATCTGATGGCCCGGGCCCTCCAGGGTCGCGGGCCCGGAGGCGGCCGCCTCCCTGGCCTCCCCGGACGCTCCGCCACTGAGTACCTGCACCCAGCACATACAGAGGTCACACAGTGAGACACTAGAGAGGGACCAGAGAGGGAGTCATTTCAACAGCTAGGCCCTCTGTTTGACATCATGTTTTCTTAATGAAAGCCAGCTGTCCACAACATCACTTTTCAACTTCATACCGGTATAAAAAAAACATAAAAGTTAGTGCTTTAAACATGTCCAGATTCCATTGTGCGCCACGGGCAGAACTTGCCTGCTCGTCAGCATTACAATCAATGGTGCCTGTGATCATCAGGGTGGAAATGAGCTCTTAGGACAGGAGTGCACACACACACACACACACGTACACACACACACACACACACACACACACACACACACACACACACACACACACACACACACACACACACACACACACACACACACACACACACACACACACACACACACACACACACACACACACACACACACACACACACACACACACACACACACACACACACACACCATTAATTTATCAACATTGTGGTTTGCTAGAGCCATGTGTTTGCTTGGCCTGTAATGTATTTAGAATCAACTGTCTTAGTGCAATATAAAATACATCATATTACACTTGTGTCTCTTTTTTTTTTTACTAGTGGAGTTCGCCTGAACCCTGCTCTTTCCCATGTTTTCTGGGTTTAATAGTTTTTGCTTCTGTGGCCAATGTTTGGACATTTAAGCTGTTCTTTTACAGTGTAATCAATTTCATGCACCCTTTTCAACTCATGCCTGTGTTGGTTTACTCAATACAGCAAATGGCTTTAACAGAAGTAACAAAAATCCTCAAAAAAAGAAAGGGAGAAAAAAATACACCATGGCCCAATGGATGTTTTATGATTAATAATGACCCCCAATGCCATCTTATTACTCATAAACAAATAGCTACATTTATTAGTCTGGGTATAAACCAGATGTGAAGTGATCCCTTGCAGGCCTCCCATATGGAGAATACTGCAGACAGATGGATAAGCCATCTGATAGACAGATTTATGGATAGTGTATATATGTATGTGTGTATGTATGTATATATACACACACACACACACACACACACACACACACCCCCACACACACACACACACACACAGACAGACAGACACACAGTCTACGCAAACATGCATGCATACGCAAACATGCATGCATACATACATACAGTACAGTATAAACCAGCTACATATTGATGTAGTAATTTTGTACTCATTAAAAGCAGGGAAATCGTGGATATATCATGTTCTTTAAGTAATCTTCCAAACATTGTTTTCCTTGCAACACTTTTTCATAGAGGATGTTATTTGACATCTATCCTGCCATGGAAGCATTGGTGCTGAAGCATACCGTTTACACATTAAATCATTCCTGCCATAATTCACTTGGATGACATAGTTTGGATGACATCTGTAGAACTTTATTAACACCCTCTAATTAGAATTTACGGTAGATCTGAGTTTTGGAGGCATTTCAGGTGGACATGGTAGGAAACTTTGTTCTCCCTTGACAGAAACTGGTTCAACATCCTCTGTGTGGATTCCGGCTGAACCCAACCCCTGACCTCTTCCTTGTCCCTGAGCCCAGGTCCTGCCCTCCCACTGTAGCCCATCCTCTTGGGTGCAGGCTGACCTTTGAACTTTGCCCCGCCTCTGAGGCTAAGCTACCGTCCGGCTCCCTGACCCCGCACACCGACTTCACAGGAGAAAAAAGAACACGAGACGTAAAGTTGCCCCTCGCCACTAGTCACGCCCGGGGATGTGTGGAATAGTTAAGAGGTGACACCAGCCAACAGTCCCAGAGGTGCACAGATGATGAAACGATTAGAAAAGTCAACTTTGTGTGATCTACCTATCAGGCGAAATCAATAGAAAACAGCCATGTCACAACCTTGGACTGACCACTCTGAATGGACGATGACATCATTCCAAGATCGTGGGTAGAAGACCTTCCTAACTTCATTAATTATGACTGGGTCACTTAGGTCAATATTTGTTTATTCTCAGGAAGGAGCATTAAGGGGATTAGCACTAATCAGAGAGGATTATAAGTGGCTATTACCCAGCTGGATGGTACTTCTTGGCACAATCTACTCACTTTGTACGCCTGTAGAGAAGGATGTTTGGTTAGGAAAGAGGGATGTGGATAATGATTTCTCAAGGGAGGCTTTCTTTGCAAACACAAACATAAACAGGGCTCTCGTGGACCTCGTGTTTACCTTTGACCCAACCTCAAGCAATGGCAGGTACTCCTAACTGAGTGCCCAACAACTCAAAACCAGGCTGACCAAATGTATGGGAAATATTTCATTGGTAAATGGATGGTGAGGATTTGTACAATGCAAATAAAATGTAAATTTAACACATATAGAGTGTAAGAATGGCTCAGAGTTATATTAACATAGGATTTTGCAGTATAGGATGGAAGTAAAGCCGTGAAATAAAGATAGACCTTTAATTCATGTGAGGGAAACTCAGGTGTCATATCAGCATCGTAGTAAGCATGAAACATGATAAATGTACAATCTAATACCAGTAATATGGCCACTGCCAGTAATATCGGCCATGAGTGGGTATGTGCGGACTATCGACTATGGCTGTGATGTGAGGCTGATATATGGTATGTACAGTGTCAGCAAGCTACACAGTGGCAATATGGATAAATATGTACAGTCACTCTAATGAATATAAATGGTGGTGGCGAAAACTTTAAATACAATTTACAATTTAGCTGATGCTCTTATCCAGAGTAAATTACAAAGAGCTATCTTCAGGTTGTGTGCCTGAATTTTCCTCTTTGCAGGATTGTACATATTCAGCTGCTGCTATTCCCCACATGACGCAAGATGTCCTCTGTGTCAATCTAAATAGATGAAAACTAAAACTCTCCAATCAGGGAGAATAAAAAACAACATGCACATGCTGAGCCACAAAGGCCAATAGAACAACAGAAAAAAACGAAAGACAAAGAAAACAATATCACTTTATCTGTCCATCCTTGGACATGACAATATTTATACATCAGTGTCCATGCTGTGTTGCAGTCTCTATCGTTTTTCTTTTAATCTCAGCACAAACACACACTTATCTACCTTTTCACTTATCCACCTTATGAAATTCTGTGGCACACTACCCTTCTCCAGCCGATGACTTGTAGCTCTAGTAGTTGTATAATGTGTAACATGCATGTTCTCAGGTCTATCCATGTGATCTGGTCTTCATTAGACTTTAGACTGAACATCCTTGCGGCCTGACAGAGAGAGCCTTTCATGTGTCCCTTGCCTGGTCCCACTCACCAGAGTCTAACCAGAAACACGCCACAGCCCAGGGCGAGGTCAGAGTTCTCACCACACCGCAGCATTAGAGCAACATTGCCTTTCCTAATGGAGAGGGAAACACTCGGGTTATTTCTCATCAATCTCACATACAATATATCCCATCTCATCATGTCTAAAGAGTACCAGCACAAATGGACTGGACCCAGGTGGTAGTGATCTACAGAGAATGCTTGGCTCAGCCTGCTGACCCGAAACTCACATGGGAGTAAAATTGGGAGTTTTCAAATTGTTCAGGTTACAATCTATGTCATAAGAACAGTAACGGGAAAGTTAAAGTCCATCTTTTTTTTTCTTCCACCATACATCAAAGATGAAGCAGGATTGTACCCATCATCAAAACCTAAACTCTGCTGATCCTTACTGGGGTAACGTTACAGTTGTTCTTTCAACTATGTGCAGGTTGACCCACAAAATATGGGGTTGCGAGATTTGATAAATAGTGAAGCATGCCTCATTGCAATGTTAATCTGCAGAACGGGTGAAAACGGGTCAGTGGAACTGTGTGGGAGAAACAGGCTATCTTTGTTGGTCTCCACTGAATAGAGCCAGTGTTTTATTCTCTATTGTAATAAAAACAAAATAAGACTAATGTCAACCAGCAGTAAGGGTAAATATTTAACTGACAGATTATTCAAGGAGCCAAATGAATAATATTGTTTCCATAAATATCTGTTTGAATTTGAAAGCAATATCCCCCGACTTTCACAATGGGGATGTAATGACATGCAAAGTGAATAAGCCCTCTTTGGGTTTGTACCATCTGAGACAAAGCTTTTGTCCTGATGACCAGCCTTTTATTTAGTTGTTGCAGCTTTTTCTTCTTCCCTTTTATGTCCTCGGAGACTTGGGTTTCCTGCACCGTGCCTCGAAAGAAGGCTGGAGGCCTTTTGTTTGGAGGTTTTCACACTTGAGGGCCGTGGTATTTGGTGTGTGTAAAGAGGGACTGTGACAGCCTGAAAAGGGAGAGGGGCGGGGCTGGCACACACAGAAAGGAGCCTTGGCTAAACACTGGCCTGGCTCCTGGAAAAGAGAGGAGGATTAGCGTGCACAGAGTGAGAGGAACTAATCTTCTGTGACATAATAGAACTGTACATAAACAACAACCCTGAGAAGTGACTGACTGAGAGGGGCTGAGAGTGTGTGAGAAGCGGGGTCCAGAATAATCAAGCCTGATTTATACTTAGTTGTATCTGTTAGTTTTGTCGCGGGACACCGCTGTACCATGGATATAAATTAGCAGCCTGTTTGCCAGAGAAAACGTTGGTATTGTACATTTCTGCAAACCACAAGATACATTGCATGTTGACAATTTTCAACTGAAAACACGTTGCATATCAACGTTTCTAGATGCAGCCCATGTTGCCAAGTCGGGTATTAAGACAAGTGCAATTGATTAACTGATTCCCCTCTCCCTCTGAATGCAACACGAACAGTGCTGAGTCGTCAGTGTGGCCATTGCACCGTTCGGCGTGGGCATTCGTTTGGCGTGGGCAACCACTTGATGCTCAGTGAGCTTCTTGCTCGGGCATGCCTCAGGGATCAAGCTTGCTTCTGCCGCCGCACCTGCCTTAAAACGTTGATTCAACTTATCAACTTTAAAAAAAATAGTTGATATGTGCATTGAGTAATCCCAAATATCAGAAACCTTTAACAGGAACTTTTTGTTTTTTAGGAAGTGAGCTGTTGAAATTCCAAATGCTGTTTAAACAGTTGTCAATTGCACTCTGCATCTTCTTTATTATTTTTGCAATTTCCATCTTGTTTACATTTTCAGTTTAGCTTTATTTACTCTTTCGCATCTTATTTGTTTTACACTTTTCATCTTCTTGTGTAGGCTACATTTGCAGTCACATCTTGAACTTATAGAACTAGCAGTTCTCTACAAATTTTGGCAGTTAGAGTGTCCATGTTAAACTCATTGAAAACCCACATCCCTGGTACTGGAGACAGATATCATCCTTCTAATGAATGAGGAGACCATAATTTTTCGTTTAGTTATTCCATGCATTGACTTCATGAATTCCATGACTTACAGGACTCCTTGGTGCAACATTACATTACAGAAAAATATTAACATAATGAAATAACTAATGCATTAGAAGGACAACATCAGTCACCAGAAGCAGGGGCTTGTGTTTTCAATTAGTTTTAAGTTGAATGGGCTTAATATAGGAGGGGGCGTGTTCGATCGAATTAATATAAAATATTTAAATATTGAATAAAGCAACTTAAAAACTGTCTGAGGTGCACACAAAAGCATGAGTGTGTTAACGTGAAATTCCCTTGTAATGAAAGTGCTGGAAAACTCTGCACTGTTCTTTGCAGAGAATCTGCTAGGGCACGTCATATCCATATCCCCCTCCCTCTGAACAAATAATACACGCACACGCACACGCACACACACACACACACACACACACACACACACAATAAAAGTCTGATAATTGATGTAATGTAGGCATTGTTGAGGAAGTTACTTTCAAAATGTATTATATTACATATTACTTATGATTTTCAATTAAGTTTAACAAGTTTTGTTACATTCTGTGCCAAGTAATACTGTGTTAATTAACTTTTGCATTCATTTCACAAAATAATGAAGTGCAAAAAGACTAAGCATAATATTCAATGGAAGAGGGGTGGCTAATGGAATGGAGAATGCCACAATACTGTTATTTGTATTAAAATGCAATTTTTGCCTAAGTCATGATGAAACACAAACCATTTTAGATGCAACACCTGCTTTCAGTGCAGGGTATATATCTTGAAAAATTGAATAAATATCTGTATAGCGAATAGTCACACTGCATTGTCATTAGTGTGCATGATTTTGTCAGCGTAAAAGCTTCTTAAACAGTTATGTAACCTCTAACATTACTACATTAGACTAGAAAAAAACTGGCCTTAACCAGTGCTGTACCCATGTGGACAGAACGTTTGACATTTGGCAGCTTGGTATAGCTAATCGTCTGTCTGTTCATATTCAAGGCGAGCCAGGATTTCGGTCTGAAACAGGAGTATGTTGTTACAGCATTAGTCTTAACCAGGAGCCAACATCTCTTCGGTTGTCCAAAACTCCATGCCAGGACATCCAGCACTAACACACTAAACCAGACCACCCACTGTTCCAGGCGGAAACATAACGGGGTATATCACATACAAATACATTACAATCAGAATATCACAATGCAGCGCTCGGGTGGCGCAGTGGTAAAGTCTCTGCCCTCCACCACGGAGTTTGTGAACTTGTGAAACCACTGTGGTACATCCGGCTTTGTGGAGCGTCTCACCCGTGTTGGGGAGAGGGCAGCCGGGCAGGGAGGGTGAGTTGTCCCTGCTTATATATCTACGGGCTGGGGCAGCACCTGTCAGCAGGGAGTGTTGGGCGGGAGGAGTAGTACGAAGGATACAACAGCAGTGAGGAGGAATTAATTGGCATAAGGACGGAGAAAAAGGGGGTAACAAATAAATGGCTGCTCAAAATTTTAGAAAACATTTATAAATAAATCACAATGCAAGCGTCATTTATGGGACTTCAACAATCATCAAACTTTTCTTGAGCGAACAATCATCTGCTATTCTGCTTCAGCGGAGCTGTTCAGTGGTTGTATGAGTGTGATTACACAGGGGAGTTTGCAGTTGTGTGTATAAACACAAACTCTTCCCTTCACTATTAGCCTCCCCTCCCATAAATAATAGTCTTGCTTGGATAATGGCTACAAATATGTTGATCATATTAGCGAACAAAAGGAGACAGCATGATTCACCTTTCTTCATGACTCAGTCAATTGATTATATTGGATAAAAAGGATCACAGAAATAGCAGGGTGACGTTTTAAACCTGCACTATTTAACTTTCTTGTTCTACCCCAGATTTGAACCTGGGTCTCCTGCGCAAGTGCTGAATTTTTCTAGCCTGTTTATCATACTGAAGCTGCGTGGAGCTTCAGTCTGATATTGGCTGCAGTGTAGGCGATTACAAGGGGGAGGGGATTCGAATTTCCCTAAACCAATCACAAGAGATCCACTGATTCCACCTACATCTGACGTCATCGCACAGCTTCTTTTAGCAGATATTCGCTGATTGGCGTGTTGTTAGACCCACCCCCACCTCCGACTCTCATTGGACGGTACTTTTTGTACCGAATAAATCCTAGGTTCACATTACAACACCAGACCAAGAGGGGCAGTTACCTCAGAGAGTGGGCGGGGTCTATGGTCTGGAACCAGGCTAATTTCGCCCCTGTCCGTCAGTCCGTGTGTGTGTCCGTCCGTCTCGAACCTGCAATGCCCAGACTAAACTTATTTATTGCTATTACCCCTACAGATTTTGTCCAAACATCACACAAATCGGTACACATTATCTCTATTAATAGTCATGTCATCAAGACGGACTTGTCCGATTTTTACCACAGAGCTTAGAGGCAGAGGTAGTGTACTATCCAGTCCACTTTTGCAACCATTGGGTGATTGGCACTGGTCACACCGGCAGCCCATCAGGCCATCAAGGGGAGTTCGTTTTGAGCCAGAGAGCAAGCAGGCAACACCACTCTCAATTCCAGTAAGAGGCTGGTAAGAAGGATGTCATTGCAAGAAAGCTGAGCTCCAGAACCACTGTGGAAAACTGGGTTTCCCCCCAAGTGAACACAAAGGCTTGTGCTCTCTCTCTGCTCTGCATGTTCACAGGACAGTGGAGTTCCCTGGTATTAAGCATAATGTAAATGACAAACACCCCAGACGGGAAGAATACCCAGTTACAGTTTTGCCCCACCACCCCTTTTCCCTAAACAGTTTCTTTGGAGAAATTTAATTTTGGCCTTAGGTCAAAATTCATGTCAAACCAGAAACAGGATTGTGTTAGCCTTATAGATCAAGACTATCGTAGATGTATTTTATCGATTTTGACATTTTTATATTGTAGATACGAAAGTAAAAGTCAGACTCTATAAAATACGTCCAAAGCTAGGATCGTGTCAAAAGTTGTCCAACCTAGACACAGGATCTAAAAAAGGATCTAAAGGAGACCAAATACAACCACCCCAAGTATATAAGTTATATTGTATGAATAAACTCTACCTCATAGATTGGACAAATTAACATTTTATTCACTAAAATAAATTACATATTAGATCTTTAAGCTATAGCCTGTATTACACTGATCTCTCAATAATATTTTTTCCCTTTTTTTTTTTACCGAATGGGTTCCCAGATTGGTATTACACAGACTAAATATTCCCTACCTCTCAAGACATGAGTGCTCAGTAGTGATAAAAATACACTGAGAAATTATCTAATTATACCCACATACTTTATTTTATTTTTCAGCAGGCTTTTCTTTAGAGCAAACAAGGCGTATCCCTAAACAGCTTACAGTATCTGCAATGGGCCTAGTTCCAAGGAACACTCCTTTGGCTATACATTTTGATAATTGATTTTATTTTATAATGTTTTATATTGCACCCATAATACAGCCCAATAATTTTGTTTTTATTTTATTAAAGGTATAGATTCCCTCTATAGTTAAGTAGTTAAAGACTAATTAGTTTAGTCTTTAAACCAATTAAAATAGGCCAGTACAGGTATTGGATTTGGACAAAATACAACTAGCCTATGCACATCATCATGTGTTACAACATCATTTTCACAAAATACTGCATGTTCATGAAATAGAATAGCATACTAACAAACAAACAAAAACACATACTGTAACAACTGTAGATCAGTACATCAGTCTTCAAATGAACATTTGGAATTGATGTCTGTTATGTCAGAGCCAAAATGCTCACACACAAAACAATTGAAGTGACCAAGAAGAGTTATAGAACTCACTATCTTCATTCACATCAGTCTTCAAATCCATTTAATCCAGAGCCAGAAACAGTCACTGACTGAAAATAGAGCAACAGCTTGAATCGCATTAGTACCCAGAATACAACACAATATGACAACAACAGAACAACAGCTTGAATTGCATTTGTACACACAGCATACAACACAAGCAGCAGCTCAGCAAGAACTAAGAAGGTTCCCATCAAGAAAGAAAGAAAGAAAGAAAGGAATGAATGAATAAAGGTCATGAGGAATAGGCCTACATAGGTTTTTTTTTACCACCAAGCCATGTGAACCAATACAGCCAACCTGTCACAACTTACAACATTCAATATCAGCCACAACACAGACACACTGTACATCCACATCAGTCTTAAATTCCAAATGAACATTTGGAATCGATGGCTGTTATGTCAAAGCCCAGAACCTCTAGCTTGAACTTAATAGGAAATTGCAAACTCACACATAGGATAATTGAAGGGACCAAGAGCCACATACACATATACTGTTCCCTGTTACAACTCACTACCTTCAACGGCAGACACAACACAGCATTCAATATGTCGATTCACATCAGCGTTCAATGGACCCTTCGCTAAGCCCCACCCACTCCACTCTGTGACTGGTGGTGCGAAGTTAGTCACACCCAGGCCTGGCAGCGCCTGGCAATCTCTGCTTCTCACCCATTGACTTGCATGTTAAATGACGGCTTTTCCCCTTAAAAATAATCGATCATTTCAGCAGCAATAGCTTCAAAATCTCTTCTAAATCTAGTCAACAAGGCCTGCAGTAAGCTATGCACTGGACAAATGTGCATGACATTATTTCAATAAACTAAAAACACGGGAAATGTTAGAGGGGAGTAATAGCCATGGATACGCGACGGTCGTCTGTCTCGACCGTCATGGATGAATTTCAACCTGGTGTTTGCACTTTCTCCATTTATAGCCCGTACATCTACAGAAACGTTCATATTTCAAATATAAAGTGCTTATCTCATGGCCACGGATGTTACATTTATGTACGGGCTCTCAAAAGTACCCGTATCATCCGTATTGTTCAATAAAAAGCATCTTAATCTGATCGGTGGCCATTTTCTCCATATGCTTTCAACTAAGCGACCCTATCGGTTGGTAGGTGTATTGCACTCTGAAACATTATAATTCTATGAGAAAATGGCCACCGATCAGATTAAAATGATTTTTATTGAACAATACAGAATATACGGGTACTTTTAAGAGTCCCGTGCATCATTTTAACATCCGTGGCCATAGGGTAAGCAATTTATATTTGAAATCTGAACGTTTATATATATGTACGGACCGTAAATGGAGAAAGTGCAAACACCAGGTTGAAGTTGATCCATGACTGTAACAGGAGTTTTCATGTACCGTAGGGTAAGACTACAGTAGCAGTTAATAAATAGACGAACAAATGAATGAATATACTTTAATGTGCGGAATCCGAAACAGGCAGCGCTGTGATTCTGAATTTTGTTACGATTACGGTGATTAGTAGCCTATTATTGACACCACCTGGGCGAGTGAGTCGTGTCGTGTAACTTTCCTGACGTTAAGCTGTGTATGTGTTCAACAACACAGCCATATTCAGCCTTGCAGATTAAGTGCAGATTTCAGCTTGGGAAAAGCAGCCTCCAACGGGTTTGGGTACGTGGTTCATAGTCACCATTGCGTTATCGTGGTATTCCTATTCTTGCTATTATGTTGCAAATGATTGTGTGTGTGGGGGCAAAATAACATTGACAGCTATGGCAGGTGACGAAAGCTTGCCAGACCTATGCCAGGCTAACAACGGTTGCTAAGCTGGCATTGGCCAATCGCTTTTGGGGTGGGGTTTAGCGAAGGGTAACCAGAAACAGCCACTGAACTTGTTTCATTGCCACCTAGTCATTGGGTCCCAAAATAACAGCAATAGTAGAACAGCTTCACATTAGTATACACACAGCATACAACACAAGCAGCAGCAAAGAAAAACAAAACAAAAACAAGGTTCCTACCTTGAGCCGTCTTCTACTTGAATCAGAATCAGCTTTATTGTCACATCACAGGTTTACATAAGTAAAGTGGGTGAAATCTGTTTTCGTGCATAGTTCCCATCGTATCGTTATTTCCATAGAAGAAAGAAAGGGAAGAAGAAGAAGAGGGGGGGGGGAGGAGATCAAACAAGAAAAAAATCAAAAACGAATTATCTACATATTTCCACATGGTACCTGGGATAAGATATAAAGGTGTGTGAGCATACTGTAGCAGCAGATGTATACTGTGCATGATATACTTATGGACGTTAGTTAAGGTGCTTGAAAAAGAAAAACTTCATCAGTTGTGTAAGTGATGGGCCAGGGTCAAACTTTGGAACCCATGGCTAAAGAGCTAGAGCCCCCCTCTCTAGTTCATCCCCTCCAGTGGTGTCTCCAGTCATCTCGGCAGGGGTCATCAATATGTCCGTACACTGACAAATATGTCCGTGGCAATACTTGTCCATGGCAAATTTTTGATTTTATTTTTTACACACCATTATGTTCTTATTTTGATCATAAGACCCAATTATTGAATGTCAATGTACAGTCTCCAGGTTTTCTTCAGAATATGTATGACACTGATTTACTATGTATATGGCACATTTGTGATTTTTTAATTGAGTCCACTAGTAAAGTGGTTCTCATACGTTTTAGGACCCCCATAACTGAGAGTTTACAAATGTAACCGGACCCGTAGGGTACATTTGGTTACATTTGTACACTCTCAAAGAGTTACAGACCTGTAATGGTCATTTAGGGCTAGCTCTTTATATGTTATGGCCAGTCATTTTGTATGTCCATGGCAAAAACAGAATTTTGAATTTTTTAAATGTCCACTACAAGCCAGCATGGCGATAACGCCTGCAACAGATGCTTGTTGGTAACATGTTCATCCTGGTTGACATTTAGTATTGCCTTAGCATTCCGGTGTAACACAGTGGCCAGGGACTGCTGTAGGGCATGCTTCAGCTGGGTCCAGCATTCACAGCTGTATAGGAGAACGGACTCTACAGGAGCTTGATATACTTCAAGGTTCTTTATTCAAACACTAACAAACAAATTATTCATCTCTCTCACCATGGCTCTTCACTGGATCCTAGAATAGTCAGAAAAAGGTTCAAGCCAATTTATAGGTTTGTCAGGAGACACACCTGCAACCACTGATCGGGCCAATTTGGGCCAAACCATCTTGTCTGAGGACAAGGTTTTGTATCTGTCTAAGAGGTTTTCAAGGTGTTAAAGAGGAATACTGGACACCACACTGGATATTGAAAAGCAAAGATCTACAAGCCTAAATGAAATGTACATAATGTATTTTGTCTGTTTATGCCTAGTGAACAGAAGTGACAGTATTATGAATACCCCCTAATTATTTGGTCTGTCTGGTGGGAGGGGCCATGTGGCTATATAGGGGTGAGCTGTCAGTCACTTGTCAGTTTGCTGTCTGCTGAGAGGTGCTCAGAGTCTCAGGAGTTCTTCAGTCTCTAAGGGGGTGTGATTTGTAGTTATATTAAGTTTAAATGCATTTGTTTTTGTTTATTTGTTATGTAATTCATATAGAATCATTTGCTGTATTTTATGATAATGCTGGGTTTGGTCTCCTTTGTTTTTGCCATTGTTCTGACACTAGGGGGAAATAAAACTGTTAAAACTTGCCTATCTGTGTGCCTTGCCATCATTACGTAAATGTCTGATAGTACTTGAAAGTACTAAGGGTTACACACTACCCTCACCCGAGACAGGGGTGTGACCGAACTAATGAACAAATGAATGAAAATAAGGAAGGAAAGAAATGGAAGTGACCATTGAGTCACATAATGTACCCTGTCACAACAACTCAGTACATTCAACAGCAGCCACAACACAACATACACAGCTGTTTTGCTGAAGGTGTGGCCGAGACTATGTTTTCGCTCCTGTGTGTGTGTCTGCCTGTGAGGAGCTAATCTCCTGCACCATTGGAGGTACTAGGTAGTATACGTACACATACAACATAAACAATATGCCAGAGCTAGGTACACTCAACATGATTCATTACCAGCCAGTCAATGGGGCCGAGGTAAAATTAGTTTTATATTGGATAGTTGACAGATATTCAACCACAGAGCTACTCGGGGTAGTCAACTCAACTTTATTTGTAATTTGCATTTTCAGTTGCTTCTAAACCAAATGAGATATTGACGCTCAACAAACTCTACATTGTGCAGGGGTATGAGCACACCCTTTAGATTTCTCAAATATTTTGAATATTTTACAAAGTATAAATAGAAAATTGTGTAATAATCACTGTCATAATGGTAGAACTGCACTTACAAAAGAAAATGATAAAGCCTAGATTCAGCAGAGTACTTGTTATATAGACATGTAGATACATATATTGATACATATGACTGGTCAAGTGACACTGAAGGTATGTAACAATCATGCTTCTTCCAACTCAGAAGCATTGCTAAAATCAAGTCCTTCATTTTGTCATCATTTGCAGACCTTGAAAAAGTCATTCATGTTTTCATCTCAACAAACAAATGAATAGTATAATAGTAAACAATAACATGTTTCTCTTCCCTGCAAATATTGATTTATTTTGTCCTCACCATCTGGTGGCATTACAATCAAACACAGCTCAATACAACAATATATTCACTTCACATCACACAACAGTGCTTTATCCTGACTAGTTTTGGTTTTACCAAGTAAAATAATTATAGTAATTGTATGGAAATCTTAAAGGTAGGGTGAGTGATTTGGTTATTTTCTTTTGGTACAAAGTATTAAATAGCTCTATATTCTGATAGTACTTATTGCTATAGAGTGTTTGCTCAGTAACAGGAGTCTCCATGTCTCTCCAGCTCTATATTAAACAGAAAATGCATTTTCAGGCCGGGATACCAATTTTATCCAATCAGGATAGAGAACTCAAGTCAGGATACATGATAAACAAGTGAAATTGGAATTAAACGTTTTGTTTTGACCAAAACATATGTTTTACCCTACCTTAATGCTAAGCAGCTAATTGGAAACAAAACTCCCAATGCAGTTTGTCATGAACTTCATGAAGATAATTAATTTACTCTTTCAACTGTCACACGCGACTCAGCCGTTTTAACTCCCTGACAACACTGACAACTCTACTCTATTTCAATGAGGAGTGTAACGTTTCATCATAACGTTGTTTATTGCACTCTTTTACTTCTTAACATCATGGAGCCTTGTGAAACACGTCAGTCAGTCTGTCTGTTTGCACTGCAGCAGGTGTATGGAGAGGGGGTGGGGAAACCGAAGGATTTTAAAGGGACTGCTTAGGGAGTGTCTACCAATAACCTGCCGTCACAGAGTGGCAGGTGTGTCCGTGAGGAGCTAATCTCCGGCACCATTGAAGCTATCAGCGCGAAACTGTGCACGCACACTCCCTGGAAGCCAGAGCAGAACCTCTGCCCCAAATTATTCACATCGGCCTGTTATAGTGCCAATTGAATTACATGCATAAACATATAGATTTGATAAGTTTAATATTAAAAATTAAGTCTATAATGAATTGTATTACTTAACTTAATTATCATTATTAGATACTTGAGGACTTTACATAGTTAGATTGATCAAATAGTTTGCTTTTACCCATCTCATTGAATGCAACAAAAAGTCACATTACACTATGATACACTCTACACACACATCCAATGCCCCTCCCTGCAATAAGACGGTCTATTTAAGCTGACAAATGTACTTGTTCATTACACTGCTCACTGCTGCTACAGGTATTGCTGCCACCCCAGCATCCACCTGTAGGCACTCACTCCCTACTATCTTGTTGGGTCTCATTGAGGTGTATGCTTGCACTTGCAGGGAGTGACCAGTTTAGAGCCTAGATGTCATAATGAATTATGTATCATTCAATTTAAATAAATCTGTTTCACGCCTGGTCTTCTTGGCTAAAGGTTTGTGCAGCCGACCTTTGTTATGGTACATCCACTCTTGCTTGTAAGTTAAATGGCCTGTTTATTTGGACTGGTGGAGTGTATGTCTCAGGCTCCGGGACCCATCAGTGAATATGCTGTGTTGGGAGTCTGGCATTCTGTTACTTAAGCCAAAATAAGCAACAGCATCTGCCAAGTAGTCCAATGCTGGGAAGAGAAGCATGTCTATTGACTGCTCACAGTACTCTCAATTAAACAACATTGCAAAGGGAATAGGTTAAGGATTATTTTATTACTTAGCAGTTTGTACAGTTTCTACCATGGAAAAATAACATGTAACATAAGACTGTATTTACAATTCCATTTTTACAAAATGTCTTTACAAGATTTTTTGCCAGTTCAAAAAATTCTAGACTAAAACACACAAAACATACACATTCACACACATCCAAATCAAACATTGTAATACACACATAAATAAATATAGACATTCACTGACTGTTCCACGACAAATATTTCTACAGCCAAGAACATATACAATTCATCTTTCCACACAAGTTATAATTTCATTAATAAACATTACATATTATTCCCCATATAGTTCTTTGTTAATCTGTTAATGAAATATTGGTAACATATTCAAAAGAGGTAACACAGACATTATTTCATGCCAACAGAACGCTAACGTTTGTCATGCAAAACCATTACAAGCATTCAATTTGAAGCTAGTAATTCATTTACAGTTCAAAAATCAAATGTACTTCTACATGCAACATACTATGAGAAATATTCTGGGTTAGACTACAATTGTTTTAGTTACATTATTCAGTCAGTACATACTGTATGCCTAAGCGCCTTTTTAACAGATAAATCAAAAATAAATAGATGAATTTCGACATTCCTTTTTTGATGAAAAAAAGTAGATTGTTTTACAATTCTATGGCATTTCCCTCCATTTATGTTCAAGTGTCTTCAATCATGTTGCCAAAATAAAAAATATAAAATAAAAATTCATGTCCTCAATCAATTGAAAAGGTGATGCATGTTGTGTTCAAATCCAAGCGGAATTGCTAATGTCCTGTAGACCATTGAATTGTTGTGGACCACAACAATTATTATCGTGTTTGACCTGACAATTCAGAAATGTTGATGAATTGGTGAAGTACGTACAAAACTAGCACAGAAAATGAGTCCTACAGTTTGCATTTGACTATTCAAACCAGCAACCAATCTGATGACCTTGGTCAAGAGAAGGGCTAAGAAATAAAAGCATTATGTGCTCTGGAGACCGGAGAAGAAGGTCCCATATTTAATGAGAGAGGGGGGGGGGGGTCAGTTCATGGTCTGTTGTGCAGTGTATTCCATTTATTTCCACACTGTATTCCTTCCCTGGTAGACAGGAGAAAGGAGCCATTGGTTGGGCTCCCCATGGGGTCTGCTCAGTGTCTCTCTACCGACGACTTCTGATGATGAGAGTGGTGCTGCCTGAGTCTAGGTCCTGCATCAAACACAAGAGCAAACAACAACCATTGAAACCATGTAAACACTAGACAGATCCATCGTATTCAGCCCTTTGATTGGTTCGGTGGGCAATCACGTGGGCACAGCTTGCAGCTAGTTCAGGTTAGGTACTGTTATAGTTAAGATTAGGCATCGGTTTGGTGTAGTTTAATACATTTTAGTTAAGGTTAGGCACTGTTAACAATCGTAACGTTTAGACATGAGTTAATAAGGTTAGGTAATGTTAGTATGGTTATATTTAGGCATGGGTTTGGTTTTGATTGATAAATTGAATACTTTAAAAAACAGTACAGCACTTACTATTATGCAATGCTAAAAGGATAACACAAAAAGCCTTGATGACTTGTTACCATTAAGGTAAGGTTAATGTTGGATAGTGATTCCTTTACCAATTCGGTCCGACAACAGAATATCCACTAAGAATGAACCCAGTCAATTGAAAACTATTGAGTACATTCCAAGAGATATGGACCGCAGTAAAGCTGTGACGACAGCAGACAATGGTGGCTTGGTACTTACGATGCTGAAGTACAGGTAGGACGCTAGGAGTCTGGAAGGCCTTAACAGTCGCAGGACCCTCCCCTCCACTTGTCATGACCTGCACCTCCAGTCTATAGTAGGTGGCGGGCCGCAGGTTGGACACCACGAGCAAGTTATGATCCTAGAAGAGAACAGCAGGCAATCAGCAATCAGCACAAGACAATGTGATTCAGAATTTTACTGAATTTGAATGAGCGCTGCTACATAAACCTGGGGAGTGTGAGCTTACATAGTTCTCTCTTTGCACAAACCATAGACAAAAACAACGATTTTTTTGGGGGGTCTAGTCTTTTTCTTTTTTTGCTGCCAGTCTGGTAAAGTGTGCAGCGGGTGGTTTTATTTATAGATGAGCTCGGCAGGCTGGGAGGTGCAGACAGCCGGAACGTGTTGTTGATAGAGCAGATTATGTAGAATAGGGGGCTTATTTATTTTTTTTATTTTTTTCAGAGAGCTCGCTCAGGATGAAAGAGGAAGGAGGAGAGAGAGAGATTAAAAGGTAGAAGGAGGAGAACTTCTTTTGGGACACAACGCCCCTCCATCAGATCTATCTGTCTGTCTGTCTGTCCGCGCGCCACTGCTTATCACAAGATTCATGTAAAGAGGCTACACCAGTAACACCCTCACCACTGACAGATCCTGCATAATGAGAGGCTTAAGATAGCACCTCTCTTCCTCCAGTACAGGGAAGTATTCACCCTCTCGGTTCAAACGTGGCAGCCTAAGCTATTTCCACTGTACCACGTCCAAAAGCACACAAGCTGCAACATTCTGATATAGCCAATAGAGACACAGTGATTACAGAAATGGGAATTTAAACTGAACTTACCGGGGGCAGGATTTGGGACTGGGAGATTATGCTGTTGGGCAAGCTATTTTGCCGGCTCTCGGTGGTCACCTCGGCCCATGTGACCTGAAATCCTGTGATTCGCTGGTGGGGAGCCACCCTGGACACGCGCCACAGGAAGTTACCGGTGATGTTCCCCTCGCTGATGGAGAATGAAGCAGTCAGATTCTCTGGCTTGGCCAGCACCTTAGGAAGCCCTGAGGAGAAAGGTGTGCGGGGGGGAGAACTAATTCATCATTCATATACAACAGCACGGCGTGTGAAGGCATTGAAGGTCAAACGCAGTGAATACATTTATTTACCATCCCTATGTGAGGCTCAGTCAAGGTGTTCGCTACGAGGCTAAGGTATGGTGACTGAATGCCAACACTCACCTCCCTCCCCTGGGCAGGGGATGTGTTTGTGAGTCTTGCTGCGGACGGTGGCGCAGGACGGCGTGAGGAAGGTGGTGCTCTCGTCCTTGGAGCGTCTCTTGGTCTTGAGCATGTGAACGGTGACTTTGTACTTGCAGGAGAACAGCAGGCCGGCGAGGTTGATGTAGTTCTCCTGAGCCAAGAAACACATTATTCAGCCCTGATGACTTTGACATGTCACCCAGGTCAGGTCCCATGGAGCTTCAGAGATAATTAAATACACAGAGCAAAGGGAGGCTCACATTCCCTCTTAAGGCCTAAGGAACATGCCCCACATTACAGGGCCACTTTGAACACCCACATGGTAGGGGTTAAGCCACTATTCTTCCATTCAAACTGCAATACAAATGATGATTTCTTTTTTATGGCTTCCAAATGTAGCACAAACACAAGAGGAACTTAATAAAGATGATGGAACCAAAGTGGATTCATGTGTAATAATGTTAAATGAGATTGCCATGGAAATCCATGTTAATGAATTCTGTGGAGCGTTCTAATACTCATTTCAGACTTTAATCATCTATTGATCTAAACAAAAATGCCTTTCTCATCTCTTTTCTAGGAAACAAAAAAAAATCCTGCTGAGTGGTGGATTTAGATCTTGCATTTGTAATAAAGCGGTTCAAAATTAATGGGCCATCCCAAGAGAAGGGGTGTGTGTGTATATTCTCTGATATGAAACAGCTCTGATTAAAAGTGAATGAGGCGCCATGCTCTCACACAGGGGTCTACAAGCAAAGGGCTGGAATGCTTCCCAGTGATCTATAGAAAAAGGATGTATATTTCCTAGCAACCGGAGAGCTGGTCCCTTAAGAATGCATTGATTGCCAGGCCTCTGCCATCCTGTATCAGACTGAGCCCAACCAGCCAACCCTCCCCAACCCCCTGAACCTCTCCCAACCCCCAAACCTAAAAAAAGCCCCTGTGCAAGCAGCATGGCTGGGGCTGTTGGAGGTGAATGGTCGCCCATTCCCGGAAACATTGTTTAAGTAAATGTGTTTTATTGGCCAACACACCACATGTCTGACCACACGACTGAGTCATAATATCCAAGACAACAGCCAGCGATTTGCCCCGTGCAAAACCAACACGATGGGGATTCAGACTCACAACTGGACATGTTTTCTTTAGAGGAGCTGCTCTCTAAGCATTAGACAAAAGGTTAGGCACGTGCTTTGCATAGCACTAAGCTTGCACACCGAGCTGTGGGTCTCAGCACTGCGCTCTGTGAGGTGTCTCTCAACTGGACAGTCTGAAGCATTGTTAGGGACTAACCTGTGTGACAGATTTCTCAGGTCCCCGTGTCTCATTGTGGCTGCAGTACTCTGGCATCCATTGGACATGGTAGCGGCTCACCAAGGGATCTGAGGCAAGGGGGGAGGAAGAGAGAAAAGAGATTGTCATTCAAAAGGAACCGCATGGCAGAAACATACTACAAAGCGCCCATTGAACATAAATCAGATATCATATAAAACTCGGCCTAGATGAAAAATGCATGATGGTATCTTGCGAATCACAACACCGCTCTGCGTGAGATCTGTTCATTTCATCGCTTTCATCGCAGATGATCCGGATAACTTATCTGCCTCCAAAAACATGACTGCATTTCCTTCTCGCAGTGGTTCTTCTTAATCCAAGCATTAGACTATCAGCTGCAGTATGACTTTCCTTTTTCCCTAACGTTTTCTGTCTTTTATCAACTGAGGGGGCCATTACACAGCCAAAACATTCCTCGCCACAACTGCTTAGGGCTTTCACAACCTCATCAGCGGAGCGCCCACGATAGCCTTGCCGGGAAGCCAGGTTCGAGCCCTGGTCTGTAGCTGCAGCTTTCATTTCATTAGCGTACAGTAGCGCCTCATTGGCTAATCAGCTGTGTGTTTATCCTCCCCTCACCCACATCTCATTCTACTGGATTTATTATTCATTCTCCTGTGTCACATGGATGTGCAACGCCTCTCCGATTAATAATTGAGTTATGCTGCGTTAGCCCCTTGGCGTGGGCCCGGGTTTGCGGTGGGGAGATAAAAGGGGTCCTTTGAAGGCTTAGACACAGATCTGGCACTCAGAGCCCCTGAGCTTTTTGGAAGCAGAAGAGAGGAATTACAGGGAAGCGGGAAATTGGAGAAAAATAAACAAGATATGCGTGGCTTGGTCTGACAGGGGGTGGGTGGGGGGGGTGCTATGTAAAACAAGGATCGGGACATGGAAATCAGGTAGAGAACAGAGTCCCGGCAATGGTCGATAAATCATGACTGGGAGCTGGCTTTAGAAGTGCCGCCACTGCCGGACTGCTGTCTATTGTCTTGCGTGCAAGATAGACAGTGATATATCATCTATGTCAGTGTATAGTAAAGCTCTCCTACATCTGGCGCAGGCACTCAGACAAACCAGGTCCTGGTCCAGATCTGCTTGGAGCCACGCTGTTCTGATCAGTACCAAATAAGACAATGAGTAAAGGAATTTAAATGCGGCTTGGTTAAACGGTTCCTTTTCTACGCTGCAGAAACATGCAGGGATTTCTATATTCCACTCCATCTGTGTGTGTGTGTGTGTGTGTGTGTGTGTGTGTGTGTGTGTGTGTGTGTGTGTGTGTGTGTGTGTGTGTGTGTGTGTGTGTGTGTGTGTGTGTGTGTGTGTGTGTGTGTGTGTGTGTGTGTGTGTGCGTGTGTGCGCGTGTGCGCGCTAAAAGGCAGGGTCTTCCATCAGCCCAGCGAGAAGCAGCATCTCTACCGCCTGTTGGGGGTCTACAAACAAGCCACAGCAAAAGGAGCTGGACCAGGATTAACTCCACTCTACAACTCCGCGGTTCTGCTTGACCCAGTCACCATCACTCAGCTCTCCGAGTCCTGGCCAGGTCTGCTCACGGTTCTCGGCCAACATACCGAAGTCTCACTCATACTCTTTCTCATTCACCTCCTTCTATTTCTCACTCCCTCTCTGTCTCTCTTTCTCTCTATCTCTCTCTCCTTCGGTGTGATTCAGCAGTGGGTCTCTCCAGCTCCAGCACCAGGCCTCTCTCCTTTAGCCAGCCCTCTGCATTCTTGACTCTGGGATGTGGAGCTTGGCTTGGGCGATGACATATATTAGTAACATAACATAGACCAGTGAATGGAACTTGACAGGTTACCCTTGGAGCGCGCCTTTCAAGGTTTCCATATTTCCACTCTGGTATTAACGGAGAGGCTGGGGAATGGATGCTGCTGGGACAGACATTCCTATAGGCTTTAACCCCTCTTGGGCGCTACCCGTGACTGTTTCTGGGCTGGTGACGTCAGGTCTTGTAAAACAAAGTGGACTGTTTCAAACAGCAACGCGAGGGTGAGGATCTATTAAATACAGCTGTCAATAAATCCCATCACACGGCTGCTGGCTCCCTGTGTTTATTGTTCTTTACTAAACAAGAGGCTCGGCTCTAACAGCCCATGTGCAGGTTTACGCTCACTTGCCCAGCACTCACATTACCCAGTTCCCACAAAGACACATTGTTTCATTTAGGTCTTCTATGCCATCCAGTACCAGCTTCACAAAATCAACCTTTCACTGTTTAAGAAACCGAGAATCCCTCCTATCACAGAATTGATTAGGGCATTGAAGAGTCAAAGTGATTGATCGGCATAATTAGTTACTAATTGCAGTCTAATTAAGCCCATACAGTACAACGCATACCTCCGCGGTTCTTCCAGTAGACGCGGACCTGCAGTTGGCCATCCTGGTAGAAGGGTGTGCCCACCTCAAGCGGTCCAGAGGGGCGTTTAGCCACGGTGGAACTAATAGGATTAATCTCCTCCTTCTTTGACTTGCTCAGTGATTTGACTGCAAAAGAGAAAGGGGAGATGTTGTAGCTAGCATGTTAACAGAAGCACACATTGATCTCTTTCTGTGTTAGAGCTATAATTATAATATTGCAAAGTCAGAGACTGATGGATCAAACATTAACCGCCTGTCTTCACCTGAATCGTTACTTTGAGCCGTGCTGAATTGGAGAGCAGCCTTGGAACTCTTCAGGCGCACCTGTCCCCAGTAGGCCACTGCCTGCAGCTCCACAGTGTACGTGCTGTTTGCTTGCAGCCCTTCCAGATCCACCCAGCTCTGAGCCTGCGGCAACACAAAAAAACACACAAGTCTTACACAATGACAGCGGGAACGGCGCACTGTCACGACCATCGTTCAGAGCCCAGTCGCTGTCGCGCTAGTAAGCCTAGTTCGACCCAGCCCGGCCCGCGCCGGGTCCGGGCCTGTGGGAAAGCCCGGTTATTGGAAACACATGTGGAGCCGAGGAAAGCATCATGGTGAGGAGATAGCCTTCAGGGCCTCCTCACTGTGTGTTTGACTTCTAGCATTCCTCCATCAGCATGAGCTTGATGAGTCCTACTTATTGACTGTGGTTGTTTTGACATTCCGCTGCCAGCGGGCTGCTTTCAAAGCCCCGAGGTGCCAAAGTGGAAACCAGTAGTACATGTGTCAATAGGTGTTTGGTGTCTCCCACCTCTATGTCCGCCGTGCCACATCTGCAACGGATTTCAATAAGCTAATTCGGAGAAGACTCTGTAGACTTTACCGTCTAGACAATAGACCTTTCTGCTCAGGTTTAATGAAATGCTCTTCACAGAGATACACAGAGGAGTCTGGTATCGGTTAGCACCTCTCTGCATGTAATTATAATCAGTCAGTATTTTCTCAAATTGAGGTATTTTGACACGTGCACTACTTTCATCAGCAACTGCACTACTATAGTATGTTCCCAGTAATAGTGGGAAGACAGCATGTGTTTTATGGGATACATTAATTTTTGTTATGTGTGTGCCAGTTTCATTTAATGGGGAATCCTACTCAATTTGACCAATTTAAGCACCCACGTTGTATGTGTTTCCCCTTTTGTGGGAAAATCCAATCAATATGCAGCTGAGTAGGATTTTGTTGAAAGCCATCAGCCAGACCACTGAGACTAATTTATGGTACCATCAAAATGCAAACGCCGAGCGTTGCTACACTGGAAATCAAACAGAGATGAAAATGCTAAAATGTGGTCTTTTTTATGTGCTCTCTACGTGCCATCCCAGATACTGCAAATGAAGCATTATGCAACCTTGCAAAATAAACTCTAGGAAGGATATGAAAGTTTCTACTTTCAATCAATATCAGCAGCATCAATATTAGCATCATTCATGGCAATGGATTCATGTGACAAAGAAACGAGAACAACAGAAATGTAGTTGCTCAACCGATTCCCATTAGTGAAGTGGATTTAGGATTTTTTAAAGATATGTTGCCTACAGTATATTCTTTTTTGATGTTTAGTTACTGAACACTGATCACTTCACGCTGCTACTCAATATACTCCATAGCTCATGATAGAGCCATATAGTTAGTGTCTTTATCTGACACACTGAATATTCTTGTCCATCTATGGGAACACAATTTACAAACAGAATTTTCATGCTATTAGGGACTGGATTATATTTATGCATGAAGATACGGTATTCATGTTTCATGGGCATGAATAACGAGTACACTTTGAAGCTATTCAGATCTATGTCTAATATGCTTATGCCTTAATTAGAATCTTCCAGCCTGGTCCCAGGAGACTTGTACCCCAGTTTGGGAATAGCCATATTACACAAGCAGAAACAGTGAGAAAGTCTCTGGAATACTTCCTAGCTGTTTGGCTAGCACGTATCTAAATAATACGAATTCTGACAATAAACTTTTAGATATCCAAATAACACAGGGCCATGATTAGATTTATATCACTGTAAATGAGCCTCAAATTATGTTGTGTTTTCTTTCAAAGTTAACCATGCGCTATACTGGGATTTGTATCAGTTGTTTGAGGAAATACAGCAATGAATAGGACATTGTGTGCTGTGGACCTTCACATGAGTGATAGCCCTATACGTTTATGTAATCAAATGCAACTGCCTTTCCATGTTTATGTTTTTTCTCATCGTGAGCCTGTGGTACTTATTTACTCTGATGTGTTGAAGTTGTGTGTAAGGGGGTGGGTGGTTGATGAGATGGGCTTGGACAAGCCCCAGTGTTCCTAGAGAGAGAGAGAGAGAGAGAGAGAGAGAGAGAGAGAGACAGAGAAAGAAAGAAAAAGAAGCACATGGCTCAGGGCCACAGGGGAGAAGATCACCTCGTTGGTGGTCTTCCTCCTCTTCTTCTTGGACGGCACCATAGACTTGCCGGGCACCGTCCAGCTCCAGAACACTTTGTAGTGGTGAATGGGGATGTCGGGCTCCCCCGGCAGTGTCCAGTTGAGACGGACCGTCACCAGGCCTTCGTCGCCCAGCGTCATGTTGGTGACACGTAGGCTGACAGGACTGGGCGGGGCCGACGGATCTGAGGACATAGCAACATGCAACAACAGTCAACACACAACACACTCGGTCATCATCACAGATTTGGAAACAGCTGTGGCCCTTTTGGGGCGCTGTAAGCAGAACTGAAGGCATGGAGACAGGCTGTCTCTTGTGGCATGACAAATACTATTAGGACCCTGGCTGGATTTGCAAGTCAAATGTGAGTTTGAATGCATCAGAAGCCTGTGCAGTGTGCACCTTCCATTGCTTTGCACTGCAGCTGTATGTGTGTGACTCTCTCACACATACAGCTGTGACACACTGTGTGTGTGTGTGTGTGTGTGTGTGTGTGTGTGTGTGTGTGTGTGTGTGTGTGTGTGTGTGTGTGTGTGTGTGTGTGTGTGTGTGTGTGTGTGTGTGTGTGTGTGTGTGTGTGTGTATGTGTGTGTGTGTGTGTGTGTGTGTGTGTGTGCGTGCGCGTGTATGTGCGTGCGCGCGCGTGTGAGCGTGTCACGCATGTGTGTGTGTGTGTGCGCGCGCGCGCGTGCGTGCGTGCGTGCGTGCGTGCGTGCGTGCGTGCGTGCGTGCGTGCGTGCGTGCGTGCGTGCGTGCGTGCGTGCGTGCGTGCGTGCGTGCGTGTGTGTGCATGCGTGCATGTGTGTGTTGGGAGGGCTTATGATGATGGTGTGTAAAGTAATTAGTCCTCCATTGACAATGTGTCATGAGGTGTTATGACAGGTGTCATGTCACGTCTATGACAGCATTTGGCAGCGCAGAGAGCACAGGTCAGAGGTTAACAAACACATGCTGCTCACTTCAGCTCCACATTCACATTCCATTACTCTCTAGTACTCATACTACTAACTTGTACAATGAGTGTGTGCGTGTGTATGTGCATGTGTGTGTGTGTGTGTGTGTGTGTGTGTGTGTGTGTGTGTGTGTGTGTGTGTGTGTGTGTGTGTGTGTGTGTGTATGTGTGTGTGTGTGTGTGTGTGTGTGTGTGTGTGTGTGGGGGTGTGTGGGGGTGTGTGTGTGTGTGTGTGTGTGTGTGTGTGTGTGTGTGTATAAATTAGGTTGTGAACCCATCCAGATGGACTGTCACCCAGCCTGCAGCAGGCTGCCAGGTACAGTGCTGGTGTGTGAAAGGAGGCAGAGCCACATGCCAGACCCGGGGGAATAGACCCCCTAATGACAAAATTGCCTAATTTATACTCATTCCTTCAGACGATGGTGCCCTATGAGAAAACAGCAGATCTACAAGTTCAGAACATGTCTGCTACAAATCAGGATAAAACCATCTAAGCCGCAGCCTAGTTAGCTGCTCTGTCTCTCGTGCCTTCTCCCACCTGTAACACATTTAATCTGGTCCAAAAACACAATTGGACGTGGTCGTTTCACCGTCCCAGCTGATGCTGGCAGCGCAAGATAAATAAGCGGACAGGTTTTTTTGTAAATTGCCCTAACAAAGTTCGGTGCTGGCGCAAAATTGCTATCAGATGATACGTCTGTGCTATGTAAATAACGATGGCATGGCTGACTGGTGACGAGCTCATCAAACCCGTGACAGCTCCCATCAATCTATCAACGTTGTGCCACTGATTGGACTGATTGGGGATCGGTTTCCCTCCCTGAAGCAGAATCTTTTTCCACCTGGTGTCTGGCGATGTCAGACAGCCCTCCAGAACACTCAGGGGAACACATGTATGACTTCAGATTGACAGGGCAGGTCGCCGACGTGCACACCAAATGTGCAGATGCTTTTTTTAGGCTTCACATTTGGTACTTACTGGCACGTGCTACAAATATATCTGCTTGGTTGAATCTATCAAGACACTACTTCTACAACCCTGAGTGTTGATTTAGTAACCTCAGAAATTGATCCAGAAGAGACTGAAGTAACACTCTGCCGTGGACTCTGCCGTGTGAACGTGCATTAAATGTTACAATACAAAGAAAACACACTGGAGTGTTGATACCAGGAGCACCAACAATAAGAAGTCCTTTCTTATTTTTTTTTTACTATAGACCAATTATTTGTTTACCAACATTGAGACTGGACACACAGGTGATTGTTTCACGCAATCAATTCCCAACCTGTTGTTTTGGGGTGCGCTGGTTTCAGCACACCCCAACCCCCTCTTGTGTGTTGGCTAGTGAGTCCTGACAGAATGGGTTTCATTGAGCGCATACTGGTTGCACGCATACTGGTTCTTAACAGTGTGACGTCGTCTGTTAAGGGGTCTATTGAAACTTTAGATGTATCTCTCTACTCCTATCTATAACTGACCTGACCTCTCCTATTGCGGTGCTGCTATGACAAATGAATTTCCCTCACGGGATCAATAATGGTCTGTCTGTCTATCTATTTTTCTATCAATAAATGCGCAGAATTTCTCTGTGCGTGTCTGCGTGTGCAAGTTCATTAGTCTGGCCATGCCAGGCTATAACCGAGGGACATCCGTTCGCAACGGGCATCGGCCTAGAGCTTGTCTATCTAATCAGACAAACACCAAAAGCCTGATTTGTATTGTAATAACCGAACTACAATCTCGAGGTGGTGTGAGCATTTGACACCGCTGTACGACGAAGTATATAAATAAAGCATACATTTAGGGAGCCATTGTTATAGCTATAGCTTATATTTATTTGCGCGAGCTCACAATGTGTCGCGCTGTGATGCGTTGTGAGCTTGTAGATCGTCTATTTTCGGTGCAAGACACGATGTGCAACCAAGTATAAATCAGGCTTGAGCCATTTCATCTCAATGCAAGTGAACTGGTAGGCACACGGCTCTGCCTCCACTTGTCAAACAAACACACATTATCTGATCTGGATCCGTCGGAAATCTAGACGCAATATTACATTCATAAACCTGTAATCCCTGGGAACCACACTGCAATCAGCCAGAGCTTTAACGAATGCCATCTGTAGCTAGCTGTGCTACGCAAGCTATTTAGTGTCATTCAACGTGGAACATGGAGGGCAGTCGAGGAGTTCGAGTAGCGACGCGCACTGCCATCAGAGCTCAGCTCGGTACCGCTAATCTGCGGCAAAGATCTGAAATAGGCTACGTTACCTCATTCCTGCTGGAAGCCAGACAAAACTTGCATTCATTTGAAACCTGCAATATCCTGACTAATTCAGACATATTACATTTTATATGACCATAAAGAGGGGGGGAAACCCCTCCTTTGAAGACCTAAATGAAGATCTGGTTACAAACACAGAAAAGCAATGTTCTGCGCACCCGGCTCTTTCTCATGATTCATGTTCAACTTGGCAACGGCATGAATTATAATTTCCATTTTGATCATTTGGGCAAGTTTGTATAAACTGCTGGTTGTGGAGAAGTGCTTTAGGAGAATCCAAATGATACACTGTAAAATGCAGAGATGTTAACCACTTAAAACCTTTACTGTGCCTACCATAGTATCAAGGGCAAGACCAAGAGGTTTCTGAACAGCTTCCACCTGGCTACCATCAGACTGTTGAACAAGGACTGACCACTGCTTGGCATCAGACTGGCCATGGACTTTTAGTTTTTTCTTGTGTTTCGACCATGTGGATTTTTTGCCTGTGAAAGTTATCGCCTACAGTACGTGAACCTGGCAATGTGGGTTTTTTTGCGCCTTAATGTCTAATCTCATGCACATACCTGCTGCTAATGTGGACCTACTGAAGTGTCACCACCCCACACCCTATGTCTAACATCATATACATACTGTACCTGCTGGTCTATACTATGTGCATATATTTATTTTGATTTGGGGGCTCTACCGCAGTATCAAGAGTTCCACCACCAGGTATTGGTGTAGTTTCAATCCGGCTGCTGTCAGAATGCTGAATGGGGAATAAGCCTGGATGAGGCATAGGCCTTGTTCAGCAGCCTTTTCTTTTCTGGCTCTTCCTGAACACACCTGTGGATTATACCAGGGACAATGACTTGGACTTTAGCCCCCCCTCGGACACACCTGTGGACTACACCAGGTACAAATGACTTTTTGTTGCACTCTCTCATGGAGCTACTTGCGGATTATACTAGGGTCAGTCCACTCTAGGTGGACACGCACTGACCTTTTGCACCTTAATCCCTTGTATAACGCACTGACTTTTTTTTGGTCTTTTTTATTGTGCTCCTTTTCCTCTAAGCACCTTAACGTCCATTGTCTATCATGCACAGTATAAGTATAACATGCACAGTATACAATACATTGCTGCTATGCTCAGGCACCTTAGTTTAGTTTTTTTTAGTTTTTATTATCTCAGGTAATTTGTATATATGTAGATAACTTGTCTGGCCTTCTGTTGCTCTCTTGTTTTGATCTCCTTCCCACTTACCCCCCACCCTCTTCTTCTCCCCCCCCCTCTTCTTTCTATGGAAACTAACGTTGCGATGGGAACGATGTACAAAAAAGAATTTCACCCACTCTTTTACCTTGTAAACCTGTGATGTGACAATAAAACTGATTCTGATTCTGATTTCTTTGCCTCTCCTTGACATGTTTTTCTTTTACCGTTTGATTTTCTTCCCTCTTGCACTCAGTGAGGTAAACTTCGTCTCACGTTGGGCGTGGACGGGACATACATGAACGCGCATTTGATTTACAAACAGGAGGGATCTCTGTGATCCGCACAAATCAAGGCTTTACACAGCCTTTCGTGAATCGCACGCCGATCTGTACTTTAAAAGAACACACTCAAATCTGCACTAAAATACAGTTGGACATTTACAAAGAGATTTATGAATGAGGCACAATAGATCTTTGTGCGCATGTACGAACAGTTGAAACGGACTGAATTAGGCATTACTGAACCAAATGCTCCACCTGTTCCAAGGTCTGAACTGTAACAAATGGAGGGCATAGGGTGTTAAACAGGAACTTACACTCAATGCAAGGCCACACACACACACACACACACACACACACACACACACACACACACACACACACACACACACACACACAGACAGACAAATGCACACATGCACACAGGAACAGACCTCTGGAGGAGCGGAAGTGTTTGCTGGGGGCGGTGAAGCCTCGGGTCCCATGGACGTTGACTGCAGCCACTCTGAACTGGTACCATCTGCTGGCTCTGATGTCAGCCAGTTGGACACGTTCCTCCGCGGTCTGAGGGACAGATGGGGAAAGAGCAAGCCACGGGGGTCAGGGTTGACGCGGGGTCACAGCCCCCATGTGATTTTTGCTGCCACATCAGTCATCTGTGTCTTTCTCTTCGCCAAAAACTTTCAAAGACATCGCGACTGTGAGGAATGTGCAACCGTGTGCAACAATCCGTCATCGCTGTGCAGCACTTTGGCAGCTGTAGCATGTGGCACGCTGTCGCACGTGAAGCCAAGGTTTCCGACGATGACAGAGCCGCCTCAAAACAAAAATCGAAATGTCTGATCAAAACGCATTTTGATATGTACACAGTAAAATCCTGAGAGTTAATTTAACCACTTTAAACCTGCCGTAGCTATTTTCGGCATGTCATTATAGGCGTAAATTTCCCAAATCTCCTATATAGGTTACCATATAACATGATCTTTTTAAATGTTATGATATGATCTTCTAGATCGGCTATCTACAGTGTACAAAACAACATAGCAAACACAGATTTTCCAATGTAACGATGTGACATGTGTGTGTGTGTGTGTGTGTGTGTGTGTGTGTGTGTGTGCAGTGCTCTACCTGTGCCACATTTTGCCACTCGGTGGCGTCGTCCTCACTGGGATGGATGCCGTAGTTCCACCGACGCTGCACCACATAGAGGACGGGCTCCACAGAGATGTTGAACTTGGAGGACCAGCGAATCTCCAGCTGACCCGAGGGCTGCTCCGAAAAGATCAGATCCTTCCTCGGCTTCAGAGGGACACCTAGAGACAGACAGGCAGGTATAGGAATGATGACATGTGTTTGAGAGATTTGACATCACCACCACCAGTGGAAAATTTTTATAACTCCCGCCTTTCTCCCCCCTGCCAAACGGACTCGGGAGATAAATAATACAACAACCACAGGCGTTAACAATGAGACATGACATCACTACATGTTGTGGGTCAGTAGCGTGGTCTTTCTGCTGTGACAGATTGAGATGTTCTCTGGCTACGGAGATGCTGTTTTAGCAGCTGTGTTTCCTAGTGATGATATAGATAGTTAGCGTCTAGGTATGACAGATAGAGCTCAAAGTCTGTCTTCTGTTCTATCTTTCTTTCTCTCTCTCTCTCTCTCTCTCTCTCTCTCTCTCTCTCTCTCTCTCTCTCTCTCTCGATCTCTCTTTTTCTCTCTATTTACTTCCTCTCACACACAGACAAACATTCAAAATGCACACGTGCAGTCGTGCATATGGAGAGGCGTACACATGCACATTTCATTTGCATCATTGTTCCTCGCACTCAACCCAGTTCAAACTCCCTCTATGAAGCCATGTGCAATAAATTAGAGATTTATTAAGTGCAGGAATGAACCAAGTGTGCAGCCAGGGCAGATTAAGTCTCTCCGCTGGATTTATTACAGTTGAGACGTAGTGAGTTGTTGATTGAGCGGCGGGCACAGTGATAATGAGATGGAGATTGGAAAAGCGACTTTAGAAGTACAGGAGAAGGCCAAATAAATCCCTTCACTTCTCAATAAATCACCTAGCACTTGAGTCCATTATGCGGGACCTCTGTCAGCATCGGAGCAGGCCAACGCTGCTCTGCATTCATAAACAGCATAAACATGGGATCAAGGCTACCTCTGCATGTCAGCGAGCAGCATAATCAGAAGTGTGTTTTGTATGCAGGGAGTTTGATCTGGTGGTTATATCTTAATTCCCGCTTTGTACGTGGAATGTAATAGTGATTGATTGATTGAAGCTCATAAACTCCTGGAAGACAGGGGAGGCGTCCATTTGCCACACGCATATGGAGTCAGTATTCTGTTTTGTCCCACAGATAACAGCTCTGTGCACATCAACAGCTGGGGGTCATTGTGCTGTGGTTTCACAGCTCCACTTTGTGAGCGTGTGCGTGTGTGCGTGTGTGCGTGTGTGTGTGTGTGTGTGTGTGTGTGTGTGTGTGTGAGCGAGCGAGCGAGCGAGCGAGCGAGCGTGCATGCAATCATGCACACGTGTGACTGCGAGAGACAGAGAAAGAGAAAGAGAGAGTTACAGAGAGAGAGTGAGAGAGTGTGTGTGTGTGTCACATCTCCTGTGCAATGTGGAATGCTAACAACACCACAGCATTCCTATACTCCCTCTGGCTTTACTCATCTTCCCACAAAGACACCCAAGCACCCCTGCAAAGCACACACACTATACCACACACATGCACACTCTCTCCTTTCATCCACAGCATGCATGCGTGTGCATGCGTGTGCGTGCGTGAGGGTAACCCCACAGGTCCTCTGTCTGGCTGTTCTTTCCAAAGACAACTATTAGTCCAGGTTCCATCCAAGAATCATACAGTGTTAATTTTTTTCACTGGCCACATGCTCGCTCCACGCTCTCCAAGCCCTGATGTAACTCCGGCTGAATTATGATCAAGCGAGCAGCGTCCATTCATGTCTTACTCACCCCAACAATTAGACTCGAGATTATAATTCTCAATACTCACGCACATACTATTGTAATGACGGCTCTAATTACAGGGGTTTAGGGAAAAACACTCTCTAATCAATGTAGGAGGACGATTTCCCAACACCGCTCTCTCTCAAGGGGTGAATGGAGCGCAACAGCTTCCTATAAACCAGCGATGGCTGACAGACTAACTAACTGATAGGCTTGTTCTGACAACATGAAGATCTTGAAACTCTCACTGTAACTGACAGCACATTTGTTTCATCCTGCCATCCACACATCTAACATACACGCACACCCCCACCCCCAACCGATATACAAACCCTGACTCCTTCCTGTCTGTCTCCACAGCACAGTAGGGTGCTTGCACAGGGCTTTTGATTACTGAGCAGGCATTGCAAGTGGGGATCCATCACCCGCTCAGTGTTATGTCCTCTGAGGGATGGAGGTTATATGACCGTTGTACGTGCAGAACACAGAGCAAGACAAATAACAAAAGGGAAGAGATACGCAGGACGAGAACGGAAAATGGACATGTGTGTCTATGTTATTCTTGAGGGTCTTTCTTTCACTACACACACTGTAAACTGACTCTTGAAAATAAATAGGTCTTCTATTGTGCAAACCCTAGAAAGTCTCTCGTCAATTCTTCACCACTGTGATGCAGCCATCTTTGATGTGCTTGTAGCATACTTCATTTGAGGCACATTGCTGCTGACATATCTTCGAAAAGAAGTTACGGAATAGTGATTGGTGTGTAATGGCACTTGGCTCTCTTGATGTATTAAGGAGAAGATCCTCAGTACGTATAGAACAAAAGCCCAGTGGGGGGGGGGGCTTCTCTTCATCTCCCTGGGATCAAAAAACATAGAGAACACGAAGAGCTATTCCTGTACAGGGGACATGCACACACGCTGGGGACTTTCACCTGCACGCATGCATATGCACAGCCTTCCATGCGTGCGTACAAACACAGGCACACACAAATACAAATGTGTGTGTGTGTGTGTGTGTGTGTGTGTGTGTGTGGGGGGGGGCGGGGTGTGTGTGCACGCACACACATCTGAGAGTGATCTCAGCAGGGGAAACGCTCCATTTCGCCCCACTCGTGTTGACTAATGGCTTCCAGCATTATGGATCATCATCCTGAAGACTAAATACACACTTGCACACACAGAAACAATTACACTCTCCAAACCATGAGCATGTAGTTAGACCTTTAACACTGAAGACTAGGACAGACTCGCACTGGACTGCTAAATGGAATTATGTGTAAATCTAGTACCAACAGCGATCAATCATCAACTCAGAGTTTGGACTGACTCCGTGGTTTAACCGTTTGATCTGAAGGTCCCTCAGTAAGGTGAATGGTTTTCAATTGACCAGATCTCTGTATTGAACTTTTCAAGGCAATGCAGCCTTTCATCTTCCTCTGTCAATACACTGCTCATCTTCTGACCGTGACGTCGATGCAGAATGGCCTTCACATTTTCATCCAAAGCATATATAAATACTAATGCACTCTCTTGGGGGCACTCATACACTCTCACATGCAAACATGCGCACATGTGCGACGCGCAGTCGCACACACACATATTCATACAGTGGAATGTCACTGCAGCATTTCAACACTGAATTCAGACTCTCATCATCCACCGAATGCAGAGTTCCACTTCTTCGTCTGCTTTGTTATGGCCCAAGGCTAGCAGCAATTGTGTGGGGATATTATATACAGCAAAAGCTCTGACTTCCAACTCCAAGTGCAGAAGCTATAAGTCCTCTCTCACACAATGGCTCCGCGCCCTCAGAACATCAGGCTGCCTTGGGCACTGCTATTAAAACATTTTACAACAGCAAGAGGTTGCTGGGTACATCTGCGACTGCGAAACCCTCAAGCTTATCCAGCATAACATGACACCATGGATGTATGATAATTTACAGCAGACACAGCAAGACGGCTCTTTGGGTGAGGGTAAAAAATGGATGTTAAAGATGAGCGATAATAATCATTTGCATTTATATAGACACGCAAAAACAAAATCTGTAACTGACCATGTGGCTACATTTCCTACTTTGAACTGAAGGCTAAATCCTATTGCATTGTATCTGCAAATAATTCACATTTTATTACACATCAACAAAACGTTATAGTCAGCGTTGTTTTATGGCAATCATTTTCCAATGCATTTCAATCAATTAATCAAGCAGGGCTTAGCTAACCAACTAGGCTGCAGTGTTACCTTTGTAGAGGTTCTTTGGCAGCTGGCAGGTGTGACCGCAGCCGTTGGAGCAGCACTTTTTGACAGCCGAACACTCGGCGTCCTCCTCGCAGCTCTCCACACAGGCTGCCGCAAAGCCGCTGGCCTTCTCCGGGGCGGGGCAATCGCCCTGCTTCGCCCCCTCCACCGACTTCAGGAACTCACAGCTTGTTAGACACTCGTAGTGCTTCTTGGGAAATAGGGGCTGAGGGCAGTGAGGAGAGGAGGAGCACAGGGGAAAAAATCTATGTCAGATTACTTTTAACATGCAGACTGCTGGGCCTCAGGAAGGCTGGTCTGTGAGCTAACAGGGATTGCCCTGTTTACATTTCAGCTTGTGACTCATTGGAGCAAGTTACACCGAATTTGATTGAACCTTACACAGTGCCATTATTGTACAGAAAAAAGGCCTGCTTCACACTTTTCTAAAACTTTTTTTCTTACTTGAGAGCCTTTAACACTCTGAGGGTAAAGCCATGGCATTGGGAGGGCGGTTTGTGACATACCTCGCATAAATCCTGGCACTGGTTTTCCTTCAGGTCCCAGGATTCCTTGCAGGGCTCCAGGCACTGTGAAAAGGAGAAGGGTGTCAGTTCTTCAAAGGAGCGCCACCACATCAAAGCGCCGCTGTCTAGAGATGGTGCTGCCTGACAGGCAGCTCACTCAGGCACTTCCCCTGCACCTTCCCCACAATAACCCGTCGCACCTCTTTGTTACAGATGCCCCGCATACCTTAACGGAACATAAACAGTCCCCTACAAAAGCGGGCGCGGGCCAAAGGGGTTGTCCCTTATGGGCAGAGCAAAGCAAACCGTCAGCTTGACTCTGGAAGCCCATTTGATGCTGGGGTTTTGTCTGGCACCGGCCTTGACGAATTCTTCCTTCAATGCCTCAACACTACTTACCCCTTGTAACCCCCCACCCCCATGCCCTCCGCCTCATGTCTGGACTTGATACAGATTCCCCCCTCTCTGTACCAGGTTGAATAGAGAATGCTTAATAGATGATACACCCAGTTTAAATGTTCTTGGGATTCCCTTTTGAAACACGTGGAACTTATTTACTGGATGTTTGGCACAGGCACAGGATGAAAGAAAAAGCCCCTCGCAGTGGTTGTATAGCTCAAAGTCATTTAGCCGAAGCTAACGGATGAGAAAATTGAAAACGAAAAATGAAAATATACCCAACACGGTCAAATTCCTCTCGCTGCAAACACAACAGCTCACCCTCGGCAAATCGAATTCAGTACAACTAAATGGAATTTAACATGAAAGTTCATGCATGTCCAAAAGAATCAGGCAAATGCCACCATCGTTAAGGGCATGTTCGCATGGGATTGAGAGGCCCGCGGGGCTTGAGCGCTGCTCCCACCGCTGGCCGCTGCGAGAGAGCCGGTGCAAAATGAGAGAGAAGGGAGCTCCCACACTGAAACCACCACTGGGCTGCTTCTGTGTAGAACTGGGACTGGCCCAAACCACACTAACCAGAAACCTGCCAAAGTCACTCATTCAACCCCATTCAATTTAGACCCCTGCACCAGATACAGTAGAGAGGCAGAGACTCAGCAGCTAGCTAACTTTCAACAAATTCCACCACGTTCCTCCTCGTCTGGGAAAGTCCAATATGTCGGTCAGCGATGGTGGTGGTGGGAGGGCTTTGTCATTGACAGAGTAGTAGATACGAGGTGCTAAGAGGAGTTAAGGGTTTTCTGAGGTGAGCTTTTGGCCCCAAAACCTTCTGCAAAGCCTCGTTTCAAAGGCAGCCCATCTTCTGAAAACTGGATATCAGAACAGTAATGTAATGTTATGTAAGGTGACCGCACAGTACAGTATGTACCCATATCTCGGAGGCTGAGTGAGCGCGGGCATGTAATAGAATGTATTAAATGCAACGTTGATGTAAGAAATGACACATCACAGTCATGGAGCCAAGTCTGCGTTTATGGGTCTTTAATTAGCTCATTAGTGCCGCTCTGTCGTTATTTTGCCATTGACAGTGAAAAGTTTATTTGCTTTTTATGGAGTGCGGAGGAGGGCCACATGACGAAGCGTAAACCTGGCTTCTGGAGGAGCGGAGTAGCAATCAGGACTCAACGCTTTTGCCTGCCAGTTCTCAATTACAAACTATGCCCCGTCTCTCCATTACCCATTGCGCTTGCCTGGTCTCGTCTAGGCTCCTGAAGGAGCGCTGTCTGGACGCTCAAGTGTTAAACAGCAGGCTCTACAGTTAAGAGTAGGCGGAGGGGCTGCAGGAGGAGAGCTATTTGTTTAATTACTTCATGGGGATATATATCTCTCCATTGATATGAAGCGGAGTGCCAGAGTGAACATTGGACACCTCGCAGGAAAAGCCACTGAATTATGACAGCTGAGTGTTCCAAAATAAACTACAGTGAGATCTACGGCAGAGATCAGGTAAAACCACTGTAATAGTTTCAAGAAAGTTAAGATGACATATGAGGACAACCGTTAGGTCCATAAAGTGCCTCACACTCCATGGGGTCTTTGCAATGACGTTTCGTCTGTTGAGAGTAATAACGTGACCTTATGATATCCTTATCTCTGGCCTCGGTTAAGTCCACACTCCACAGAGGCTACTACAGCCTGAGGCAGTCGCTAGGCAGCTGCAGCAGCACCCAGCCTCACGCAGGAACCGCGTGCTAGCTAGGACAATAAGGTGTTGAGGCAATGACTTGTGCTCCACCGGAGTGTCTGCAGGAAATTCAGCCAGCAGACTCACATGCTAAAGCCCCCCAAATCCCTTCTACAAATCACCGAACATGCACTCATAAGCCTGGGGATCAAGCCCATTTTCCCAATTGAAAGATCTTGTGTGCAGAGAATGAATGCATTCCATCGGTTAAAAAAATAGGCTTTTCTTTTAAGATAGCTTCTTTTCTGGTTCACCACAATCACAGCTATACAGCAAGTGAAAATAGAATGATGGTTACCTTGAGATGGTTAAGCTCGCATGCCAAACAGAATTTGTTAAGACAGCACACCATGTGCTATAGAGACTTCAATGCAACACAGATCACAACGTGTACTGTGGGTTTAGGGATGTCTATCCAACTCAATCAATGCTTGCATCTCTTTTGGCACGAAGATTTTTTTATTTTTCTTGAACGTTTTCTCATGTACTAAGAATATACGTAATATATACTGATAGGAAGATTGAAGGTGATAACTTAAGGAATGTTTAATGTGTGAAGTCTTTTTTTTGTGAAGGAATGAATGTCATAAAAAGTCATCATAAAAAAAAAAGATAAGCATTTGAGTCATGGCAATAGAGCTCTCTGCAGGTGTGCTGATAACTGACAATCTGTCAGCGATTCTCAATAGCCACACCTACAACTCGACATTTAAGTAGGAAAGGGGAGGGTTGACGACAGATGTCTTGCCAAAGCAAATAGGACGGCTGTATATAATTACAAAGGTGCTCTCATCAATCAAAAGGCGTGATTCTTATTTACACAGTTTTCTGCTGCTGAATCAAACAGAGAATATCAGCTGTTGCAGGTCCTCAGTCCAAACCATGTCTCTGATCAGAGGACATCAGCATGGGAAAAGACCACATGAAGCTGAAGTATAGAACATAATTGGGCTGGACATGGTGCATCTGTTTAGTTCGGGTGCCAGCGTATGGTTCTCCTTCAAGCAAACCTCTGAGGCTGGCAAACAAGCTACCATCTGTTTGAATAACAAGCACGATGCATGTCATTATACTGTGAGCCGTTAACATATTTCCGTACAACAATTTCCACACAAAAAAGAAGTCAAAAGCTCTTGCTCTCAGATTAAAACAACAGCCAGGGCTACTTGTATGGACCTGAGCTGTTGGTTGCCTTCTAACAGAGGCATTTGTACTGCTGATTTTCCCTTTGTGACCTTATCTTTCTCTCCAAAAGTGACACATTCTGCATGGTTAAGTAGGACCATCCATAGGGGTCTTTCACTCCCCATTTCACGCTGTAATAAAACGCAGCAGTTGCAACACTGGGAGACCTTGAAAGGCATTCTGTGGGGCCGATGAGAGACTCGAGCTGAATGGCAGCCAATGCCACAGCCCGTCTCCACTTTGTCACAGCGAAGGAGAGAGCAGAGAGGCGGTAGGTGGTGGGAGGATGACAGACCAGATGGGGGGAGGAGAGGAAAGGGAGAGAGAACAGGATGGATGGAGGACGGTCATGCATCCTCATGGTCTCTTCTCCTCCCTGGCAGGGGCATGGTTATTGCGGTCCCATCGTGAAAAAAGAAACTGGCTTCCCCAAGGGAGCAGCTAGAAAAACATAAACGATGGAGAGAAAAAGAAAAAAAAATAGTTGTATATTTAAAATGTCACGGACGTGTTTTACCTCGGTTAATGAACCACGAACTGCTACCAGTCAAGACCGCCGCAGGCTTAACAATACACAGTACAGACATAATAAAAGATGGAACATAATTCATACTAATGTACACGATATTCTCCCATACTGCCTTCACTCAGTGACTGTATTCATATAATCGTGGGGAGATGTAGGTGTAGTGTTAGCTGAGCAATTACGACTGAAGTTGTAGTTTGTAACTGTTTACATTTGTTGTAAAAAGAAAAACAAGAAATATGTGCCACCAGCCCACCACTACTGCCCATGCTCGAGCTTTATTGTTTTTCTGTGTCCACAAATCCTTCTACACAGAGGTCACCTGCACGAGTGCTGCATTCCCCCACCCTGCATAGTATAGTGTTTTTTCTATTATCCCATAAAATAAGAGATGAGCCCCGGGAGCTGAACCTATTGATCCTGGCCCTGAAGTTCAGTGTCAGGCGCTGGTCGGTGCCAGGGGATATTTATGAGACGCATTTGTTGCCCCTGGGACAGAGCCAGGCCACCCTGCTCCGCTGGGAGAGTCGGATGCCGGCGGTGGAATCTATGCCGTTGATCACACACAGTAAATCTCACACCCATATCTCTTTGAGTTATGGCTATTTTCTGCTGCCCTGGTGCTTTTTCGCGCTCCCGACCACCAGACTCAATTACTCCAGCAGCTTCTCATATTTATCGACCCATCGAATCGCTGGTCACCCATCCCTGCTTTCCCCCTTGCTTGCGACTTGTTCTTATTCCATCTGTCTCCTGTATTTACCTCTTGTTTGTCTCTCTACCTAACGTTCATCTCCTTGTCTTATTTCTCTACTACCTCAGTCTATCCCCCTCTCTCTCTCTCTCTTTCTCTCTCTATCCCATTGCTCTCAAAGGAAGCCACTATGAGCACCATTAGTCTTGATGGTTTTCCTGTCTTCCGTGCGTTCTCCCTCATTCTCATTCACATTCATGGCACAGGCCACACTTCAAACTGCATTAGAGAACTCAAAGTCGGCTCCATTTCCTTCCAAATTCCATATTTAAGTGAAAGCCCTTTATTTAACCCATGTCCTTAAAACCTTATAAGAAAAAAAGAACGGAATTGCGTGACATGGCTGAAATTAAAAGAAATATCTGATCAGGAATTGCCTTTCCACTGAAGCACACAGGGACTATCATAGCAGATTGAATCCACAGTATCTAGAGTAGAAACATATTTCATTAGGTGTCGGGGCTATGATGTGAATAAGTATAAAATCATATGCCATTAATCCGTTCCAGTATGTCTCTGACTTGCTTAGCTGTCATGGGACTGTAAAAATCTACCAAGTAAATCAAGAAGATATCCTGTCCAGGGCTACTACAGTCTAGACACTATTTTCTCAGCTTTATGCTACCTGTGACTGAAGTACTTTTAGGGCGTGTCCATCTGATATCGTGTTTTTTGTTTCTTGACTTCCATAAACCAGCACAGGTGTGTGCAAAGACAGGATTAGATAGATCAAAAACGTGGATTAACAACGATCTGAACGCTTGAAATTCTCACTCACTCACACACACACACACACACACGTTGTCGTTCCAAAGAAAAGAAAATCCTGTTTGCTTTTCTAGTCCTCCAACCACTCAAAGCACTTCAGAATGTATACCTGACGTTCACACATTGATGTGTTGTCGGCGGAAGCAGCCATGCAAGGCACCAACCTGCTTAGGGTTCAACTTCAGTGTCTTCTTGCTCAAGGACACTTTGACGCGATGCCAGGAGGAGCTGGGGATTGAATGACCACTTTACCTCCTGAGCCACTGCTGCACCAATTCATTATCTTTGTTTATCCCATTCAATCTGGGAACACATCTGTGTCATTTTAGAATGACAATGACAATGATACAAATGTCTTCTAAATCCTAACAGTTTTTTGAAAAAACTTATGTTGCTTTATCAGTGGTTCTCAAACGTTTTCATGTCAAGGCCCACCCAAAATGACATGTATTTTGCCGCAGACCCCCATCTCAAAATATTTTGTTCCAGGGACCCCCCTCACCCAGAAGCAAAGATTTTAGTTACAAATGGTCCCTATAAAAAATATATATATTAAAAAATGTGCACACATTTTCACTATAAAAAAAAGAGATCTACAAGCTTGCATGAGCTTGTATTGAATGGATTATCAATACAAATTAAAAAATAAGCAAGAGAAATGATTTAACCACATGAACCCTAGCACCCCTATTGTGGGTGAACATTCGGCGAAAATAGCAGATCTACAAGCTCGCCACATGCGGTGAGCTTGTAGAGCTTGTAGGTTCTTTTCCGCGAAAAGATTTGTTGTAGAGGGGAAAAAGGAGGGGACCAAGTATCTCCCCCTGGCCCCTGGGGGACCCCGGTCAACAAAGTACAGTATATAGAGTTTAAAGTGGTTAAACAGAAATGGCAATATCCTAAATGTACATGGACAAGTTTTCCCATTCTGATAAGCTCTAGTATTTAATATTATATAATCATAGTCATGAGCATAACTACATTGCCCACCACGTGTATTTAAGTTCCTTAACAGGGAAATATCTTCCAAAAATTCCAAGCACTCTATAGTCTTGACAGGGTGCTCCGATGAGGTGGAATGTGTCCGGTTAAAGACTTCTATTTAGCTCCTCAAATACGGTGAGCAACTTAGCAGGTGCTATCACACACATTCTTTGAGTATCACTTTAATTATTAATTTAAATGCAGTTGAGGGCGCAGACAACAAAGAGACCACAAGGAATCACTTGGCAAAAAAAAAAAGGAGAAAGAGAAGGGGAGGAGCGGGGAGCATGAATTATACATATACTCCACAATCAGAGGTGCCTGCCTTATTTATGAGCAGAAAAAAAAAGAAAATACACACACACAGCTTAGCCAGAATTGGGCTAGCCTTTGTCTGCTGTGTGGAATGCAATAGCCGTCACTTAATACTTAATGACTCTGAAGTTTCATCCAGACGCCCACACACCAACGCCCGGTCTGTCCCCAAACAAGTCCATCATCTTGACAGACTGATGCAACAAACAATCGTAACTGCAAGGGGTTCCTACTCTAACCACTTAACCACGTTCACCCGGGCGTCCCTATTTTAGGCATGTCATTGTAGGAGAAAGATATCAAGACATTTCAAGGAAATTAAAAACAACTTGAGTTTCCAAAACATTTTAAAATTTTCAAAAACTAGATGGACACCAGCCTACTCGGGAACGATGCAAGTCAGGCACAATGCAAGTTGGAAATGCATGCCCTCCATCCACCTAGTTATGCAATACCCGTACTCGTCAGAGCACCCGTTGTATCTGTCTGTCTGTGTCCCTTTTATGCCCATATATGGAGTTCCGTGTCAGCCATGCCCAAATATGGAGTCTAGGCCAGTCTATGACATCATATTGATGACATCAGCGTACTCCATATTAGGCCGTGTGGTGACCCACCAAAAAGTGCCTAGAAAATGAATTTCGTTCCCACGTCTTGGATCTACTTTTTCAATGCATTTTTGCATAGACAATACCCTTTTGTACTTTGGGTTAAAAGGTCTCCGCACAATATCCTGCAGTATTTTTTCACAAGCCAGAAATGTATATAAAAGTGAATAATCAAAAAACGAAAATCTTGTGCTACTGTTTTTGCTTGTAAAATGTGTTATATTGATTTTGGCAACAAAATCTTTCTCAAATGTCATAAATACATATACTTAACATCTGAAACAAGTATTGGTGCCTTAGTATACTCATATTTGAATTTAGATCATGAAATGTAACACATTTGTTAAAGAAAACACTTCTACGGAAGTGATTGGCACCCAGCACAATGAAACATACACATAGTACATTTAGCTAAAAGCTTATGTTTCATACATTAAAAAAATCACAACCTACTGTGTAATGAAAGGTAGAAAAAAAAGCAGCACACCTTGGCCCAAAATGGCTGAAAATCAATCAAAATGTTACCACGCCCCCTAGATTGGAATAATGCCAAAAATAGACTAGACTAAAATAAATACACTAAAGCTGCAAATTATTACAAAATATGGTATAAAATGTGTATTAAAATACCACAGTGTGTCACAGCATGTGTCATTTGTACATCAACCCCCCACCCACCCCCCAGATCAGGCCTGTCACTCACAGGTATGAACAGAGAAATGTTGGTGTGACATGGTCAGACAGTGCAACAGCAGCAAAATAGTATACAAATATGACAAAATATGAAAGTGCAGACTGCATCTCCTGTGGATGACACTGATCACACCATTGATGGATTCTGGGGCACCAACTTCAGACTCAATGAGTATGTCTTGCAGCCCTGCATCACCAAACCTTTTTCCTAAAATACAAGGACATGTATGAAACTCTATGTCCGTGGCACTTTTTTCTTTTTCTTTTTTTTCTATAATTATTTTTTTTGAGAGAAAGTGTTTCAAAGTGTCCAATAATAACAATAACAACTCAATTATAATAACACTCAACAAGCATAATCCATGGAAACCCTTGATCCACAGCCTCACCATGAGACCTCCTCCTCAACTCTCATCAAAGTTAGGCACCATTGAATCAAACTATTGTGACATTACATTCCTTTAGATCATGCCCTTCATGAATTACTCTATAATTAACTGTTTTGACACTCAAGTATTTTTCCTTTGTCCCATCGGCATGCTTTCTCATCAACATTTATTAGGTCTACTGTACCTGTTCACTTTAATGGAAACCACACCTATTGAAGCTACGTAGACGAACAAAAAACTAGTTTAGCTGGAACTTCCTGTCTCCTCCAGTAACACTGTCCTCTGATGACCGTGGTCATAAAGGCTTCCTCTAGGCTAGAGTCAAAAGTGCAGGCTATCTCTAATACAGACACCTCATCAACCACAACAACATCTGGTGTATTAGCTGTCAAAGATGTAAAGATGTCTGAGTTATCACTGAGATCAAACATGTTTATACATTCTCACTGTAGATGCATGACATTTTTACAGGTTTGTTTTGCCATAATTATAAAAGACATACTTGTGGTGTTTATGTATGTACCAAAGTGTCCATGAGAAGGTAAATAGATGTTATGACTTATGTGTGAATTCCATGCTGCAAAACTAGCAGCATGGAATTCACACATAAGTGTCAATATCCTTGATCTGAACAATATATATATATATATATATATATATACAGTATATATATATATATATGTGTGTGTGTGTGTGTGTGTGTGTGTGTGTGTGTGTGTGTGTGTGTGTGTGTGTGTGTGTGTGTGTGTGTGTGTGGCTTACCTGCTGACGTTTCTGCTTGAGGGAGTTGATCCTTCTGCTGTTTTCCTCTCACATTAATGTCAATAAAACGCCGGTAGAATTATACAAAATATTTTTGCTTTGTTTTGGTCAGAGTTGAAGCTTTTTTTTTTTGCGGCCATCCTATTGGCCGACAACATGCATGTGACCGAAAACCTCACCACCCCTATTGAAACTAGAATATTCGCAATTCTGGGAAATTGCGTGTGTTGCGCCGACGCGAGTCGCGGGTTGCGGTCGCTGGGACACGAGGAATACGCCGGGAGGAATACCATTGGAGGCCGTACACGTGCGATCCGAATTCGGTGCAGATCGGATCCTGCGTTCCTGATACATGGCGTTTTGATTTTAAGAAGTAGGCCTCTCCCACTATAGAAAATGGCCCCTCCCACAAATGTTGTAAGCCAATTATATTGTCACGTCACTCCTGAGATCACTTGCATTTCATTTTGAGAGGATTGAAAAATCATGTTTTTGCATCAAACGGCTACATTTTGCGCATTTGTTTCTCATGCAAGTCAATGGGGAAAATGAATTCACTAATAAATGAATATCAATTAAATTATACAACTTCTCTCCCTTAGCAAAATACACGCACACGATTCCCGATGAAGCCGGTCATTTTGACATATGGCACAAGTGTGTGGCGCAAAAACTGTGGGAGGAGTAGCGGGACAAAATAGTCTGGTTGCCCTAAATATCACTACGCCTAGTAAGAAATAGTACCGACTTTAAACACTGATTATAAAAATACTGCAGGAAAGCAGATGGAGAACTTTTTGTTTCTTACTTACTACCAATAGATCTTTTTTAAGAAGCAGAGATTATTTAGATCCACCTGATGGGAACGAAACTGAACGAAAAGGGCCTTGACCAGACGGCCTATATATGGGGATTTCTTTGCACTTTTTCTTTATCTTTATATATTTGGTAGATTGACTGATCCAACTGACTTCCCACTTGACGCATCATGCCCTCGAGTCCTCTCCGATATGCAAGCCGAGTTTGAAGTCGGTCGATCTATCTGGGCATAGCAGTTGGACAACCGGATCTCCGTATGTCCCCAAATGGGCACTGCAGTCCCTCGGGTCGTCGGCGACACGCACACCAAGTTTGACTACGCCAACTACTATGGCTATTTTAGGCTATTTGTCGTATTAAGAAATATGTTATGCCGTATTTTATACTTACTATGACGTGTTGGGCAATTTTTTTAGATCATGCTCACATCTCAACACAACACGATGGGACCTTGTAGGTTTTTTTCCCAGGTTATGGATGCCAGGTTGAAAGTGGTTAAAAGGTCTCACCACCCCCCAACATTTTGTGTTGGTACATTATGCGATGACAAGGTTCCAAATTACAGTGGCTGTAACGAGAGCCTCAGTTATCACCTTCCTCTGGGCTCAGTTTACATTTCATGACAATTAGACTCAACAGGATGTCTGCCGTCATGTGGGGTCAGATTGGTGATAAAGAGGCCAGTAGTCCTGTTTTCACTGTGACATGGCCTGGGAAAGCTAATCCCTCTCCCCCCTCGGTCCCATGTTACTCTGCAAAACATCTCTGATGATTTACTGTATTCTCCTCCGTGTGCTCTCTTACCATCACAGTGATGACATAAGCCGCCACAATGTCATCGCGAACAGACGCATGAAAGCAGAGCTGGAAAATGCGGGATCATACGATAACATGCTTTCCCAGCAGAAAAAAGCCATTTATTTAAACTTCCGACACAGTAGATTTAGAGCTATGATAATCGGCTCACATTTTCCGTGGAGAAGACGGGAAAAGCATATTTGTTATGGGAATGTCCTCCCTTGAGCGTCGGGTGCATAGTAAACAAGGCTAAAAGGTTTTTAAGGCTCCGCTGGCGTCCTCCCGCTGTGACCACTCCAAGCACCGTGTGTCATCTAAAGTGAGACGGGTTATGATTTGAAACCTGATTCAGTCACAATGTAGGTCAAAACATGTGGAACGTGACAAGTCTTTGAGGGCAGGCTGACCTAATCCTGTGCTGCAGTCAAATTCCGCCACTATCTCCCCTTGTTTATATGAGGTTGAGAAAACACTTCAAATCCACTAATCCCACTCACTTGTGCCAACTCCCACTAACTGCCACATTACAACAAAGGTCATTTTGGCGACATTTGAACTGCAACACCCTCCCGTAAAAAAAAAGAGAAGAGCCAAGGAACATAAGGGGAGAAATAACATTTGAATCATGTGGATCTCGGGATCCATGGGAACTAAATGTGGCCAGCCTATGACGTCAGTCATCTATGACATAATGTATGATCACAGCCCCATTGACTTCCATAATAAAATTTCTGTGAAATATTAAAAAAAGAATAAAGCATTATGTGAAAGAATCTATTGGCAGCGTGCCCAAGAAATTTGTCGCTATTCGGTCTAGGTTTTGCAAGATTAGCTCCGGACACACAGGCAGACACACAGATAGATACATAGACGCTCTTCTAAACGATCTAGATCCTGCAGAGCCACGCTGTAAAAAAAACTAATCTGCTAGATCACAAAAGTCGGCTCTATAAAGGGGTCATAGGGTACATCAAGGGCTAAGTGCTTTGTATTACGCCGCTGTGAGCTAGTTGGAGATCCAAACAGTTAAAGACCAAACAAATGAAATGAATAAAGGTTAGTGTATTTTTTCCATTGCAGATAGATGGGTATTAAGTCGGTAAATCCTCCTGACTGTAAACTACTGCGCTGCAATACTGACCTCCAGGTCAAAAGGATGGGAGAGTTGAGTATCACTGAGTGTCTGTCTGACACACATTCATGTTATCCATCCCTCCAACGCTGTCACAGTGAGGCAATCCATGGGATTTAACTGGACGATGCAAAAGCTTTGAATGCAATCTGAATGCAATGAGAAGCCACCATGACAGTACCACCAACAATGTAAAATCCTGAGTGTTCGTATTTAACTCTAGGAGTTATATGTACATTTAAATTGTAAGTGTACATTTAAATTGAGAGTTAAATGTACACTCTGAGTTACAAACAGATGAATTAACATTGAGGATTTTTCTGTGTAACAATGGCTTTTGGACACTCTCTTTCTAATCTTCCCTTCTCCAACATGACTGCTAGCAAGATCACTTCTGTAACAAAGTAAAATAAAACAACAAACCAAATAAACAATTTCAATACATTTTTTTTTTCTAGTGTGGCATGGAGACACGTGAGAATTGGGTTAGGTGGGGATGACAGTATCAACAGATGACTTCTTAAGCTATCCGCTAAGGGTGCCAACACATTCTGCCAATACAGCCCCAGAATGAGAATAAACACTTGAGGAGAACAGACTGCGTGTGACTGCCTGGACATTATTGGTTAGAGGATTTTACAGCAGCTTTGATTACAATAATCCTTCAAGAGAAACTGTGTGGAATTAAATTCTATCAGACAAGGAGAGGGTGTGAAGCTTTGATTATTTAAAACTGTGTAGGCACTCTTCATGTTCTATGTGGGATCAATTAAAACACTGCTTGATAAAACCTTTACTTGGTTCTTGGTTAAATGGTTATTTTCTGCTGTAAAATTAAAATTATCAGATCAGCTCTGTGGTAAATAATTATATTGCTTATTTGCTTCATGACAGTGCTGCACATAGGGGAGAGAGAGAGAGCTGTGTTAGCTAGATATGAACTACCACCACTATAGAGAGTCAGTCAACACTTCTGGTTTAGTTCCATGGCCTTTCAGTCTTCTCTCCTCTGCCTCTGTCTTTGGTCCTGCTGTGGGGGGTTTCACCCTCTGCCACCCACCATGTGAATAATGAGCTCCACAGATAGCAGCCAATGAAGCAACCCCCTCCTCAGCCCATGAAACTTAACAGCCATGTCCAGATCAGGTCCTTCCTGCTGGGACTGACCAGAGCAACTACATTCTCCTCTGCCACCCACACATTCACACAAACACACACACATTGCCTCAAAAAACCCCAAAAGACAACCATTGTTGAACCTATTAGTGATGTGACTTTTGTTGATCTGTACTTACAGCAGAAATACCCCCCTCCCAAGCAATCTTTTAGTTATTATAGTAGGCATATTTATTTTGTGTACCGGTGTGACAACCCATTATGTCAAACTGGCTGTGCGCAGCCCTTTACTCTTTCACTTACTATGATTTAGCTGTAAAAGTGACAGAGAATCCAGACAGTGCCAACTCGACAGCCATTTCCACCACCACAGCGTGCTCTGAGGTGTTGCGCTGGTGGTGTGGTCTGTCATCTGTGAGGACGAAGCAGGGTGTTGAGACGGACGTCTGGCCTCAACATGACCAAAAGGTGCTTTGAAGTCTATCCAAGCGCACAACAATTCCAGCCATGCCCCCACCATAAACCTTCAACAACCGCCACCTACTTTATCAGATCTTTTCACTGCGCCCCAAAATATACTGCCCACCGCCAAAGAAAAGAAGGCCACACGAAGTCCTGAGTAAATTGCCATGACACACTCTTCAAGTTTGTAGCCAGCGAGGAATGTGATATTTTCCCTCTGCATATGCTGTTATTTTTCTTCTTAATAAAGATTAATGCATATTCAGACCAGAGCCAGTGCTACCAATTTAATTTTATTGGACTGATTGACCTAGAAAAACACTACCGCTGGAGAACTTGGACTGGTTCATTTTTGCCGTGAGAAAATGTGGGGGTTGGGAGCAGGGCTTGACAGCGTTCTTTTGAAAGACACTTTTGAATGAAAGACATAGTAGCATTCCAACGATTGTCATTCAAGCAAACCCGCTCCAAAAGCTTCCTAAATGCAAAACTAAGACAGATGTAATCCAAAAGTGTAAACACTCCTTTATTCTTATCCTGGAGTGTATAACTAGGGTGTGATGGGTCGGGACAAAAAGAGCGGAATGAAAAGAGGCACCTGGGAATTTGAGTGAGTTATATGAAAAACATGCACGACTCATTGCCAACAAATAGCATGTCTCCTGACAATGTTGCTTCCTAAGGGCAAATTTATACTTTGTTGTATGTCTGTGTTGCCCAGTGAAAAGAATGGGTTTTCAACATGAATAATGTGTAGCAGCGTGACATTGGGTTTAACCGCTTGAACCCTAGCATCCTATTCTGGCTGAGGGTGAACAGTAGGTGAAAATAGCTGATCTACAAGTTCACAACACGTCGCAATAGATTGGCAATTGTGTTATCCTTTTAGCATAACCTTTGACTTTACTACCTGTACTGTTAATAATCGTGTTAATAAAGTATTCAATCAATCAATCCGGTTAATAACGTGAATTCAATCAATCAATCAATCCGGTTAATGACGTATATAGGGTTTAAGTTGTTAAAGCTTTTCTCCTGGAGAAGCTGTTTTTCGTGATTAAATGTTTTCAGCTTAGTGATCACCATTCTCTAAGTGACACTGTTGAAGAAGTGTACAATGAACAAACACTTTTGATTCTGTTTATTAGAAATACACTATGTGTTTTTTTTTCTTGAGGACTAATGAGCATGTCCTAATGACTACACAAGCCAAATCATGCAGGCATAATACACAGATTCGTTTTTCTTTTCCAGGCCTGGGTAATGAATTGCGTTGCTTATTTGCAGGCTGGCTTTTAGCTGCCTAAAGTCAATCCTAGCATTTGATTTGGAGTCTGGATCGCACCCTTGGGGGAAAGCAACCCTGTTAATATCAGCCATGCTCTGAATGTGGAAAGCTTCTTGGCCACTTCTGCACACTCTCTCTCATACACTTGCAGAAACTTTAATTCCCCCTTTTTTTTGCCCCAACAGGAACCGAGAACACCCTAGAGTCTTTAAACTTTTTAGGGAGCACATCGAGACTCCTCGAGTGGGATGCCTTAACAGTAGAAAGATAAAACGACAATAGCTCATAGAAATGTCTGCTGCCTGTCCCCTTGGCGTCTCTCTGCTGAATGGAGCTGCTCTGCTGGACTAGTGTTATGGCATGATAATGACTCCCCAGGCCTCCAAACGCCACCTCTCTCTGCCCCAGAGAAAGGGCAAGCAGGTTAATTATCATGACAATAGGGACACTAGGAGTGGGGGCCAATTCTGGACACTGCATCTGAGATGGCCCGAGATGGCTTTCCCCTCTCAAATGGACGACGGGAGGCTTTGATATCCTGAAACGGCAGACAGATGGACGGGGTCACAACATCTTTGTCTAAATAATTAAGCAGCCCTTCCACACATTATCTTCACCGGCGGGGAGCTCCCTGTGGCTCTTTAACAGAGCCCAGGGTGGACAGGCCTGTTGCCCTCACCGCACTCCCTGAGAGCCACTGCCTTTGTCTCTCTGTTTGACTGTGAGCTGTTCATGAAGTGAAGAGGCTAATCAGAGGGTGTAGAGCTATTCATTGGGAGCCACTGTACAGCATGTGCCCATTTGGTGCGATTGTTAAGAGCTCCCACTATAGCTCTGTGTTTTCACACTCACACGCACACACACGCACACACGCGCACACACAGCCCATAAAGTACAAAGATGGAGATGTGAAGTGTGGCTACAGTATGTGCACTCCTGAAGCCCTGAGATGTGGACCCAAATTAAACAGCGGTATATTGTCATGACCTAGTTAGTTGGACGGATCAAGAATAACTGAACCAAAAAATAATACATTTCCTTGGATATGAAACAGGAATAGAAATCTTGGGGGACCTTTTCAAACTATATGGATAGCCGAATAGCAGAGCACTGTAATACCGACGCATTATTGGATTTTAAGATGTTTCATCAAATCCAGCTGCCGATAAATTATCCTCCTCCAAGTAGGGTAAAGAAGTGCAAAGTGACATGCTTGTTAGAGGAGAGAGAACAAGAAGTCCATTAAAGAATCTCTGACATTTGCAGAGTTTAAGCAATGTTGGATGATTATGAAAACAGTGTGCTGTGCTTGGACTTGCAGCCAGCGAAAGCCTTTTCAAACATAAAAATTCTGATGAATGACTGGGGAATGCCTGGTGCCAAGAACCAATGTTGGCTATCACTGTGGAAAGGAGAGAAACAAGCTTCACTGCATTATGCTGAAAACAAAGGATTGCCTTCTAAATGAGCTATACCTCTACTTTAAAACACCAGAGTCAAACTTGATGACAAATGAACCTCACATATATTTTGAGTCATTGAGCAGGCATTTCTTTCACAGATGTATTATGTTTTGCCTAGGGGTTTGAAGATGACCAGATGCTATTAGTAATCCTTTTAAAAGTATCTTACTGAATGGTTAATTTGTAAGCACTTCGGGAACAGATCATGAGAAATTCACTGACAACAGTGAACATCCCTTGTAAATATTATATGCAAAGATTTTTTTATTAAATCAAATAAAATGTCAGATGAATGACATAGCCCATACAGTCCATTACCTATATACCTGTGTGTTAGTGCTAGGAAATAAATATTCCAACCTCTAATATTCATCGAATTTGGGGGGAAATTTGCATTTGATTGTAAAAAAAGACCTATATGATTAGTGGGCGTGGCTACCGCGCAATGTTTTATAGTGTCAAATCTGTGTGCGCTTCTGTGTGTTCAGTGCCGGACAAAAGAGATCGAGGATTTAGTGGTAATGCCTCCACGAGTCTGAAACACTTCCAAATGATGGTGACATCATTGTCCTATCCTGTATTTTCATTCCAGCCTTTTCAACCAACTTGGACGCTACATGCTTGATTGAGCATCCTGTCACATAACAAGCTTTACTTACAACGCTTGCCTTGCGCTGCTGAAACACTAGCTGGAATAATGTACTTGTCTGGTAGGCTACACAAGTCATTATTTCACGTTTGACACCATTCAAGTAGAACTATCAGAACGTGTAACCCATGTAAAATAACGGGTCATTACAATACTTGTACAAACTAAGGCAGTTAAGTGAAAACATGAAATAAATATTAGTTAACGTTACCTAACCTTGTTCTTGGCAAGAATTGTGTCATGGTATCAGGCGCAAACAAATCAGTCAGCTCCATATATGGGCACAAAAGGGAGCATGCCCATATATGGGCACATACCGAAGACATCAGCGATCTCCATACATGAGCATATTGGTCGGAATGGCAGTGCGACGTAGGTGTGAGGGATGCCTAGCAGCCCGAACTTCTAGTATTCAAAATACGGCTATTTTAAGCTCAGGAAACAGCACTACTGTGTGTAAGTATAGAATTAAAAGGCAGGACAGTGCACAATAACTACATTGTTCTTAACATTGTCAACTAATTCAAATTGTCATGGTGGAAGTGATTTGAATTCCAACACAACGTAGAAATATTTTGACATCAAACAGATGTTAATAAAAGACATTGATTGTGATTAATCACAACAAAAACTGGGCCATGTTAAGTCAGCATAATGAATAAAGTCAGTCCACATTCCCTGTATTTCCAGTTAGTCATCATTTGTAATCCCTTGATTGGCCAAAATGTTCAGCACACAAACCCCTAAGACCATGAGGCCATGCATTTCAAGGAGCATGATTTATGCTATGGTCATCAATAAAAAACCCAATCATTTACATGAGAGTCTATTTGTTTTTATAACTGTGCCCCATGCAAAATGAATCAGTCATATACATAAGTTATGGTGCACAAAGACAAGGATTAAAACTAATTTGTACGCTTCCTGTATGATATTCAGACATGGTTTCCTAATGCAAAGGAAACAGGGGAGAGAGGAACGTCAAACATAGACACGCTGCCATGAATGGTCAACATGTGCATATTGATTGCATCTTGCCCTGCACTGTTCATTTGATCCTGAGAGTTAAATGAACACTCGTGATTTGAATGTGTATTTTCACTCCTCATTAGCCGACAGCACTGAAAGCCTCTACAGGAACCGAATGCATCGTCTTAATTCTGTCTGAAACCTAGTGTAGCATGCCCACAGGATGTGATTTCCGATGCAACGTGTTGTTAAGCTGGTTCTCGTCTGCAAGCGAAACTGGCATGTGAGCCACTCTAGCTGTGTGCGATGCCAGCTATATGCCGTTCTGTGCCTACGGCTCAATATACTTGGCTGTGCACCGGTGTCGCACACCACAAATTGCAGATTTACAAGCTCACAACACGTAGCACGCCCAGCGACGAGTTGTGACCTTGTAGATCGGCTATTTTCTGTGTGTGACACTGTCTTGTGACGAAGTAGCTTTACAGTCTGCACAGCACACCCTGCGAGGGCCCTGTCAACAGCTCCACAAGGAGCAGAGAGAACATGTCAGCAGTATCTTCTCAGAGGAGCCGTCAACACCTGCTTTGTATCAACCTTCATCGGTAGGGTACAGGCCATGAAAACACAAACAAGCAGTTCGGGGAAGTGCTCCATGGCATAAGGCCTACTGAAAATTAACAACAGCGGAAATAATCATACATTACCTTCATAAATCAGGTGGGAGGCGCAGTTCATGTTTTCTCTCATTAAGTCTTACTTAAAAGTGCAAACGGATAGCAATGGAAAAGAAAAAGCAATCTAGGAAGCACCTATAAATCAAGAGTATCCTCACAGGGGGATTCTCCCCAGCCCTCTGTGGTTGAACTTGGAGCTATGATGATAAACTGAATATCGCTCTGTTGTATCTAAAAACAATAGGTTTGTTGGATTCATTACCTTTGAGCACTGTTTGTGATTCTGGCACCACACCAAAGATCCATTATTCTGTAAGAGAAGAAGAGAGAGAGAGGGGACAGGGGAAGGGGGGCATGAGTCATTATTTTGAGCTCTGTTGAAAACACAATTACAGTCATCAATTCATCCAATGAAAGTATTGTGAAATCCAAATCTCTTCCATCACCGTACATGTAATTACCAGTTTTTAATACCAGAGGCCACACACGCACACACACACACACACACACACACACACACACACACACAGACACACACACACGCACACACACACACACACACACACACACACACACACACACACACACACACACACACACACTTTACAGCGTGACTTTAGGTATGCTTTGTATGCTGACTGTGGCTGTGTGGGTAACATAAGCAGGGAAGTAGGGTCACATCGTCAGTGCCAGGGAGGACCTCTGGTCAGTTTCAGTGAAGCATGGTGACCTAAGCTCTTCTAAAGCGCTGTTTGATCTCTCAACAGACATCCCTGAGGTCATTGCGGCAGGAACTGATGTCAGCACTCCTGTGTAGACAGCAGATACCTCCAACCCCCCCCCCCCCCCCAATAATTGCTGTGGAAGTGCCACTTTCTGCCTCCCAACAAGACAAACATAGGTCCTAATTGTGTCCTGATACCTCTCTGAGAGAATCGTAGGAGTCCTTGGGAGAGCGCGTAAATCACTTAAGCTTGTATATATATAATATATTATGTAATTTAATAACTTTCAATCTGGTGTCCCTATTTATGTAATTTCATTGCAAATATTTTCTGCCATAAAGTAACAATTTTCAAAAAAAGTTAAACTTAAAAAAAAATCGAAATAGTTGATCTTCAAGCTCGCAATGTGTTGCATGCATTGCAACACGTTGTGAGCTGGTACATCGGCTATATTTTCCACGTGACACCATGATATGACAAAGTATAAAACAGGGCTTAAGTGGTTAACATATTTTTGATTGAACATAAAAGGCAACTAGAGGCTACAAGAGGTTTAAGCACTGTGGCGGAGAGCTTTGTCTTCAGGGGTAGAAAGCTTGTGTGCTGGCTTCATGTCTTATTGACTCATTGATTATGCAATTTCTTTTTATAATCAATGAACGAGAGGAAAGCTTAAACACAAAATTAAATGGCACATTCTTAGAAAAGGTATTGTGTTAGAGCTCCCATTAACAAAGGTATAAATAAGCAATGAGGGGCATTGCACCACTATAATATGGCACTGAGGTAGGTAAGACAGACAGGGCCTAACTTTAAAGGTCTGCAGGCAAAAAGTCTGCTTAAGTTCAATGTCAAGTTCAAAGCCTTCTTCAACAATGTAATCCAGAGAAAATTTCCCATGAGACCTCAGGAGAGAACTTATCATTAAAGGGTTTAATTTGCTAACCAGTACCAGTAAGTGCTGTGCTTTTGGTGTCAAGGATAACGGTCAGGGAGCTTCAAAGGAATTCATGATTGTATGGTCAAGTCCAGAACAGCACATTTATTCCACCAAAGGTGCCGATAATGATACAAAAAAGAAGAAGAAAAACAGAAAGTCTGAAAGCTTAGCACGTTAGCAAATCGAGAGACTAGTTTCAATATTTTACACGTGTGGATACAATAACGTCTTTCAACATGATTGAAACTTTGAAACAGAAAGATACCAGAACAGGCACAGAATACAATCTCTTTACTTTGGCAGAATGTGGATCAAAATAATGTGTATATTCAAGGAAATATAGAACTGTACATATGATTGAAATCCTTGTTGAGTGTAGAAATGTAAGAAAAGTGATCCATCAATGTTGGACAAATTCCCCATTGGTGACACCCAGTAAATAAAACCTTGACATTTACACTGGCAGCACAATCCCTCAAGATAATTTATACAAGTTGTCACAACTCTAGACCGTGTCCTAAATCACCAGTCCTGTTTCTGACACCTCCCCTTTGCCTATCCGTCAGTGACGACAGGTCTAGATCCATGGAGCAGCTAATTTTGCAGTGTGACACTATCCCTCGTTGCATAGTAGCTCAGTGGGATGTTGCCCCAGCTGTCCGGGTCTGACCCCACCATGTCAGGGACCAATGGGGAATAATTATAGGTCAGGACTTCATCCCTGTGACTCACCCATGGCATTCCTCAGTCTGAACATTATGCAGTCTCGACGCCTGTCAAGGACTCCCAACTAGGATTAAATGTTCCGCAGATATCCTCTATATAGGAAGACACGAGCCCAGAAGGTTCAGCTTGTTCTATGTGTGTGGCTGAGGTGAGCTTGCGGCCTTTTCGGTGTTGTCGGAGACATGTACAGGGAATTCATGCCAGAGAGATATGGCTCGTGTCAGCTGAGAAGTCAGAGCAGGTGGCCAGGGGGATCGCTGATTCGCTGTATTGTCTAGACATCTGAGAGGAACATGGACAAAAACCCGCTTTACCTTTGAGGTCAGCATTCCTCCTTTTGAAAGTGGAAATCTTTTGTTTCTTATCGGCCTCTTTGATTTGGAGTAAACCAATCTGTCCCGCTCAGGCCACCTGCTTCTCGAGCGCCAATGAATGAGTAACATAGACCCATTCTAAGTGACTATGATGACTCCTTGAACTATTCTGGACAGGTTTTGAGTCAGAGAGCACAGACTAGTGTCCCTGAGTGTCCTTCAACAGCCCAGGGGTTCTCAGCTGACACCCAAATAGCTAACCCTTCAGGGCACATGTTGAGAGCAAAAATAAAAGGGTCTCAAGATTTAGAGAGAGAGAGAGAGAGAGAGAGAGAGAGAGAGAGAGAGAGAGAGAGAGAGAGAGAGAGAGAGAGAGAGATGTGTGTATGAGTGTGTGTGTGTGTGTGTGTGTGTGTGTGTGTGTGTGTGTGTGTGTGTGTGTGTGTGTGTGTGTGTGTGTGTGTGTGTGTGTGTGTGTGTGTGTGTGTGTGTGCGCGCGCGCGTGTGTGTGTGTGTGTGTGTGTGTGTGTGTGTGTTCATTCATAAATTATTCACTTTGTATGAATTATTTGATAGGGGTTGTGAAAGTGAGCTAATGTTCTCTCTGTCCACATCCAAGGTTAATAAGAAAGCATGGGTGATCAATTTCAGCTAATGATGGTCTGAAGTTGTCTCCAGTTAGGAATGCGGGCTGTTTGTCAGAGGAGGTAACTAGAAGGGTGTAGCAGCAATGGGGATGAGGGGGAGGTAGACTAACAGACAGGACTGTCATGGTTTAACAGCATTTACAGTGAGGTGAGGCCAAGCTACATAGACCCCTATTCATCCGCTGTCTTCGCTAATGAAAAACTCCACACATGAGAGGAGCTCTGGCTGTGGTTTTATTCCACCACGAGCTATTTAATATCAAAGGCAAAAACAAGGGGACACGGAAAAACTACTTTCCAATGTTTTTTCTTCCCTGCGCTAAAAAACACAAATCTTACACAAGTGCAACACTTAAACTTCACTACGCTGCACGTTGGAAATGAATCGCTGAATTTAAGATGTTCTACTTTTATGACTTTGAATGTAATAACAAGACCTTATAGACACACCTTGTTTTTGGCTTTACAGGTCCTCACATAAATAATCCACTACAGGCCCTATGCTTTCAGAATGCATTAGTGAACAGAGGCCCCAGTTCGCTCTTAATATTTTAAAGTGTCCAAGGCTAATATTTATGGCTGGGTGTTCCCCTCTGTCTATTGTACTGGTGTGACATGTTCCCCATAAATGGAGTAAAATGTCAATAAATACATCTGTATTTGGAAATAGTATGACATTAATAAATCTATCGAAGCTATAAATCTGACAACCAATGACCTACCCATGAGTTTCCCAACTCTGTAACACCACGGTCTGTTTCCACTTCACTAATTCATAATTTGTGACAATTAAAACGGCATCTGATTTGCACCCTGATTCAGCCATATAAAAGAACAGACTTGGGTACGAATCCACAGCAGCTGCAAGCGCTAAATTCTTTTGTCAGCTTCACACCAGTATTCGGAGAGTGTACAAATTGATTAGAAAAGCTAATATGAAAAACAGATTTTCCAAATTCCAGCTGTAAAAATGTGTTGGAACAAATTGGCTCTTGTACCATCTAAATGAGTCCAAATCCAAATGAGAAGCAATCCCTCCAGAGTATGTTATACTTGTGAAAAATATAAAAAGTAAATCAGTGGGCTAACGTGGCCCTCTTTGACATACTGCTGAAACATTTCATTTCCATTAGAACAGAAAGCATTGTGTGTCTTGGTTTCCTTATCGAGTATTAAATGACCCCTAAAGGATGAATGCTTTCCGAGTTGAATTAAGGGGTCTGCCGTCTCAATCATTTGAGTGGAGCGCTGAAGCGCCCGTCGGCCCATTGCTGTAATAAGATCTGCCAGAGGAAGCAGATCCACCTGTAGGTTGTGCTGACTGAGCATGCGCCGGTGTCGAGGCAACACTACATGAGAGCTTATCACATTTAGCCCAAGTGGGCCCCTGCATTTAGCAGGAAGGTGACCTCAAATGGAGCAGCATCATACCTAATATATGCTCCGCCGCACAACAGTGTCTCGCACCGAAAATAGATGATCTACATAGCTCGCACACCAAGTTGCAGATGTGATGTGCTGTGAGCTTGTAGATCAGCTATTTTTGGTGTGCGACTCCGTTATGTGACGAAGTATTTACATCAGATTTCAGAAGCTCAGTGTGTATATCCTCTACAAGCCTACGAGGTGTGATGCTGGCATTTGGTGGCAGGGCCACGGGCCGGGGGGAGGAGAACCATGTGTTTTTGCAGCTGACTAGACACCCCCCCATACGTGCACACACACACACACACACACACACACACACACACACACACACACACACACACACACACACACACACACACACACACACACACACACACACACACACACACACACACACACACACACACACACACACACACACACACCATGTCCACATGAAAGGCCTGTTGAGAACACAGTACATAAAACAGTCCTCCTCACTGAGTATCAGCAACAATTGCCATCTATTCTTAGACCTGCAAGGTTGCTCATGCAGACACCATTATCAACTCCCCAAAACTACTCTACAGACAAGTATTTCCTTCTAATTTTCTCCCTCAGCGAATACACCCACCTGATGTTAGCCACATCGGAGACCGAAGCTCTGCAGTCAATTATCAAGACTATTAGCTCTTCATTTAGAGGTGGAACCTCATCAATTACCTTTCAATCTCCTTTGACTTCTCAGTGGGCTGGTGGCTGATTTCATGCCTCAACAGTGACACATTTGCGGTCCCCATAGCAAACCCCTACAAGAACAATAGCCTACCAGAATTCTTGCCCAGTTGTTCCATAGGAAATCCTAAGATTAATGAATGCTCTCAAACATCAAGATAAGACAAGACTTGAGAGAGGGAGACAATGCACTGAGAGTTGATTTATCGCTGCTAATTACAGTTTAACATCACTTTATACAATGCATCCTCCTGACAATTAGAGAGCCATTAATGCACCTAGTGCTTATAGAGAACGAAAAGCCTTGCAAATGCAAATGAGGCAAGTAAAAAAGACAGGCAGTGGATAGAGATAGATGGTGAAAAGGAGCAGAGGGTAGAAGGATCATTGGCCAAGTCCTTGTTCTGGAGTCCTGGCAGAGAACAGTGTGTCCAGTGGAGGATGAAAAACAACTTCTGACACCACATACCAATTCACCCAGAGGACAAAAGCTAATTCCTTAGCAAATAACTTCAAACATAAACTGAATCACAACAGCTCTGTGGGAATGCTGGTCTTAAAAGGTCGTCATTAATTTGAGAGGCAGTAGCTGCACTTGCGTGAGGGCAAGTTAAGTTGCCCATAAAATAAATTGGTTACAGAAGAGCCCACCAATATGACGTCTTAGTGAAGTCCCTCACATGTAAATGCATAATGAATGTTACATGTTAGGCTACTTAATCACACACAACAGAAGGAACTGGCTTCATTGAAGCAACGTATAAAGCATAAACCGGTGTCCAAATAATACTGCAGTAGCCTATGTTCTTTATCAGTAACTCATTTTGTATAGTAATGAAATCTGTGCTATTATAGCCTTGGATCAAGACTATCATAGATGCATTTTAAATTACATCTATGATAGTCTTGATCCAAGGCTAGTGCTATTACTAAAGTAAACTTCATTGTCATATCGCATACCTGTGCGGAGATCTGTGGCCAGCATAGGACACTTTTCATTGGGAAAGATCCCTCATTTTCCTGCCAGTAATAATAATATTATAACACAGAGAGGCAACAAAACTGTAGGAAAAAGTATGTCAGCACCATTATAGTGACCTGCTGCTCAGTGCTCATATCACAGTGTCGGGAAGCAGTTTTAATGAGGTTTGTCTAAAACAAGGGTCTTCAATGCTGAGAGAGAGAGAGATGAAGCAGGGACCCCCACTACATATTGTATAACATTATGTTGCAGATTAAACCTTTTCATAGACTTGTTTGACAGCACTGTCATCGGTGTTGGATTCATGTTAATGAATATTTTAAGACAGTTAACCACTTAAACCCTCAATACTTGGAAAACTTACTTGATCTGCTCTTTTCCCCCCCAAACCAACACCAAACCTCTTTGCCGAAAATAGCCAATATACAAGCTTACCCTAGAGCTTGTAGATCTGCTATTTTTGGCTAATGTTCCTCTCAGAAAACGAATTCTAGGGTTAATGTGGTTAATGTAAAAAATAAAATAAAAAGGGTTCCTATCACACAAACATTTGGTGCCCCCCCTGGTCTGTAGTAGCTCTGAGGACCCCCCTAAAGGGTGCCGGACCCCCTGTTGAAGACCCCTGGACTCTAAATGTAAGAATGATTCACTGACGAGATAATACAACACTTGGCTTATTTCGTGTAGCCTATTAAATAGAATCCAGATAGAATAGATCAGTGAAAAGTTTTTTGGGGGGACGGACAACTAAAGCCTATCTCTGACCACCACCACATGCTCCTACCTGAGAGTGCTTGAAGAACGCCGAGATGCGAGTGATGTGCAGGCTGAGGCATCTCGACGCGCATCTCGCTCGGTAAATACTGGCAGTGAAGAAAGTGTCGTCCTGCTGCTGCTTCCTCGCATGCACGCTTCCCGGGGCTATTAACACTATAATCCATAGACACAGGGTCGCACACTGCACGTTTATTACGTTCCTGGGAAACATGATGGTCCGACAGTTGTGTGTATTTAATCCCTCTCCACAGATCGGACTACACTGCTGTGTGTTTGTGTGTGTGTGTATGTGTGTGTGCTGTAGTAGTGTGGACTCTCCTCCGCTGGAGAAACTAAAGAAACTTCAATTATACACCAGGGAGGAGTCAAGGGGCTGATGCGCTCTGCTATTGGACGATCTCCTGGTGATTGACATGCACGGTGGGTGTCTAGCAGGTATACCAAATGTGCAGACCAATCAAAGATGTGAACATGGTTATTCGATGTGTTAGACTTGATGATGGTCAGTTTTACTTGATATTTTTACTAGATATACTCTGTTACAAGTAGAAGTCCCGTATTCAAAATGTACCTTGAGTAAAAGTACAAAAGTATCGGCATCAAAATATACCTAAAGTACCAAAAGTAAAATACTTAATTTGCAGAATGTCATTCACAAGTTTTCAAATGTCTAAAATGTAAAACTCTTTTGAAAATAGCAAATCTACAAGGTTGAGAGTGCAACACGTCGTGAACTTGTAGATCGTCTACTTAATGTATGTTTTGTAATAATAATCAAAGGTGATGATGACCCAGGAAAACTATGTCATGTATATAGACAGCCGCCTACCCTATCATTTCACTTTAGAAATGTTGTATCTATAAAACAATGTAATTATGTTACATTATTAAATCTATGTTACTGAAATTCAGTGAGTGTTTTCCCAGTGTTTAATTCAAGATAATAAAAATAAATGTTGTGATGACAATCAACAGGCACTGTATTTGCAAGTGTATTGTTGACATATAGTTACAGGACAGTAGCCTAACCTTGTTGTCAGTGATTGAAAATTTGTACAACTGACTTCTGACAGGAAAACTGTCTGTTGGCTTGATTGTACAATGTTACAATAAATACAATTTAATCACCACCACCTACAGAGAACATGACAGTATTGGTCATCTCTAGTGGCTGTGGTAGACAGACCTACTGCCATCTACTGATGGTACAACTGTAACATGTAAACCAGACAGGTTGTCTGAATCAAGCCCTCACATATGGCCCCGGTGAAGCATGCCAACATCCCAGGGAAGCCCTTTCCGTTTAACAGTAGCTTGGAAAAACTATTGTACATGGAAAACAATTAAAACCATCCTAAACTAAATTCCTCAAGATGGACTCCCAACTTTTGGCAACCATCTCATAGCCCGAGGTATGGAGAAAATATGACATGTAGGAAAAGCTTGAGTTCTCTGCCATTTATTAGAGTAAAAGAGTGAGTATTTAATTGGAAAGTTCCCTAGAGGGTTTACAAGAGAGTCTTGCTCTGCCTTTCTCAGCTTATGGAGTACTTCCCTGCACACCATTACAGCAGCAGCTTAATGAACTTTTATGGGTGTTGCTCTTAAACTGTATACAGAATGGGACAGAAACGGAGACTTTTACAAAACATCATTAGATTTGGCTCAAGTAGCCACCTTGCCCGGGGAGGGGGGCAATGATGCACTGTGCCAAATGATTTAGCCCTTGCCTCTAATGAAATGTTATTGTGCCCGTACAAGTACATCCTGGAAAGAGACGGGGATCGCCTCTCAAAACTTCCATCTCCACCAGACTCCATTGCTGTATAGACTTTATAGAAACGCACCATTCTACCTGGTCAGAATAGAGTGTTTCTGCAGGAAGAGTCATCATGAAAACCATCCCATGGAGGTACGATGGCAGAGTGGATTTGGTGTCCATTTCCCTGGTGGTCTGAGACACACAGTGTAACTTGCGGTGAGAGATCCCTTGCCACTCTTAAAATATTTAAACACGGATGTCTGTGTACCTTAAAAACGGTGTAATGGCTTAATTTGTTGGCTTATTACAGCCATGTGTGGTAGGGGATTTTATGGTGTGTGGTGAAGGAAACACACTGCCTGTGTGCGGTCCTAATGTCTCCTGCAGCCTGTGGGACACACATCCCTACGACGCCATGCTTTCATTGACTGGGAAAAGCCTCTGCCAATAGTGAACTCAGGCTATAAAGCAGTATTGAGAGGAGCTATTTGTCTGGGCATAGGAGGGACTTCATTTTTGCTGCAACCTATGTCACTGCCTTCGATTCATACCAAAGATTACAACTATTATCCATTAACAACTTGTGTTTATCTCCATGAATAGTGTTCATAAATAACAGAATTGGTAGGAAACCATATAATGCACAGAATAAGGAACGTTATTCCTTGTAGTGCCAACAAGCTTTTCAAACTCAGCTCACTTCCACAGGCAGCAATGAAATTAGTTTTTTTGTTCATTACACTTCTTCTATTTTATGCTCTGACCAATTGGGAAAATGTTTCCCCCCCACAGTTCTTTTATGTGGATACCTTAATAAATAGACCAACATTCAGATTTTTGGGCTCACAATTCAACATGTGTGCCTCCTGCATCACACCACAATTACACAATTACCATTGTGTTATGTTCTGTTGAGTTTACCACATCATGGTATTGTTCCAATGGCTACTGTCAAGGATTTGGAATCCCCATCATGTTACGTTGAGGGCTGTGAGACTCCAAAGCTTCCTTTTAGAATCTCTTAATCCCCCATCACCTCAGTATGCCCTCTGACCCCTGCAGCCCTAACAGCCCCTTCTACGCAAAACCTTTCTCTGATTCTCCAACCTCTTCCATCGACCTCATTCTGACCCTGTTGAAGAAGGGCCACATAAACACCAATGTTATTTATGTGATGTGAGATTCAAAGATTGACCGAAGTTACTTATTCTGTCATGTATTGATGTTGGAGTTTCATTATATACTTGAATTGAATGTCCATAATGATTCCTCTTACTTCAGCTGAGTTTGTGTACAAACTCATTTGTTACACTGCTCTATAGGCTCTTTCTTTAAATAGTACCTCCTCTAGGATCAATTGATAAGGCTATGGCGCAGTGGCAAAGGCACCCACTGCAGTCCCTAGGTGGTTACTAAACTGTGGGCTTGTGTCACACGATACGACACAAGAGTCTAAAAAGATAACAAGCCAGCATCAGTTTTCAGACAGCGAGCAGTTTAGAAAGCAGATACATGGCAATCAAACGCCCTGGTATCTTTGATCCTTAAAAGCGCAGGTGGACTCATTGTTGTTCACTCCTGTGATGAGAGGCCACATGGATCAGAGGAGACAATCAGCTTTGTTATGAGTACTGGCTAACAAAACAAAAGATGGCTAAAGTATTAAGGCAAAAATCCTGCCCCAATAGCTGTAAGTAATTATAACTTGGTATAGTGTGATAATAATATAGACATTAGACCATGTCCGTGTAAATTGTGACCTGCGCGTGTTTCCATGCACCACTATGATTGAATCATAAATTAAACATTGAATCCAGGGGTATTGGTGTAGTGAGGCTTGTTGATTTCCTTGTGAATTTGTTTAGTTATTGAGAATAGTTTTTATTGAAGATGTTGAATCTTTGAACCAGAAAGCTTACAACTACAACCATTAAGAGAACATTATCTCTGGAGGGAAAAAAAAATGTTTAAAGGATATGCTGTGGTTCAGCTAATACTCCTTTATGTGCACATAGATGTGTGTGCAATGCATCTTATGGGCACAAGCATTTGGATATCAGTATCACTATCAACACAATACAAACTGTCAAAATGTTATTATGGCCCTTAACTTAAACCTGTAAAACAAGAAGAGACTGAAAATGCAAAGCCCTGTCACACTGGTAAAGTGCATGAATGGACTTGCATTCATGGCTTCCATTTCAACTGGAATTATCACTGCTTTTAATCGCACGGTGCCCATAAAGGTACTGAAATAGATACTTGACACAAAACCATAGCAAAAACAACAACAAACATTATATCTGTCTCTAAGAGGAAGCACCTGTGATGACATCATCACAACAGATATAATCTATCAAGACGAAGCAGGCAACGGTGAAACCGTACCTTTGATAAACACTGACATGGCTGCAAATTAAAAGCAGAAAGTTGTTGCATCATTTACTGAGCCCCAGACAAAGCTATCATGATCAGTGGAATGGCCGCATTACTGTCTGTCTACCACCAGGGGGGATGGTCTGTAAGAACATGTTGTTGGCTCCAAATTCACTTTGGCTGTGAAGAATTCTTACACATGAAAGAGGAGTTGATATCAATCCATAATTGGGTCTATTATTCATGATCTGTATTTGAATGTGTGATCTATACCCAGTTTGTTCAGTCTACGATGCCTTTAATTGCTATTTCACATTTACATTTATCACTGATTACAACTTAAATAAATTAGTAGGCTATATAAGTATGTTGTATCCAACTGTTTACTGTACATACATTACATTTTTATTGCTACTAGTGTTGATGATGTCTTGTATATTATTGTATGTCTTTAAATGTCTCAATGAATTGAATACACAGGACCACAATGGAAACAATTGAGCCCTTATAAGGGCTCAATTGTTTCAAATTGTTTATTTTTGTGTTATTCTTACCACAGTACTATCTGCAAACTGTTAATAAAGTATTCAATCACTCACTCAATCAATCAATGTGTGAGATATTTCTTTCTGCTTCTAAATAGTCACTTTCTATCTGATATGAATTCTCAACCATACAGTCATTCTTTTGTTTAGGCTATTCTTGATTACATTTCAACTCTGTTCAATTCTCGTGTGTTCTCCAGAGTTTCCAACATGTGCTGTGAAAATATTTATCCTACTGTATATATGCGGGTGGAAAAATAAATCACTTTGTGTGGTAGAGCTTTAAATAGATGCCCATGGAATATGTTCCTCCTTTCAGCACCTCCTAAAACAATTCAGCACTGTGTCATATTGGAGGAATGGAAACCAATTATAAGTTGTAGTTCTTCTTATACAACTCCCGTTTCAGTCCTGAATAGTTATATTTTGTTCTCAGTGGAGTTTTGCCATGGTAGATTAATGCTCGAATGTCCCTTGGTGGTAGTAATCAAAGTAGACAGTGATGTCTATGTCTTTGGGTGGCCTGATGTGTATTTTCAGATTGTACACACTGATCAGATGCCATATCAAGAGAATAAGAGGAGGGCATTGTGCAAACCCTATTATGCAGTTTAACTTAAATGCCCATGCAATCACATTATATAGATGACAATTAAGATATGGCATATCTTATCTGAAAAGGGGGTCCCATCAATCAAGCCACATCTCTCTTGTATACCACTAGATGGCAATGTTGCCATGCATACGTTTTAGGCACCAGCTGCCTCCCAGCATTTTGCACCTCTCTCTCTCTCTCTCTCTCTCTCTCTCTCTCTCTCTCTCTGACAGAATTTCTCTCTCCCTCTCTCTCTCTCTCTCTCTCTCTCTCTCTCTCTCTCTCTCTCTCTCTCTCTCTCTCTCTCTCTCTCTGACAGAATTTCTCTCTCTCTCTGTCTCTGTATCTGTCTTTGTCTCTCTCTCTCTCCATCTCCCCCCCCTCTCTCTCTCTCTCTCTCTCTCTCTCTCTCTCTCTCTCTCTCTCTCTCTCTCTCTCTCTCGCTCTCTCTCTCTCTCTCTCTCTCGCTCTCTCTCTCTCTCTCTCTCTCTCTCTCTCTCTCTCCCCCCTCTCTCTCTCTCTCTCTCTCCCCCTCTCTCTCTCTCTCTCTCCGACAGAATATTTTCCAGGAGATGATCCAGCATTAATACCCAACAATGGTGAATTTGCCAAGGGGATTTTGTTCCCTCGTCTGAGGCAAACAATTATCAGATTGATGGAAAAGAGAACACATTTAGACATTTCATATAATGTTCCTCTCGCTATCTATCTATCTTTATCTATCTACCTATCTCTCTCCCACGCAAGCGCATGCACACGCGCGCGTACACACACACACACACACACACACACACACACACACACTCCCCCGACACGTGCGTGTGTGCACAAATGCACACACACCTACATGCACTCACATTGCAGACACACAATATAATACAATATATGTTTTTTGTTATTATTGGAAAAGTAGACACATGGTGGACAGCCACTCATGAGTCATGATCAACTCATCTTAAACGTCAGACCACAAAGGACTTCCATTGTGATGAATCTCCATTCACATTTACACAGATTGTCTTTTCCACTGCCTTAGGCTGATTCATAGGCCTACTCAGTTGTAAGACAAAGTATAAATCAGGCTATACATGACCCTATCCATGTAACTTCCAAATCTCACTGGCCTTTCCTTGCACATGTCATCAGTCATCATCAACAGTATATTGTTTACCATGAACAAAGAGACAGCCAAATTAATTGATTATTTCATGGACATGTACAGTAAGTCAGGCGGATGGTTAGGTGACCTGTCACCATGCTATATTACTGTTGTCTCTGGCTGAGTGGAAGCCCATTACACAGCATTATGCTGGTATGACAAAGCAGTAGGCTGGCCACTGATCCCCTGCACAGCAGTAACTAAAGCAGACATTGCCCATCCCCCACATACAAAGCAACCAATTTAATGTCACAGGGAGAGATTTCCCTGGGCAGAAATCACACAGTAGCATTACAAATGTCCTCTGATTGTAAGCTGAATGCCAGGTAAAACCTACCTATGTGTTCTGCTAGGCCCAATGTTTAACAAGGATGTAATCACTATGATAATGTGATAGAATTTTCTCAGAATAACATTCATTTTTGCAACTTGCTTTGGAGGTGAAATATGTTTATAAGCTGAACAATATGCAGTCATGATATGAACAAACAATAGGCGACATTTGTGTTCTAAATATTGACATAGCCTATTGAGCTAGTCCTGGCCCTGGCAAGCTCTAAGAGACATTATTGCTGAGATATTGGAAATGAGAAGACAAAACTGTCATGTGAGAAAAGTGGAAGTGAATTATCAAGACAGTAAAACATGGTCAAAATAAATGTTCCCCAATTGACTTGGCTATAGTATTTACTAGTGGCACAACCCCGCTATGATAATAACGAATGACATTACATAATGTCTGAATAGATATATACAGTACAATGATAACAATAATAACATAGGAAATAGGAATACTCCACACTGTTCAAGTCTATGTTTTTGGATATCAAGATTGCACACCGGATTCAATGCTAAACAGTATCTCCATGGAAACCCATCTTTGACATTTCATCTGAGCCTACCATTAAACTAATTTGCTTCAGACACATTGGAGTGTACTTCCTGGAAGAATCCAAATTATCCTATGACCTTAAATGTGCATTTCCTGTTATACTGTATATATTCATTGGTACATAGTTGGTTGCTATGTAATAATAACTGTAATAAATTAAATGTTTTATTTTCTGACAGTGAAGGCAGGATTCTAACGTACTGATACGTAGGTACACTCATTATGTTTCCTTAATTGTCCATCTGAAGCGTCCTTTTATCCAGTGTTAGTCTTTACCAATCTTGAAAATTACAAGGATCCTTGTAATGTAACAAAACTTTAATGTTTGAAGAGCAAAACCACAGAGTTAAGAACGAGAGCCTAAATGATAAATGGGTGCAATCAACAGCTCAGAGTGGGAGTTGATTGCTCGTTGTAACAAAGAGATGTAAACATAGCAGTAATAAGTATTGTAAAGTCATTGAGAGGCATGTTACTGCCAGGTCGAGGGGGGAGGAGAGGTCTGTTGGATCTACAGGTCATCAACCCTTGACCTCTGTCCTCGGCCCTTGAGTCTCTGACATCTGTCTGCCTTTTCCCGCCCTTTATGCCCCCCCCCCCCCCCCGTCTGTCACAGGAATTTGGCTGGGGAAGTAATGTTTCTAAAGGAATACATGTTTCTCAACATTCAAAATAATTCCTGAAAAGTGAATGCATCATGCCAATACATCATGACTTGATCTACTAAAAAAGATGTACATGTCAGGCAGTGCACTGTATATGAACTTCAATTTTGTGACCATCTCCTTGTCTTTATCCACCATCTTATGTGAAATGCTGGGATATTTGGCTGAAAATAGATCAATTTCTTGTGTGTCTCTCTTTTGCTTTGTCTGGAAAATGGGTCTGTATGACATAACAGTGAGTGTACCATAGAAGCCCTTATGCGTGTCTTCTTGTCTGTGTAGTTAGTAGCAGAGGGGGAGGGGAGGAAGTGGGTGGGGGAGGGGTGGGTACAGTGTTACAGAGTACACAAAGCACTCTCTCTTTCAAACACACACACACACACACACACACATATTCTTTCTCTCACACCCATCCACACACGCAGGCATGTATACGTACACACCCATATTGAAGGCTGTCCTTGCTCTGCCAGATTGGCGCAAGCGCGCACACACACACACACACACACACACACACACACACACACACACACACACACACACACACACACACACACACACACACACACACACACACACACACACACACACACACACACACACACAATTATTCTCTATATTGTAAATAAAGCAGGGCTGTGCAGAGAGCAGAATACAATATGTCGATGGACACTGTAATACAATGAGCACAAGCGACCCAACTGGAAACAACTGGATACCCCCCTGCTACAGGCTAAGCTTTCCCCACGCTTCCCATGGCTAATAACAGCACAACAAGAGTCGTGTGACTCACGGCACCCTTCCCCCACCGCTCCATATTACCATCTCTCCTCAGTGCTGTCTACAAAGGTCATGTGACCCTCATCAGCTTCCCGGGTTGGGGGAGGGGCGGCAGATTGAACCTGTTCTTTGTTAGGAGGTCAGCCCCTGCTCCATTGGCAGGAAGAGCGCCTACCGTGCACCCTCTAATAGAAGGGCAGCAGCAAGGCTGCAAATCCACTGCAGTAGAGATGAAGAGGATGCGTTTTTTTAGCACCCGTGCGTAGGAGAGCTTGTGGAACAGGCTGGAGTCTGCAACTGAAAGCCTTTATAATAAGCTGATGTGATATTAAGAAGACAATCCACATAAAGCGAGGTATTGTGACATGCAAGTGTGTGGAATATGTGGATAGTCTCTACAGTTTAGAAACATTTAATGATTACCATACTTACATCAGCATACTTACATCCTATATCGGGCGTCAGCATGCCCATATATGGGCATAAAAGGGACATGGACTGACGCATACAGAGATCTCCATATATGGGCATATTGGTGGCGGGCCGAAGTCTAGATGTGAGGGCGGTGTGGCGGGCCGAACTCTAGATGTGAGGGCCGTGTAGCGGGCCGAACCTCTAGTTATATAAAATTGCCACAAAAACATCCTCCGTTGAAAAAAATTGTTAACTAGAAAAATGTGTTGCTCAGAGAGCAGGTCACCGCCAGGCCGGGTTGCGTACCCAGGGCCTGCAAACTGTGGAAGTCAGTCATAGGCAATGGAATGGAATCTGAAAAATCTTATACACTGATTTGCATATCTTATCTTACTACTATATAATTGACAAAAGCTCCGAAAGTTCGTGCGGGATTCGCAAGCACAGGATCACTCCACATGCCTCCAAGACCCGCCACAGACTGTTGATCAGAGCTATGGCTATGTTTTAGGCATCTTACCCCACCTCGATCAGTGATCAGACTCTCGGCTTAATTGATTCTCTGATTTGCCTATCAGACCCTCAGCCTGATCTGGCAGGTTGCCATAGCAACCAGATACAGGAAGTCTGACCTCTTTATCACATGACCGAGGTTGGGAGGTTGGGACTAGAGGTTAGGGCCGCAAAGCAAAGCGGGGAGGGAGGAGAGGAGAGGAGAGGAGTGGAGCCGAGAGGAGAGGAAAGGCCAGAGGGGCCGGACTTCGCATGACGTGTGTGCAGAGTGACTAGGCCAGTGCTGTCTGGACGGATCGGGCCTAGATGTGAGGGCCGCTTCTATCTAGTCAATATAAGTGACGGCGGGAAGCCAGAATAGCTAGGCTTCACGTCACGGATTGGCGAAGCGTCACATCTCGTTTGTGCCACTTGGCCAGTACAAGTCCCTGATTTACTAGCTTCGAGTAACTTTTGTGCCTCAAAGCCTATTTAAGTGACAGTGAATGCAATGGAACAGGCCTTTGGGCGCGGGCCTACTCAGGGCCCTGAATGTCTGCGAACGATGCAAGTTGGGAATAATACATGGTCATCATACATGTTATGATGAGCTCTTCTCTCCCACTTCCACACTGTGCCTATACTGTTCTCACCCATCTTTCCTCGAATTTGATAAAGATGCTTTCTTCTCCCCCGGGCCCTCCATCCCAACATCTGTCTGTCTGTCTGTCTGTCTGTCTGTTGATCTGTTTGTCTGTCTGTCCCAGCCAGGCATAACTCAGGCGTCGTCTGACCGAATGCCCTAAAACTTGGCGTGTATGTCTGATATGACCTGGGGGTGTGCTGTGCTGAGTGGCAATTCTATCCATTTCCGGGAAATGAAAAACCACGAATGTCTGTAGGTATGTACACAGGTCTGTGGAGGTCTGGAGGACGACAAAAGAGGCGGCACGAAGCAAGACGAGATGGGCACGGAGCTGACAATGGGTACAACAAGTATCAGCACAACGGGTGGCGTGGATTCCCGACTTGCATCATGTCCTACTTGCATGGCCCCTGAGTATTATTACATAATTGATAGTAGCCTATTATAATACGGTATATCGTACCGTATATCAGTAAAATACATTTTGCTAGCATCACACACACACACACACACACACACACACACACACACACACACAGGTGAGAAAGATGTCAGGTGTATATGCTCTTCTAGTGTTGCTGCTACAAACAAAAATCGATTCGATTGATAAAAACTTTTAATGTAACATGCCCAAACGAAACTTTTTATGTTTTTTATAAAACAGGCTATAAAGAGAAGGGGGTGATAATCACAAACATATAATACCTGCTTTAGAAATGAATTGCACAATTAAGTTGCCCTGCATGGCGCGGATAAAAGACGTTGTTTTAATGATAATCATAGCTTGATTAGAGTTGCGACTAGAGGCTATGCGGAACTTAACAGCCAAGTCCTAAGTACTTCGGTTTTTAATGGATATAAAGCAAAACAAATGAAGAAGTCTAATATTTTTTGTTTTGGTTTCAAAATGAAAACAGTTTACCTACCCGAGTTATATCATTCATTCACTGTAACTGAACCGGGTGGAGCTGGAGCAATGCTTTTCATGATATGTCAAGGCAAGATGCAAAGTTGATTGATTGATGATTGCTTAATTGCGTGCTTGCTTGCTTGATTGTATGTGACGAAGCATGTGGGAAGGAGGGGGTGGCGAAGCATGCAGAGAAGTTCCTGAATTTATATGGTATTTTATTTCATGGGAACTACTGTATTTCCGTCTTTGTATTTCTATATATATGTGCGTGTATATATATATATATATATAGAGAGAGAGAGAGAGAGAGAGAGAGAGAGAAAGAGAGAGAGAGAGAGAGAGAGAGAGAGAGAGAGAGAGAGAGAGAGAGAGAGAGAGAGAGAGAGAGAGAGAGAACAAAATATTATTTATTTATTTTTAAGTTGCGAATCTGGGTCCAATAGCAGGTGCTCAAGCCACCCTTGGGTTCTATCTATGCATGTGCCTGCTTATTACTGCTTATTATTGTATATGTATTATGTAGGCCATGTGTACTTATGACTGACAGATTCTGATTGATCCCATTCATGCTGTGATTCTATCTGCCCTGTATCCATATAGTGAGGAACATTGTTATGCCCATTTGTCAATAAGATGTTATGAAAGCCTGGATGTTCCTGTTTTTCTGTCATAGTTATTGAAATTCTGTTGCTGTCTCAAGAAAAACATCCATTTATTTATGATGGTTAGAGCTATGACTCATCTAGAATATGAGACAATGGTTGCAGCCTCTTGAAAGTATACATGTCTAGGTGTTTTCAGACATGAATTGGTGTGTGCTATTTCTATCATGTGCATTACAAGGCTGATAGTCAATGACCCAGAGTGCATTAGTTTATTACTTAGAATCTGCATCCATCCATCCATCAAGATAATGTTTTTTGTTAGGCTGGGCTTCCTCTTGCTTTCCTATTGATATTGTCCAGCTATGGACAATGTCGGAAATGTTGGAATTAGCACCTTTGGAAATGTCACAATCTTGCAATTCAACAAAATATTCCACAAGAACCCTATATTCCACTATAGACCACTTAAACCCTATATTTGTTGACCGGGGTCCCCCGGGGCTCTATCCTTGGCCCCCTCCATTTTTCCTTTCACACCAATCTCTTCGCCACAAATAGCCAATCTACAAGCTCAAAATGCATCACAACCCATTGTGAGCTTGTAGATCTGCCTTTTCCACTGAATGTTCATATTCTTTCTCAGAATGTTTGCTTATTATGACATGCCCAGAACAGGGACGCTAGGGTTCAAGTGGTTAAAGCAAAAAAGGAAAGAACACTATACACAGTATCCATTAAGATGCATTGAGATACAAAATGTGTGATAGCTTCTCAGAGGGAGAAGCCAGATGGGATGTATGCAGCAGGTGTGTTGATTGGAAAGTAGAATCAGAGCCAAACCTAACAGCAGACAAAATATTCTGATTTCCAGTTTGAATGGAAACGAGGCCCCTAAGCCATGCCACTGAAATCAGTTGATTCTTTTACATCCCACTAGGGGCCCATGTACTCAGTCTGTCAAGGAAGGAGAGTTCTGGAACCGGACTGGCTGGCAGTCCAGAGAGCTGAACTCATCTCAGTCTTTGCCCTCTTCATGCCTCTGCATTTATTTGCTCTAAGCAAGGCAGGGATCACTCCAGAGAACATGGGTGTCAGTGCCCTCTCCACTATGTAGAACCTCAGCCACTTATCGGAGCTCTCTGGGGGCAACAGTGTAGCTTTGCTCATGCGGAATGTTCTTGTTTCTCCTCTGTCTCACTCATCCATAATGTATGAGCTATAAAAAAAAACACAAAAATGTAAATGTCCTATTTAACAAACTAGACACACTGAATATCATTGTCCGAAGACATTATAACATGAAATGGATTGGGTATTGTTACGGGCAGTGACATCACATGTAGATGTAATTTTGCATATTTGAGAGGGGCATATATAAAATGAATTGGACATATTGTACTGCGTAGGGAGTAGCTCCTTTTGGGACCCTGTACACCTTTTTTTTTGTATTTGGAAGGCGGATACCGCCTTTCCAAATACAAAAAAGGTAGTTAGGGTTCCGAAAGGGGCTATGTATAGGAGGAGAGTTTAAAAAACTGTGTGTCATCATAACTATCAGTGGACACTAGGGCGCACTGTCCTTTGAGCACAGGCTGTTGCCTATTGCTTAAGTGGATGCCATAATTAAGCATGCCAATAATCTGGGATACCAGCTGATGGTGTTGTGGTGGTGGGGTGGGAGAGGGTGAGCAAGCTATCTGTGTTTCTGTATACTTGTATTGTATGTACAGTATCTATGTCTGTTGTACATGTTTATGGAACGGTTGGAAAACCCCTCGAAAATGAGATGCTGCATCTAAGGGGCTATCCTTAGGAATATTTTTCAAATTATGATTATTATTCTCTTTAGATTTTACAGCCTTGAGATAAATATGTGATTAGTTAATATTAAAATGCTCTTCATATTAATTAACCACATGAACACTTTACTCTTGTGACCTTTCCTTTATTCTGTTGCTAAGTTTTGCTTCATTGTCTCCCCCTAAATCAGCTCACAGAGATAGATCAAACTATATAATAATCACCATCAACAAAATTATAATTAGCTGTGTAACAACCAGTTACCTATACATGCACATTAACTGGTTATCTATTTTAATTATTTGACATTTAATGTCAATATATCATGCCTGTTATGGGGCATCACTTAGCTGCATTTTGAAAATAAAACGTTTCAGCCTCTTTTGGATATCACCTTATATTCCATATCATAACTTTGGCTCTATAGTGACACTGAACTCGTGACACATTCTATCATACATTATCTACATTGCATAACATAACAGGCTTTATAGTGTAGGGTGTCATGCGCAAATATTTCTGTTTGTACGGTAACCAAAGGAATGTGTCACACCAATGTAGAGCCGTAATGATGTCAACTTGTTTACTTTCCAAATCTGAATGACTGAGCAAGGCGAAAGGAGAATTAATCAACCACTATATGTGACCGGGCAGGCGAAAAATACAAGGGCTGTGGGGGAGGGGAAGTGGCTCAGAGGCCAGATGCATGGTAGGCAGTGTTGCCATGTCCGCTTATTATAAGCGACCTTGGGCTTCTTTTTCTGTAAAGTTGCTTCTAAATATTGGTGGTTGCGGTTTTTTGGGCTGGTTTCTAAAGTGTAGTTGCTTATTTGAGCTTCCTTCCTAAATGTTGTTTAAACCAGTGGTTCTCAAACATTTTCATGTCACGGACCCCCAAATTATAGTAATTGTCCATGGACCCCCATCTGAAAACATTTTATGCCAGGGAACTCTCTGTACCAGATTTGTGTAATGTGCAATTGTGCAATTTTTAAAATAAGTGCTCATCATGATATGTTGCCTAGTCGCTTCTTTTGGGCTTGTTTTCATAGACCTGGTTGCTTATATTTCTCACACAATCTGGCAACACTGGTAGTAAGCTTGCATTTTGCGAGGACCTCGGCGTAATACATTCAGCACAGCGGTCTGGTCGGTCATGATGAAACGACATTAAGCATAATTATGTAGGTTATATCTGGTTTGTTTCATAAGTCATCATAATTGCAATAATGATTGCCCTTAATGAACACATCTGAACCAAATAATACAATGTACAAATATTCAATATCCTGTATAAGTTAAGTATTGTGGGAGCAGTATGCCATTTCAACATGTTTATATATATAGTCTATTTGTTTGTATGTAAACTGCATCATAATCTGATCATCATAACCTCATAAAAACCTCACAAAATTTAAATGTTGGCATTTTTATACCAATTAATGTCCCTTTTCTGGGATTGCGTTTGTCCCACCACATTGGTTAATTAATACATTAATTACATTAATTAACTAACCTGTATGGGAAATTGACTTGGAGGGATACAGGGAAGAATTTCATTCATTCAAAAATAATCAGGTTTAAGGTCGGTCTCTCTCTCTCTCTCTCTCTCTCTCTCTCTCTCTCTCTCTCTCTCTCTCTCTCTCTCTCTCTCTCTCTCTCTCTCTCTCTCTCTCTCTCTCTCTCTCTCTCTCTCTCTCTCTCTCTCTCTCTCTCTCTCTCTCTCTCTCATTGCCCGCTGCTGTCTCTTTACGTTCCATTCTCAGAACATTGAAAGTCCCCTTGCCTTCAGAGTGGCTCACTGACTGTCTCATTCTCATAAAGTCCCGGTTATTATTCCAACTTTACAGTGCATTTATATGTTTGGCCAGTCGTGGTGTGTGTGTTGTATGTAAATACGTACGCACTGTAACACACAAGACAAGAGTGAGATATATATACACAGTGTGGTCGGAACTTGAATTATGATAATAATAAGCGAAATGGGAGGAAAGTCGTCGCTTGCTCTCTGAAGTTGGAGGTTCTTCTCCTTGTGGAAGAGGAAGA
>NC_137618.1:31326457-31598957 GCF_963280865.1 Gymnoscopelus braueri
GGAAGAGGGTGGCGGCGACCACGAGCTCACTCTCATACAAAGGTAAGCAATCAAACTATAGTTGGAATGTTATGCCTTTAGCCTCCGTTGTAATCAAGTTCGTCTGGGGGCGAATACATGGCGTTGATTGTGATATAACCCCGGCTCACACACACAGTATAGAATCTCGTTCTATCTTTACTCAACTCAGTATAGTCACTCTCTCCACACGTGTTGTTGAAATTACTGCCCAAATGTTTGGATCACACAGGTCTATAACGATTCCTGGGCACTGCACAGGAATCGTTATAAACCTGTGTGTGTGACCATTTGACAGTTCTTGCTGAAATAGTCTATCTTCGTGTTAAATTTGGGTTGTTGAGCTCCTTAAGCAATTAATACCATAACTTTTGCTGGATGGAGGAATTGTCCCATTTAGTGTATAATTTAGCTGATAATTACACCTTGTTTTATACAGCATAAGTAACCCATTATAGTTGGACTGCAACACCGTAAGCAGTTTTAGTATTATCTTTTAGATTAATGTATGAATGATAGCTATTTATTGTGCCATGCAGACTTAGGAAGCGCACGAGTGGGGGAGGGGAGCACATTCAACTGTACTATTGCCACCAGTTTCCAAGTGACTGTTCTAAGCTACAGTAGGCCTATATGAGTCAACTGTATAAAGCCATTGTCTGTTTACGTATTCAACTATAATTGGCACAAAACACACCAAGGCAACCTCTGCTCAGTATAGCTAAGGGCACCTCACCTGTACACAGGATAGCATACTTTATTGATTGCAATCATTTAGACAACCTACACCCCCCCCCCCCCCCCATGTTTCTACTGACTATTCTGTGTAGAGAACTGAGACATGGGAAACAGCAGGCACCCAGTTTGAGATTTACAGTGGGGAAAGAGTGATGTGTGCATGTTAAAAGAACACACAACAGGCACTCTATCCAACTGACAGCACAGTGTACTACACTAAATAGTTACATACCAGGCAACATGACACTACACCCAAGTTTTACCCCAATCCACCCCTATGTAAGCTATATTCAGTTAAGGAATCAAAACTTGTATGGTACCATGGTAATTTTAAAGTCTTGCTCGCCCAAGGTCCATTGAACACAGAACCCCAGTGAATGCACTGTACCTACCTAGTATGCTATTGAAGCAATGGTGGATAACTTTATTTGGGTGATGGCTACTCACTCACTCAGGAGGAGATGTTGAGGTAATATTTTAGGCTGTTGCTGTCATCATCTTTTTTTACCTTTCTACCTTGGATTTATTGGAACAGTGCACTTCTGGTTGTAAAGCTTGATGATGCCTATTTATGTTACTTTATTGTCAACACTTGATAACACTCTTTAATAGGATATAAAACTACCTACAGGTCGCTGTTACTATACTTGGTGATTTGTTGTGAAACCTTTTATTATGGTTAGAAAAACAGTTTTACTGACATCTATTAAAAGAACAATGGAGTTTTATTGTGTCCCTGATTTGCCCTGCTCATTTCTGGAGCTCTAAATGCTATTAGTGTGTCATGATGTTACAAGTAATTTGTACTTCTCATTGTGAGCCCTGTAGGATGGTCCTACTGTATGGTATCAGAGCAAGTAATTATAAGCTTCTGTGATATTGCCCAGACTTTCAATCGTCCATAGTGAAAATGTTGTGCTAAGGGGATAAGGTTTTTTATGGAACACATTTTGTTTCCCCCCAAAAGATGGAGATTATTTCTGAATTCCTATTCTCAAAAGGACATAAACAGTTGTCAATGTTGCCTCAGTGGTATTGGTTAATGTATGTCTACCTCCTCTTCAAAAGATAACTGAAATGAAATAAATTCTTGCCTTTTGGTTTAAGCAGAGACTGCACTCAGGTTTTAAATGAGCTGACAGACAATACGTGTGGATTGATGATTCATCCCTCACGTGGCCTGTTGTCACTCCTTTCATTTTGCTCAGAATGTATTTTTGATAACTCGTTCAAGTCGGCTATTGTAGACCTGTCTTGTCAGAGGCCCAGAGCAGACAACAGCAAATGTACAGTATGCTGTGTCTCTTAGTAACTCTCGTCTTATGTATTCTCAACAGAGATTGATTCTGTATTCAAAAGTGAAGGCAAGAGAGTCCCAGAGAATGTCTGTCAGAATTGCTGTAAAGCTCAGTATCTGACTGTCCAAACACGTCTGCAGCGCAGCCGTATTTATTTATCATAGAACATGGGGGGGGGGGGGGGGGGGATTCTCCCCCTCCGCAAGACACTTGCGGTGCACATGCCACATGGGCTACCAGCCAGTTGGCAAACCAGCAGTTACTCTGAAATAACACCCTACTGTATGTATACTAGATCAAGGCTATAGTTATTTATCTGAACTCATTTTGAAGTTGGGGTGGCTCTCCCCGTTCTATGCTGTACCTTGATTGTCACTAAGCCTGTTTTCTACTTTGTTGTACGCCAGTAGATTGTGTGTGTTGAAGTAAGAGTCCACAAGAATGTAGGCGTACTACATTTAAATGGTCAACTCCTCTTTGTGTCTAGCACCTAATCAGGTTATTTGTCAGGCTTCCACTAAATGCAACTGTTGTTTTTACTCCCCTTGCATGAAAGGGAGTTAAGTTAAATCTATATTTTGTTGACCCTGCAGGCCTGCACATTTGTATGACATCATGAGCAGTTAACCAATGGTGTATTTACTGTATTAGCAATCAGAGATTAGATTTTTAGACTGGGCTTTCAAATTTAAGCAATGTATTTGTCACTGGTAAAAATCCATTATGGCTGGGTTGACAATTATCTTGAAAGATGAGGGTGTTTTAAAGGCAGTGTTATCAGCCCATCTCTCACACGTCCGATTAAACACAAGCTACGTATGATTATCTATTCTATCTTTTCTGTGAATTATATAACATGGGAGTTGATAGTAAAGGAGAGGAAGAGACAAAGAATGTATGCACTTTATGACAATAATTAGTAGTTGTTGTCCTTTTTATGGAATACATTTCTAACTGAGGGTGGTATCATCAACATTACTGTATACTATCATGGCTCTTATGATCTCATATATTTATTGTAGAACAGTATTTAAAAAGCAAAACACATACTGTACGCTACAAATGAAATTACAGATGATTAACTAACCATTTTCCACGTTTCCTCTGCTTTCTTGGTAGCTGATAATACACATGGAGGGTTTATAGATTCATAAACTGAGACACATTTTGGATCAATCAAATTGCTACCCGTATAAGATTGTTGAAGTAATAACAGCACAGACATTTTGACCAGTTAATAGGCAAGTACTGAAATAACACATTTAAGTGTCAATATTAAAATAGTATTAAAGCAATATAATCTAAGTGTTAAGATTAGCATAGTAATGATCATTCACCACCTAAAAAATACAACTTCCATTGAGATGGGGGTTAATATTTGAACATGCTGTAGTAAAGATTTTTCTTTTCTGTTCTCAGTATATTCATGTAGGTCATCTGTCTGCAACCTTGGACGTGGGCAGTTAGGTTATCTTGTTTCTTGAGGAAAACCCTGAATAGTGGCTTTGAGCACACTGCTCCGAAACAACCATCTGTAGAATTACCATGCCAAGCGAATGTTTCATGTTTGCAACAGCATAGTTTGCTCTCTCCTATTCTTTGTAGTTTAAAATTGCCATTGTAATAACAGTTTTGCTCTACTGGTGGTTGATATTTGCTCATATACGTAACGAAATTCACTTTTAGTACATAGTTATATGTGAGCTACCTAAATCAAATACTCTACTAATAGAGGAGGTGTAGAACAATTGCATATATAGTTGTAAATCATTTAAGGAAGAGATGGTTAACCATTTGCTACATGGTACAAAGAGAATAGATTTCTGTTTAGAGAGAATGCATTCAAACAAAATACTTTAGCAAATGTGTGTGTGTGTGTATGCGTATATGTATGTATATATATATATACATACATACATACATACAAGTAATTTTTCAAAAATAGCAGATCTAAGCATTGTGAGCTTGTAGGTCGGCTATTCTCGCAATTTCAGATACAAAATTTAAAGTAGGGCTTAAGTGGTTCAAGCTAATTATTATACTTTCTGCACGAGCACGCTGCTTCACGAAAATCAGTTATCTTCGTTGAGTGTCGATGATGAAGTATAAATTAGGCTTGGGTGCAGCTTGAAATGTTGAAATAGTCAGTTTAAAACTGCTACGGGTCAAAACTTTATCCTTGAATGTGATGGCCTAGACTAGAGCACTAGAGCACTGCCATAGTCCTGACTGAGGTACACACACTCCCTGCATTCAGTCAGCTGCTTGAGCACTATTTCTCACACACACACACACACACACACACACACACACACACACACACACACACACACACACACACACACACACACACACACACACACACACACACACACACACACACACACACACACACACACACATGCGCATCGAACAGCAATCTTTTGTGTGTAGTACTAGTGTCATGTTACTGTGTATGTGCCTTGCAACAAAAAAAAGAAACGAGTAAAGGGATGGCTTAGAATGGATGGCATGGGCAGCTGTTGACAGAGAAGCGGGAATCTTCTGGTCACCATAGCAACACTTTTATTGCCCACGTCGCTGGTGTATCACAGTGTTTACAGCTTATTTGTGCAGTCCTCAATAAGCCAGGCAGCTTACTGAAAACAAATGTCTGGCTAAAGCTCTTGTTGACAAATACATATACTCAAGGACAGTTCTTCCCCGCTAACATAGATAAGAGATAGGCTACCGTTTTGCTGTGACCAATGGGAAATTATAGTGCAATTATAATTAAGGAAAATGAGCCCTCAAATGCTTCAGATTCACGTTTCGCTTGAGTGCCTCTGCCTGTATCTTCCTGGCTCAAGCTTGTCAAGAAGTTAGTCGAACATGTTTACGTCACTGTCACCAGTCAAAATAACACAAGTATTCTTTAATATGTTGTTATCGAGTAAACACTGACAACATATTAAGAATACTCAGTGTGACACATAAATTCCTTCTATTACTCCTCATATCATAATGTACTATTTAATGGTATAGAATGTTAAAGCCTGTGACTTTGTCTTTTTGTCATGGCCTGGTTTATTTATTTAAAGGAAGATTGTTTCATTTGTTCGTTCAGTGGCCTTGGTGTGTCAAAACGAGGTAGCCTAATACTAATAAGTGTAGATGGCCGGATCTTTATTCGATTGATATATAAGCTATATTTGGTCACATGAATGTACGGCCATATGAACAATTATAGGGTTTGTTATTTGCTAATGTTGTAGACTAGGGTGAATCTACTGTCTTAACAAGCTACTGTCTTATTGAGGGGAGCTTCCCTGCCTTGTTTCACCATAAAGTGCATTACGCAACGTGGAAGGGCTGGGTTTAGTAATTATGTTACATTAAACATTACTGTTCTCAGATTGAGAAATATGACTGCTTCTACACATACAGTACCTAGGTAAAAATTGTTACATACATGACCCCCTGTCTCTCTCTCTTGCTCTCGAGAGTCTTGAGGTTGTACTGCAGTTGCCCTGGTATAAATTCTAATAGAATTCCATGTTAGGTTCTGAATGAAATAATGTAATAAAAAGCATTGCATTAACACTTAGATAGTATTTTCTATACTATTGAGTACATCACAAATTGGGAAATTTCTGGAGTAACCAGTACATGTTCTTAACTGGGGAGATGTGAAGTAACCAGTACATGTCCTTAACTGGGGATAGTCATTTTCAGAGTCACTTGTCTTTGGATTATGGAAAAGACTGCATCCACCGGCAAACAGGCGGATTTATTTCTTTTTTTTTACAGGAACTGTAAAAAAAAAGAAAAAAGAACGAAAAGTATACACCAGAGGACAAATCAATCAGAATGATAAAGAGTACTTTATTCTCAAATTGAGTTCTGTCAGAGTGGCGGACTGGAGGAATTATGAATATTTCTGCAACATTTTCTGAAAATACTCACACAACCACTCCTTATGTTTTAATAGTTTTCAATTGCAGAAACAAATTACAGTTCTGAGGTGGAGGAGGAGCATATTCTAAACAAGGGAAATGGGGTGATCGTGACACAGGAGTATTTTGCTTTTTCTATATACATAAAGTTCAGCTTTTAAACTTGCCTCTTACTGTAGATAAATTGGGGTGAGAGCGGGGCACACTTATAAGTCACAATAATACAGCATAGAATTGAACTTCCCTTCTGGGGTTTGTCTGCATCTGGACTTGAAGTGCCAGGACGCGTTGCCTGTGGATGTCCCTTGGCCGTTATAAAGAACTCTTAAGTGATGTTGATATGATTATGGGAGTTGCTATTTTATTAGATGCTAATGGCTTCAGCATGTAGGTGAATCATAGGTCCTGATACCCCTCATGAAAAGTTGCCATGATAAATCATTTCCATGATCCCTAGTATCTCTCACCATCCCCCATCCGTTCCCTTGGGAGAAGAATAAACCACAGGCATGGTGGAGCATGTGAATATCTATGATTATTCCTTGAGAAAAAACATATTTATATTAAAGTTTTTTTTAGATTAGGTCTCGAAAAAAAGAAATTAACACCCATTATTCACATAAGCCTACTATAGATGATGCAATGACTTCAAAGTGTGATTTATGCACAGCCAGTACATCACGGATTTGGCTCATTGTAATCCCTGTCAGGATCAAAGGATCTGGGCAGGACTGTGGTATCAGTGGTTGTAGTAGTGCCAAAATACGCCACCCACCTTTTATTCTACATCATGGTGTGGAATTTGTAACCTTGATGACCCTTTTGACTGTTTAAATGTCGAAAGGGCTAGTAGACTACGCCTAATGCTGAGGTGTTGTTGCCCCGGGCCAGGCGTGGGAGAAGTGTTTCCCTTGAGACTGGTCTACCATCCCCCACCGTTTCCCTCGACCTACATTGTCTGTCGCTAAGTGACTCATTGAGAAAGGCAAAGAATAATGCGCAAACAGTTGTTGTGACTACCTGTGTGTGGGATCATTATTGAACATCTCACAATCCCAGCACCCCCCCCCCCCCCAAAAAAAAAAAAAAAGAGAGAGAGAGAGGAAAAAAAGAAAAAGACTGCAGCCCAACCAAAGGCTTCAAAGGCGGGTTTTACTCAGCAGAGCAGTTCAAGAGAAAATGGCTGCTGTTTCCAGGTCTTGTTTGCACATCTGTCAGAAGGTGACTGTTCAGGAGAAAATGGGGTCCCCGGCATGCGAGTATATAGACTGTGGCTCTGCCTTCTCCTTTCTCAACTCTTTTTTTCTAGTGTCCTGTTTTTCTACACCATTCTTTCGAAACCTACATACAGGAGACGGCGGTTCCACTGTTTTTGTGGTTGAATGTTTGGGTTAAAAACTGTATCTTTCCTTCTACGAGGCAAGATGCCCAAGTCAAGCAGTGGTTCTCAAACGTTCATGTCAAGGACCCCCAAATTAATTTGTATTTGGCCACAGACCCCTAATTGAAAATATTTTGTACCAGTGACCCCCATAAAAGATGCATGTTGTTAAAATGTTTTAAAAATATTCCACTTTTTTTTTCAAGATGTTTTGAAAATAGCAGACCTACCTGGCTTGTAGACCGGCTATTTTCAAATTGCTGATGTATAAAGGGTTAAAATTGTTGCATGGTGCATTATTGAATAATTTTGCTGGGGACCCCCTGGAACCCCCTCAAGGACCTCTGGGGGTCCCCTGACCCCAGTTTGAGAACCACTGACTAACTACATACAGTACATAGTAAGATTTTGGCCAGGAGGGTGGAATTTTGACATTATTTACTAAATTGGTTTGAAACCATCTTAGAAAATGATTGCGCTTTCTTTTGCAATTTTCCTATTATCTTATATAATTTTATTTGTGTATGGTATTTCAAATTTAGGAGAGCAAATGCTGTGTCCTTGAGATGTCCGCACTAAAAAGAAAATTCCTGTTCTATTATTAGGACAGATTAGCCAGCAAAAAGCAATCGGTGTGGAGATTTACTCTTATTACATACATTTGTAACTGAACACAATAAGCTTAGGAGACCTTCCTGCTTTTTCTGCAAGCTTGTTCAAAGGTTTGCGGTGGTATGTCTAAAGTTATTTTAATTAGGATATTAAATATTAAATTGGTTAATGCTCTTATGAGGGTAGATTATCCACGATTAATGAGCTTAAATACAAGAAGGTTTTGCTGGACTCTGAACCATTTCTGTTTGTATCCTAAGATCCCCCCAGTATATGAGCCTGCTATTATCATTATTTTGCTATGCTCCTGGGTAGCATTTGGATGGGTTGCTTATTGTTGCAAGGGTGTAATTTTGGTTCATCTTTTATTGTCTCCGCCAGGCTGTAAGGCATGGCGAGAGAGTATGTTTTGCACCCCGTCCGTCCGTCCGTCCGTCCGTCCGTCCGTCCGTCCGTCCGTCCGTCTGTCTGTCCGTCCGTGACCAGCTAATCTCTGGCTCCGTTGGCTTGATCGCAGCGAAACTGTCTACACACACTCCCTGGATGCCAATTCAGAACCTCTGCCCCAAATGTTTCACATGCGCCTGTTATAGCGCCACCAGGAGGCCACTTTTTGCAAAACAATTTTTTTCACAGTACTCCTACAGATTTTGTCCAAACGTCACGCGAATCGGTACACTGTATCTCTATAGTCATTAAACAAAACTGGTTTTTCAGATATTTCATATTCCATCCTGATTGGCTAAAAATGGCTTCCAAAGTTTGCAGGAGTGCTCCGTTTTGAACAAAATGCCTCAAATTATGAACACAGCATGCAATTTCCGTGACATTTTGCATGCACTTTCTCACTAGGCAGAGGAAGAAATGCAATTTTTTTTATCAGCCTCATGGTGGCGCTATTACAGTCCGATTCGTGTTTTTACCTATTACTGCACCGATCTGTGTACAACTTTGTATGCACACTCCCTAGAGGCCAGGGAAAAACCTTTGCCCTGCATTCTGCCTTTTGTAGTGCCACCAGTAGGCCAACTTATGTAAAACACATGTTTGGATATTACTTCTTCAGATTTTATCCAAATTTCACGCAAATCGGCACACATGCTCTCTATAATCATGTGATCAAGACGGATTTGTTAGATTTTTCATATTCCATCCTCATTGACTAAGATTGACATTGACAGTTTGCAGGAGTGGCCCTTTTTGAACAAAATGTTGCAAATCATGAACGCAGCGTCCGATTGTGGTGAAACATTGCACGCACATTCGCACTACGTTGAGGAACAAATGCTACCCTTTTAACATTGGCCTGTTATAGCGCCACCAGGAGGTCTAATTTAGCAAAATATAGTTTTTTAACAAAATGCCTCAAAACATGAATGCAGTGTCCGATTGCCGTGCAAGGCCTAAGAAGAAATGGCACCCGTTTCACATTGGCCTATTGTAGCGCAACCAGGAGACCACAATAACCTACCTGACCTGGCGGAGACCTGTGCTCCGAGGAGCACTTTTTCTAGTTATGTTTGTTTTCACATGTGCCTGTACTGACACTGACAACTGAAAAAAAATACAGTTCATGTAAGCAAATGTTTTGTCTTACCATAGTCGATGTCTCAGCATACTCTGATTAGCACTGCATATCTTGTGGTGTCCTCCTGTGAATCTCATTAGGTAGATATCAGTTTTTGTACCACAAATGGGATACATAATGATGGGTAAGTCTGGTGGCATGCCAAGTTTAGTCTCAGAAGACCTTGATAGAATGTTATCTTGTGTGAACGAATGCACAGAGTTCAGATAGTACTCTCAGCTCCACAAGGTCCCTGGGCAATACAAGGCCACCATGAACAGGCAATGTTGCACTCAGGTGCCAGGCTTGGTGAAGGGCTGTGAAGTGGTGTAGTTTACACTGTTAAGTAATTGCCGTTAGTGTGTAGTAAACACGCTAAAGATGACCCTAATGAGCCTGTGGTCCACGGCAGGGAAGCTCATCATTGCCTCAGCAGGGTGTCCTGCATAGTTTCTACTACATTGAACCGCTTCATGTGCAACTGAAGTTTCAGTTACATTTGTGATGATGATTGGCTGTGAAGAGTAGGCTAATTCCTTGTCTTTGCTTAGTCAGAGATCTCCACCTACCGATGCATCCGCTTTGCAAACCAATCCTGTCATTTCCCCAATATGGGCTGCCCTAGACGTTACACAACACAGTTTCCACCCAGTTTTAGCAATGAAAGCTGTGAGATTATCATTAGTCATTAGTCTCTAGTTGAGCACAGCATTTATAGACTGACTTGAGTCTAGCTATTCAAGGAATCACACATTCAATTCATGATCGGACTCTAAATGTAGATTATTTAAGTGGCAGTGTGTTTTGTGCATGAGGATGTGTTGACTCTAACTAAGTAACTAAATAGTTTCACGTACATAATTTATACTTTAAAAATGTTTTTTTAATTAGCTTTAAATCCATGGATTAAGTTATACCAAGGAATAAGGATGGTGATGTCGGGCTCGCTGTCCATCTCAACTACTGGTTAATTTGCCCTTAATCCATGGATTAATTTATACCAAGGAATTAGGATGGTGATGTCGGGTCCATCTAAAAAACTACTGGCTGGATCACAGTGGAATTTGCAGTGCACCTTCATGCTCCCTGGAGGATGAAATTCACTGAATTTGGTGACCCCACCCTTGAGCCAGCATTTCCACTTCACGCACAATACCTCAAAGTCTAATGGGCAGATTGCCATGATTTTTTTTTAGTACATTCATGCTCCCTGAAGGATGAAGCCTTTCCATTTGAATGACCTCATGACCTAGTACCACCGGCAGTGTAAAATGGGTAAAATGTCAGTTTTGCGCACAAGATCATCAGATTATCAGAAGCCTGTTTCCCACATGGAATCCATAACATTGCTGGATACAAAAACATCCAGCAAAGGCAGTGGCTAGTCATTCACATATTGACCACTTTTATGGAGAAGATTCCTAATCCCTATGGTGTCTGTGCTCCCACATTAGATGACTGTTACAGATATAGTACGTAATGCTCACACGAGAGGTGTCTACAGCATGCAAGACTAGGCAAAAAGGCTTGAGGCTAACAGAAATCTTCCCCGGGATGTAGTTGGGACAAAGAGGATTTAATGTTTTATTTTTTCCCACTTGGAAATGTCAACTGTCAGTGTGCATATCACTGCTTTGCTTGCTGCACTGGCATCTTGTCTGTATAAAACCATGAAATGCCAACTTGTGAAAGTTGGCATTGTAGCTGATAATCCCAGCATGTGCAAAATATATTTTTCAATGAATCTCTAGTTACACCAAGAAGAAGAAAACGGGCACCATTGCAATATATTGATAATCTGGCCTAGATGATTAATTCTGTTTGAACCTCAATGCCTCAGTCCCTCAGAATTGTCATCTACCATGTTGAGCATGAGTCTTGTGTTGAACTCGGATGGATTTTGAATGTTGATGGTTGAAATGGGTGGACCAGGTGCAGTGCTGCTGGTCAAAATTCACATCTTCCTCCTGTAGCCTTCTCATGTCCAAGAGACATCTGTGTTATCTTCACACATCAACTTAATAAAGATATACTCACTCTCATATTTGTTATTAAACCACTTAAAACATGATGGAAAGCTGTGTGCTCTGTGTCAGGAGTTCCAAATTTGCCTGTTAATGACCTGTTAATGTGTTGAGCGTTGCGCTGTCTATTATGGTAAGAAAATATCTGCGCTGTCACTGCACCGGCTCATAAGTCTAAGGGCAAGCACTTCTCTCTGGGAGTGAGATAGCAGTGTGTCCTGTTTGCTCAAGATCATACTTCATTTTAATACCAACCAGCTAAATAGGCGCAAGATCATTTGTAATTAGACAACTGGGTGTAAAAATGACAACTGTGTCGGATAGAATTCATTGTAGCAATGACAGTTGCGCTGCGCCCACTAGCACTGCTTTGTGCCAGATGGAAGTCTGTCTTGTTATAATGTCTACTCTAAATCATGTCCAAATTCATAATGTAGAGTAGACTATGGTTTTAGACTATATTAAGAAGGTTTGCCTCTTCAAATATAGATACAAATCTAATCAAATCATGAATGGATATCACAATTTCAACACTTATTTTTTACAGGTGATTTTTCTCTCATATTGTGATATCCTCTTATTTTGGTAGTGGATTGTTTGTTGTTGAATGAGTGCTGCAGCACATGCTGGTATCCCTTGTTTTCTATTTGCCCGTGTGGCGTCATTCTCATTTGAAATGGATCGTGTCTTCAAACTCTCTACCTCCACTTATCACCTCACGGTGGCTAAGCCTCAAAGCCAGTGCCAATGTAAGCGTTTCTGTCTGATTCCCCTTGAAGAGGCGGCGTTTTGTCACGGGAAACCCTGGGTGCCCAGGGAGTGGTGTAATGGATGGTGGCATCATGGAGCCCATCTGATACATGGATTAGTGCTGCTGCCTTTTCTCCGCTGAGCTTTAAACCCCTCCAGGCTGCCTGTTAATTATGTTTCCAGTTGTTTGGTCTGTATTGGCGGCCGTTGGAGCAGCGGCTCCTGGCTTTGATGCAGATAGCCCTTCCAGGCCCCTCATGTTATCTAATTAGCCAAAGAGGAGCAGGGTAGCAGCCGGCTCCGGAGGGACACACTCAACTAGCCAACGCTGGGCTAGCCATGAGTGCTTTGGCTTCTGGGAATAAATAGCCCTTGGTTTTGAGTGTGTGTGTGTGTCTGTGTTGTTGTTGTTGTTTACTTTATTTGTTTTCGATTGCATGCTCCCTGATCTGTGCTGCTGTCCAATGATCTTCTGATCACTCTTGTGGTATTTCTTGGAGATTGAATTATAGGCATGTTTTCGTTTGTGATATCTACCCTACCGCCTACCTTGACCTAAAAAAGCACCTGTCTGTTTCTGTTTGAAAATGTAGCCTATACGATAATATTTCACACTCCACACTGCATTTCAAGCCCATAGCATGCCTGGTGTACAGTAAGGCTAGAGTCCATCTGAAAGAATATCCCAAGGTGAAGAAGTGAATAATTCATGTTGAGTAACATGTTCAACCCCTCTGGCAGTGTGCCCACTGGTAATTGGGACAACACTGTTCTCTGTCTATTTTGCACTGGATCCTGCTTGTTGCTATGCTACCAAAGGGGAACTTGAGTGGGCCCGGAAAGTGTTTGGAATGGAGGTTAGACAAGCATGCATTCTTCATTTCTACCCCCTCTCCTTTCTCTGTCTAGTCTGGACAAAATGTCCATCCATTAATATCCATAGGTAAGGCAGGCAGTGGCTGAGCTATGTGCCTATTTATGCTATTTATGTATATATGTGTATATGTATATATGTGTATATATATATATATATATATATATATATATATATATATATATATATATATATATATATATATATATATATATATATATATATGTGTATATGTATATATATATATATATATATATATATATATATATATGTGTGTATATGTATATGTGCGCATGCATGCATGCGCACACGACATTATGCAGTATGCACATAAGAAATGCAGAATCATGCTGATTTATAATGGTAATGTGTATTCATAAGTCATATTCGGTATTTCAAAGTGTTCATCAGCCTGAGGACAAAGACTTGATTATGGTATTAATAAAAAGTAAATTACCTTTTTTGGGGGGGCGGGGGGGGGGGGTCAACTCCCTCCAGTTGACACCGTTTCACTTGAAACGTTAACATAAGGGCTATTAAACATTATTTCTTGAAAACAACCCTGATGGGGAAAGTGGATGGCTGCTATGTGAGTGCAGTCATTAGCCTCATGCACACTGCTGTATGTTACAGTGGACAGGCATTTAATACCTGCACTGTTCTATCAAGCCTCTGTCAGTTCTAAATGGTTGACGAGGACACTAATGGGAGGCGCCATCCACTTCTCTGTAGAAGCCAAATGGATATACGTGCGGTTTGTTGGGTCACAGGAAAGAGATTGGAAATACTTGGCTGCAGCACAACGTATGGATTTACTGGTTACATGTAAGTGACCAAGTCATTGACATCGTCAGAGGACAGAATCGATGCAACGATTGGCAGGACAAGAGGGAGCAATGTAAACTCTTCATAAAAAGTTCTGAAACGTTATTTCGGTCGACTATTTCTCACCTTCAATAATACCAATTGGTATTGCCTTTTATGTCGTTGGGAATGCCTGATTAGTCACCTTTACAACGAGGTACAACTTGTAAGGATCGTGCATTCGTAGAATAAGCAACACAGCTAAACCGTGTGGGTATTGCCGTAGCACCCCCACACAATTTGCCAAAATCTCCTGCAATATTCTGTTGGTATTCACTCTCTTTTTGAGTTGCTTGGTGGATTGGATGATTGCGCTCTCCCACAGTAATAAGGAAAAAACAACATATATTGCCCATTTGTACACTATTCATTAAATTTCTTTTCATTCACACTGTCGGGGACCTTAGTAGCGTGTGGAAGATCCATACGCAGCCACAACAGCTTTTCACCTCATGCTGGTCACCAACCTAGCGGCCACATTTTGCTGTGTGATGGCATCCCTTTCCTCAACCAGGATTCGTGGCAAGTCAGCCAACGTGGTTCTGTTGGTCACTCTAGCACATACAGCACGCCAAAGCACGCCAAACACACAAGTGTTCAATTGGGTCACAGCAGGCCATTCCATCCTCTCCACTCCCAAATTCTGGAGGTACTCTGTGATGATCCTGACTATGTGGGGGTGAGCATTGTCATCCAAAGTTGCTCAGGTGCCAGTCACACGCCTGTGACCTGCCAGCACTTGAAGCTCAAAACAAGAGTGAATACCAACAGAAGAATATTGCAGGAGATTTAGAATTTATTTTGGGCGGGGGCGCTACCCACACGGTTAGCTGTGTTGTTCAAAATACAATACCAATTGGTGCTATTGAAGGGGAGAAATAATCAACCGAAATAAAGTTTCAGAACAGTTTTTTGAGGAGTTTATATATTACTAGAGGTTTGGGCCGCGTGGAGTTCTTACACTGCCGATCCGACCAATATAATCTGAGTTGGGGCGGGGCTTTGTCAGAGTACCCGTTGTACCCGTCTGTCTGTCTCTTTTGTGCCCATGTATGGAGATGTCTGTATCTGTGTCCGTTTTATGCCCATATATGGAGATCCATGATGTCATCAGTATATGCCCATATATGGGCAATGTGGGCATGCCCCCTTTTGTGCCCATATGTGGAGCTGACTCATGGTTTGTTTATGGTTATGTTGTCATAGTGACGTGGCCATGGTTTGTTTATGTTCTCATAGTCACGTGGCTGTGGTTTGTTTATGGCTGAGACGGAATGACGTCAGAGGTCCGCCCGCCGCTGGTTGGCCAGCCCACCCTCCCATTAGCCAATTGTAAAATAGGATATACTAATGGAGACTGTACCATCCTGTGTGTGTCAATTGCGTTGGTGACCATGAATCAACACATACAGTAGAAGCTATAGCCTAATTTGTCACACAAAGTAACATCAAGTTAAGTATTATGGCTTGGTGTAGGCTTATAGCATGTAATTATTTCAACATTGTGTGTGTGATGGAAAAGAATAAGGTGATCGCAATATTAAACTGATATTTAACTCCCCATTTTGTGTTTTTTTTTCTTCAGAGTGAGCCCAGCCTTCCTACAGACCACCTCCTCCATTTAGGTGGGCTAAGATGAGTATAACCAGTGATGAAGTCAACTTTTTGGTGTACAGATATCTCCAAGAATCAGGTTGGTAGTGGCATCTGTTTTTTTAAAGCCTTAAATAAGCCTTAAATATGCACCACTTTTGGTTACACTACGTTGGCTATGCATCCAGGTGTGGGGGTGGTTTAGCAAGACGCAGCAGTGCGTGCTTCTGAACAACAAGGCAGGCGTGCTCCTGCTGGGTGGCCAGTGTTTACATTATGTAGCTAGCGTGCTAATGTTATTTAGCATAACATTTGAATTATTGAAGTAAGGAATGTTTTTTTTATATCAAATGCGTGAGTTTTTACATCTCTGGACAACAAGGCAGGCACGCAGACAGTGAGGACTTGAGGCTCGTGAGGCACTAGGAGAGTGAGTGCCCACGCCGATGGTCTCACGTGCCATTCTGGTTGCAAAACAACAGGGTTGGAATCGGTTATAATCAGGGGTGTAGTGGAGGGGGGACGCGGGGGGACGGCGCTCCCTCACATATTTTTTTTTTTTTTAAGATTTTTTTTTAAGATTTTTTTTTTGGATTTTACCCAAATCCACGAAATTAACCGCAAAAAAAAATGAATTAAATAACATAACCCTAATCTAACCCTAACCCCGAAATAAAGTAACAAAAAAAACAATATAAAGTCCCCAAATCCGCAGGGTCCCACATGCACGCGCGCTGCGCGCGCGTGCATGTGGGACAGAGGTGCGCTCCCCCACTTCCAAAATTAGCACTACAACACTGGTTATAATCTGTTTCGAAAGTGCATATTGATATATTGAAATGTATAATTTGGTTCAAAAACTTCGTCGACGGTAGCTTAGCTTAGTTTGGCTTGATGAGCCGACAAGACTGCGCATCAGGCACACAACATTGTGTGTGACGCAGGACGTAAGGGGCAGTTCCCGGGCGGAACTGTTTTTTTGAGAGTCTTGACTACATGGAATGTTAGGAAAGTGCCCCATCTTGTGACATAGCAGAGGTCCTACACATACATGTTCCTACATGTTGGGTCTATTCAGATGATAATAATAATTGGGATGGGCAATACAAAATGTATTGGCATTAGTTCATTAGTCAAGACCTTGGTACACCCTTGCTATAGTGATTTTGCATCTCACTTCTAATCTATTATCTATATCTATATAGTATATATATACTTTTTTTCAAGTATTTCTAGTCTTCTCCAGCCACAGTGGGATTCAGATGTCCTTCCCATTATGCCACAGTTGCATTCATTGCATTGGATCCCTCTCAGGACAGTGGGCATAGATGTCCATTCTGAGCTGTTTCTGATCCAGCCCCCATACTGGAATAAAGGCCATAAAAACAAGTCAACTCTACAAAAATGCTTTTGTCATTTATTGTACATAGTTGGCTTTTATGTACAGTAGGCATTCTACTATGGGCATGTGGAAATAAACAGGCCATTGTGGATGTCTAGTGTACCCGGCTACCCGCAGAATATTGCTTTCCTTCCTCATATGTAACAACGTGCCATTCACACTAACCTATTTGTCAGGGCGCAGATGAATTATTGAGACCGTAGCTGCTGTATTTCACTACTCTTTGTTGTGACTGCCTTTGAAACCAGCTGACAGAAAGCAAGCAAGCTCTGAGATACCAACATCGACATGTTTTATTGAAAGCTCAAATGTTCTCCCCTGTTCCCGTCTTTGCTTGCAGTCAACATGAACAATTATGTGAATCAGAGTGACGAGGCTCCTGTTGGAATGTTTGTGTTGTGTTTTGTTTACACTCAGTTCGGCCCAATCTTCGGTTAATGAATGCAAATGGCATTTCATTTTCAGGTTTCTCTCACTCAGCATTCACCTTTGGCATCGAGAGCCACATCAGCCAGTCCAACATCAATGGAACACTAGTGCCCCCTGCTGCCCTCATCTCCATCCTGCAGAAAGGGCTCCAGTATGTGGAGGCAGAGATCAGCATCAACGAGGTGAGAGTAGTGCCTCTGGCTACTAGAATGTACTTGATGCAGCCCCTGTAGTTGCCTGCAGCCCCTGGATACACGAAGGCAACTGCTATTAAAACACTCACAGCACCCATCTCACCTGTACCACAACAGGAATCAATAGTCCCTGTTTAACAATAACCAATCCAGGCTAAAGAAAGGCTTATTGATTTCTCATTTCAAAACATCTTCCATGTTTAAAGAGGTTGGCTTCAGTTCAAATGCACAAATATTGTCTTTGATTCCAGGCTAGAGATTTTGAGCTGACCCTTGAGACCCTCTTGGCTTTGCCAAGGCACACACACACACACACACACACACACACACACACACACACACACTCACACTCTCTCACACACACACACACACACACACACACACACACTCTCTCTCTTGCCAACCAATAAACAATGTATTAACACCTATTGTAATCAATAGGTGTAAAGTATTTGCAAATGGTTGGATATAATAATCACATGGGAGGCTTCGCTTGGATGGACTCCAGATCAATGGAGTTTGATCCCGGAGTTCATGATCCTGTATTGATTGCGGTGGCTGCTCAACAGGATGGCACAGTGTTTGATGGCCGGCCAATCGAGTCACTGTCCCTCATCGACGCGGTGATGCCTGACGTGGTGCAGACACGGCAGCAGGCCTTCCGCGATAAGTTGGCCCAGCAACAGGCTGCATGTGCCATGTCATCTGTCTCCGGCATCCAGTCCAACCCACCAAAGAATGGAGAAGCCACTGTCAATGGGGAGGAGAATGGCACTTACAGCATGAGTAAGTTTAATAACTTCTTAAACCGGGGAACTACAGGGGTCTATTTCGTCCCCTCCATTTTTCCCTCCACACCAAATCTCTTTTGTGAAAATAGCCGATCTACCAGCTCACAACACATTGCATTGTTTTGTTTAGTTTTTTGCCGAATGTTCGCCCCTAGACACTACGGTTCATGTACTTGACCTTGTGCTCAGACCTCTAATACAGGTGAAATCACATTCACAGTTATTCCACCAGGAAAGCTATCTGGAAATTTAATTTCCAGATTAGTTTGGCTTAAAAAAAGTAAGACATTTTGTCCAGATACCTTGCCTACCCATTACCTGCATGTGGCTGCTTAGCTCTACATTGGGTGTAGAGTTATCACGATACCAGAATGTTTAACTTCAATACAACTAGTATAAAAACAACCATACTCAATATGTATTTTGATATTTGTAAAAAAGAAGGGGGAAAAGTCACACAAAATAGGATACTTGCTTTCTTTTCTTTAGATTTTATGATATAATTCGTAAATTGCATGCATTTCTATACGATTAAAATGTCTAATTATGTTGATCACTACTGTTTATAATAAAAAAAATGTATAGTGGCCAGACTGGTAGCAAATTAAGAGTTGTTTCATCTGTGTAGCCTTGAGTTGACAATCTAATTGTAGATAAGTGTTTTTTAATAGCTTTGGTACTATAGATATTGATTAAAATAATCGTATAATTTAAAAAACATGGTATCGAAAAAGTATCACAGTCGACAACCCTAGGGTGTTGAGTTGGTTGTAATACGTGAAAACAGTGTAGTTTTCACGGTACTGTATGTGAAGGCATTAGTAACGGTTTAGCTTCTTCTTAAGTTGAATGGCTGAAACTGTAGAGGTGTGGATCAGGTGAACCCTTAGACGAGGAGGGGAAAAGGAGCGGATGTCTGTGTCAGCAGATCAGATTCAGTTTGAAAGTGTTGGTGGCAACAGGATCCGCTCCGTAAGAGTTCTGCTTCAGTGACTGAGCGTGCAGGGAGGCATCCACTTCACATAGCACCGCAGACAAAACGCATCCACCCACCCAGGATAGTTAGTTCTTCTCCAGTCCCCACAGTGACTAGCCTTGGATTATGCTGTGATTGCCTTGGAGTGTACCCAAGTGGGTTAATATATTAGAATTAAAAGAAAGTGAAATAATCTGACTGCGCGCATTGTCATTGAAATGCATTGACCAGACGTCCCGCTTGTGGCCAGGTTTGGCGAGAACAGTCGTGCGCAAACCTGCACACACGATAAAAGCTTGTGAGCTACGTTTGTTTTGGGTGGATTCCCAGTGTTACTGTGATTTGAAAAAATCAAGCGAAATCTTGTTCCTCGCCGCCCATTTCTTGTGGATAAACATTCACTACACAAGGTGGGAATTGGGAAAAGCACAATATACCAAATTAACCCTGAGGTCCCTATTTTGGGCATTTCATTATACGCATTATATATCTTTTTATATATATATATACGAGCAGATCTACAAGCTTGTACAGTAGAGCAGATCTACAAGCTTGTACAGTAGATGGGCTATTTTTGTTGCATGACACTGTTGTATGTCAAACAATAAATCAGGCGTTAACAAATGACAATTAGAATTTTGTATTTCCCTTTCTGTTCTGACCTGTGTGTCTGTGTGTGTTTGGTTGTGTGTGTGCATCTCTCTCTCTTCCCCCCCTCTTGCTCTATCTCTCGCATGTCTTTTGTGTGTGTGTGTGTGTGTGCGCCTTTTCATGTGCATGTGTGGACAGATAACCACAGTGAGTCCATGGATTTGGATGTGGACGTGGAGATACCTGCCAGTAAGGCCACAGTGCTCCGAGGCCACGAGTCTGAGGTGTTCATCTGCGCATGGAACCCTGTCAGCGACCTGCTAGCCTCGGGGTAAGTCTTGTCAGCGAGGTCTTCTTTATTCAGAGTTGTCATTCGACTCACGGAGTTCAAGCATTTCATGGCAAAGACATTGAAATGTATGGGATGTGAAATGAGTGATTGTTCTGTGCAATTCTTTGAATTATTTACACTGCTAATAATGCAAGGGATACATACTGGAGCGATCATTCAGCAACAATAGCAGATCTACAAGCTCACAACGCGCCTCAACACGATGCATTGTGAGCCTGTAGATAGGCTATTTTCGGCAAAGATATTTGGCGTAGAGGGAAAAGAGGGGGGCCTAGTATAGAGCCCTTTGGTGGGCTCTAGTTAATGTAGTATATAGTGTTTAAGTGGTTAACACTCACAGCCTTTACAAGTCCGGACACACTGACTCATAGTCCAGTGAGGCAATGACTCTATCTCTGGGTGTGTTGGTCCTGTGTTCAGCTCAGGGGACTCCACAGCGAGGATCTGGAACCTAAATGAGAATAGCAACTCCAGCTCCACCCAGCTGGTGCTGCGCCACTGTATCCGAGAAGGCGGCCAGGATGTCCCCAGCAACAAAGATGTCACCTCACTGGACTGGAATGTAGGTTCCCAGTTATCCCTCCTGTCCTTCTCTGAACATTTGACATTAGCTTTTGTTAATTCCTGCTTGATGTCTGCTTGACACTGGTTCTGAGAAGAATTTTACATACAGTACAAGACATGGAGTATAACAGTAATAATAATGGTCCAATCTTGAATTATCAAGAGTAAGTTACTAGAGTTTGTGAACGAAGCCATATAAATCACAATATGATGTTCAGTGGTGAAGCCACACTGTCAAGGCTGGCTGCTTGTGGATATGTCGGATTGCTGCTAGTGTGGTACTGGTTGAGATCTCCTTTGGCCAAATGGAAATAGTGATATTTATAAATACTTGAGCTGTAAGTACAAATGTGCTTCACAAGAACAATGCTAGCCTGGTAAACCCTCCCTCCGGAAATCTCATTTCCATTTGATTTCAGGAGTGAGTCTGGCCTGATCCGCCTTTCTGCAATATTGGCTGTGTATGCCAAACGGCCGAGCCTATCAGCGTCGTCGCTCATTGTTCTGTGATTGACAGCTTACGTTGGCCAATCAGGTGGCGAGTTCGAGTGAGCCCAAAACACGAACGGCAGCCATCTTTTTCTTGTGCGGCCAATTCTCCGCTATTTTTTTACTTCAAAAAGCTCTCTAACTTCTATTTTGAGGCACGGAATTTACTTATAAGATATCGTTTGGATAGAATTTAGTTGTTTAACTTCATATATGTGGTCAATTAATCATGACAAAGCCTATTTAAAAATAAAAATTTAGAGAACCGGTAGGGGCGGGCAGTGACACCATTGTATCCGAAAAAGGCAACCCATTTTGGGTATGGCTGTCTCAAAAGTCCCGTCGCGTCACATTAAGACTGGTGAACTGCTGATTGGCTGAAGGGGAAAAATTATCATTGGCTGAAGGGGTTGTCAGTCAACGGTATTACTCCCGCCCAACTCCAGCACAGCCAATATTGCAGAAAGGCGGATCAGGCCAGACTCACTCCTGAAATCAAATGGAAATGAGATTTCCGGAGGGAGGGTTTACCAGGCTAGAACAATGCTGGTTAGCTGGAAAAATATAAATGTTTACATGCATAGATTTTCAAATACTGCAAATACTACCTTCATGGATGTAGCTGTTATTAGTCTACTTTTGAGGGGACAGACATACTGTACTTACAGACATGCATACAGAGTAGACAAACCCTTTTCTAGATGGCAGGCTTTTGGCCACACCGCAAAAACACAAATTCTATAAGATCACAATTTGCCAAGACGGAATACAATAGACGTGGTAGAAAAACTGATTGAATGTGTACCATGTGCAGAAAGATTGTGCTATCATTGAGGGAGGTTAAGTAACGGTTGTATTATCTTTCCATTCAACAGAGCGATGGGACTCTCTTAGCAACGGGCTCGTATGATGGATTTGCCAGAATATGGACAAAAGATGGTATGTTTTCCTTTACTGTGGCGTATCATTATATGAGTCATCACCATTTTATGTTGTTATTGTGAATAATGCCACCTCTGTGGTAATTCGTCAAAAGTTTATTTTCCAAACTAAATGTATCTGTCTCCTAACCATCAGGGAACCTGGCGAGTACCTTGGGGCAGCACAAAGGGCCCATATTTGCACTGAAGTGGAACAAGAAGGGGAACTCTATTCTCAGTGCCGGTGTAGATAAGGTACTACATAACCTTGTTGTTGATGTATTTTCCAATAGATAGTGGGTGGAGAGGGAGAGAGAGAGAGAGAGAGAGAGCGCTTAGATTACATGGGCTGCCCCTGTGACAATGATATTCCATCTAAAGGTGAAAACCTTGTACCCAGGTGCTCAAGAGGACCACAATGGAAATAAGCCTTAGGGCTTTATTTTGTTTTTATCCTCTGGGATATTGTCTGCTATATGTTGAAGTGCTGATGTACTCTTTCCTTTTTTCACCAAATACATTCATTCATTCAAGTATACCTGAAGTAGTAATTTGTGGGTGCTCTAGACTCAGAGCACATTTTATATCCATATTTGCACTTCATGAACAATTAAACTTTTCAGACGACAATCATTTGGGATGCGCACACGGGAGAGGCCAAGCAGCAGTTCCCCTTTCATTCAGGTAAGCTTGCTATTCATTGACATCATACGCACTATGAGCTATGTACATGAAACTAAACTACCCTCATTGACCATATTCACACGGCTGCCATTTTGCTCTTACATCATACTGCTAAACATGGGAGGGAGTGTCCAGGGCTTTGTGATCATGAACTCACAAAGCTGAATGAATGAATTATTAAATATTCCACAGCCCCAGCACTGGATGTCGACTGGCAGAACAATACTACCTTCGCCTCGTGCAGCACAGACATGTGCATCCATGTATGTCGGCTGGGCAGCGACCGGCCTCTGAAGACTTTCCAGGGTCACACGGTAAACGGCATCCTTTTCTCACTTGAACTGTGGTACCTTTAAGTCCAGACCAGAGATTTGCAACGCGACGTAGAAGTGATTCTATTTGTTCATTCGCAAGTAAAACGTTTCAGAATCTATCAAACGTTGAACCAATCCAAGAGTGTACAGCTGTCTCTGGGAACACATGCGCACAGATGTAAACAACCAAACAATGGCTTTTTGTTTTGGACGGAGGAGAAATGCCATGTTTATATAACGGCAGTTTAAAGAGCAACTCCAACAAAGTCACCAAAAACAATGCCACACGTTGTATTGCTGAGAAACTGAGCTGCAGTAAGCTCTCTCTCTCTCTCTCTCTCTCTCTCACTGGCGCTGTGTGTATGTTTGTGTGTGAGACACAAACGCACATACAGAGCCAAGTCTTTTTTTATCGCATGTACCTGACGAGAGGGAGAAAAATAGAGCGAGCGAATGGGAGAGGAAAGGAGAGCTACTTCATATTTTGAATATACAATATATACAATAAATATAACGGGTTGAGGTGCTATGGAAACGGTAAACTATCTCTGCTCCTCGTGAGCCTGGGTGTGGACTGTCAAGTTGCAAACCCCAGTTTTAGGATTCTGTTGCAAGTGGTTACAAGTTGCGTTGCGAATCTTTGGTCTGGACTGGGTTTTAGGCCAGTGGTTCTCATAATTGTAATTCATATTTGACCCCCATCTGAAAAGATGTTGTGCCAGGGACCCCCATAAGAGACCATTTGTGTTGTTAAAAATTAGATTTTTAATCTTTTTCAAAAATAGCAGATCGGCTATTTTCAAATAGGCCAAGTATAAAATAGAGTTAAAGTGGTTAAACTGATGTTGATGCTGTAATAACTCTGAGGACCCCCTGGTGTTCGGGGAACCCCAGGGGTCCACCAGGGGGTTACAGTCCACTTAACTACCTTAGCTAGTCAAGTGAATCAACAGTGGTTCTTGCTACATCCAACCTAAATTGCCATGAAAAAAAGCACATAATAGAGCGTATTTAATTGTGTTTTGCAGAATGAGGTCAATGCTATTAAGTGGGACCCGTCGGGGATGCTACTTGCCTCCTGCTCAGATGACATGACCTTAAAGGTAAGACCAAACAAATGAGTAGTAATGGGCCACCAACGCACGTGACGATTTGTGTTTTTCATGTCACATTTGCTCTTTTCGGTGTCTTGTACAGATCTGGAGTATGAAGCAGGACTCCAGTGTCCACGACCTCCAAGCTCACAGCAAAGAAATCTACACTATTAAGTGGAGCCCCACCGGCCCTGCAACCAACAACCCCAACGCCAACATCATGCTCGCTAGGTAGGACATCGCTCTACACCCCCCATACAGAGTCGTACAAGGCCCACCCAAGTGTCTTTTCGCTTTGAGACAGTGTTATGGTTTGTGCGCCGAGAGCAAAAGGTGTATGTGTGCCAGTATTTTGCGTGTGTATTTATGTGCGCGGCAGCCCATTTTGTGTATCGCTGAAAGAGATTCTTGTCAGGGCCCCGACATTCAAAGGAAGTCAGGTCCCAGGCAGCTTACGCAGCGCCAGTAAATCTCAGTGGCCCACAGCCATAAACCTCTGACCCAGGCGTGCACGTGTGTATAAATGTATCCAGTTCCCAGCCATCACTGACATCCCAGCATTATGTGAATACATAGCACTGTGGATATTAAACTGCCATTATTGGCACGACTTGTAAGGCATTTGGTAATCTTAAGTAAATGCCACTATAAGCCATGAACTTTTAATTATCTCCAATCTTTCTAGTCCTTTCGACTTGTCTATTAATACCTTTGCGATGAACATGTGTTAATGCAGAAATGTGCCTCTTTTTTTCATTATCACCTGCTTTCAACAGTGTCAGTCTCGTGGTGACAGATGTTCACGTGTCTCACTCACAAAGTTCACACATTTTTTTTTTTTTTTTTTTCCAGCAGCAATGGCAGCATTTTGTGTGATAGATTTAGTCAGTCCTTCACTCACATCTTGCCATATAGAAGATGATGAAAGATATAATATTTTAAACACTTGTTATTATGGCACAGCTCTGGGACACAACATAAACGGTGACCACATTACTCCAATGTGTTGTGATAGTCAATCAGTGGTGTTAGTGAGTGGAAAGGAAAGGATGGTGGGATAGTTTAACACAAAATGATGAAAAGAAAAGGGCAACGTGAACCAAAACATTTACATGGGGGGGAAAAACATTTATTCTCTTCTGCTGGCTTTGAAAAGGCCAGGAAGAGACATCAGTTGAGGCCCAGGGGTCATGAAACTAATGACTTTCCGACTCGGCATGTAAAAACCGTCAGGCAGAGCTGCATTGCTGTCACATACACCCGTACCTTGTGATAAAGGGTAATGATTTGTTTCGTGTGCTGGGTTGATTTGCTTGATTCACAATGGAGGTGGAATTATGGGGACAACAAATATTTCTACAATGTATCACCATTTAAATTGGAAACATGCAGCGAAAACCATAGTATGCTATGCTGCTACTCTCTCTGTGTGTGTGTGTGTGTGTGTGCAAAACAAAACCAGGACAACCGTAATATTTTCTTGTATTTCTTAAATCTACAGCGCCTCTTTTGACTCAACCGTTCGCCTTTGGGACGTAGAGCGGGGTGTGTGTATCCACACTTTGACAAAGCACCAGGAACCTGTCTACAGTGTGGCCTTCAGCCCTGACGGCCAACACCTGGCCAGTGGCTCTTTCGACAAGTGTGTCCACATCTGGAACACCACGGTGAGTGTCTGAGTGGGATTCAAACTGGAGCATTCCACACGTTGACAGTTGAGTGGGTCATTAATGCGTTTTGCTACGGTTTCAGACTGGAGCGTTGGTGCACAGCTACAGGGGAACCGGTGGGATTTTCGAGGTGTGCTGGAACAGCACAGGGGACAAAGTCGGTGCTAGTGCCTCAGATGGTTCTGTAAGTCATGGCCGTTTTCACGTAAAGCTTATTTACTTAACTAACTCTAACCCTTATTTACTTTGATGAAACAATTCTACAAAAAGGGAAGAAAACATCCCTCACTCAGTTTGAGGCTTAGCTGAGTTGATGAAACTTTTAATTACTTAAAGCTTTCAGTCAGACACCACAGGCATTATGACTTGCTGAAGATATCTTTCCGAAAGCCTCCATGTATTAAACAGCGTATGTACATATCTGAGTGAGCTGATGCTCTTTCCTCAAAAAATAATATTGATAAATTGTCAAGTACAACAAGTGTATTCAGAACTCAAGTGAATAAACCGATTCCATATTATGTTAATTAAATTGTTTATTCTGTTATCTTTGCCCTCTAGGTATGTGTTCTTGATCTCCGAAAATAGCACCCTGATTGAACCCTTGGAACAGGAATTCTGGAATGTGCAGCAAAAATTGCCTTGTGACTTCAGCAGACACTTTCATTGCTCAAGGAGGGCTATAACGTGTGGGGTGTAAGATGACCCTCACAGGACAGAAACCACATGACAGCCAGCAGCAGCCTCCAAGAAACCAAAACCAGCTAGTGTAGCTGGTTCATTGAGTATTGATGAGCGTTTGTAAATGTGTAGTCTAATTTTGTGCACAGTCCTTTTTGAGATCAGTAATCAAGATCGGCTCAGAATATCCACAGGATCGGGACTAAAAGTCCTACTCCCTTGGCTCAGCCAGGTTTTCATAGGTTTCTAATCAGGAGGTGCCACACAATCCCTCCACGCCACTGGTCTGCTGTTACCTGGCTGCGGGCACAAACGCTAGACGTGGGTTTGTGTATCCAAGGTATGAGTGAAGCACAGCAGTGTTTGGTGATGTTTAGGCTACACAATGTGAAAGAAAGGTTGCATTTTTTTGAATTTCTCTGAGAAAATGTTACCTCATGTTGAAAAGAAAAAAAACCCAGACATGATGAAAGTAACATTAGTGATACACTGGCATCCTCTGTTGACAGGATGCTCAACTTCTCAATTGAGAATAGTTTGTTTCAAGAGTACTTCTTGCCGGTTTTTGTTTTGTTTTTGTTTTTTCACAAAAGGACTTTTGACAGTGAAAGTAAAATGTGCCGCTATGAGGTAGCTCTTAGCTCACATTTGTAAACAGCAAAGGTCAGCAGGAGACAAAACTGCCAAGGACTAGCTTCTTAAAAGTGTAAAAACGTTCAGTTCACTCGGGAATGCAGAAAAGGTGTTGCTGACGTGTCAGCCTGATGTGAAAATGGTTTATAAGAGAATTTTCTCCCTTTATGGATGTAAATTTAATGAATGTAAAGATATGTAAATTAGATAAATACACAGACTTATATACTGTGTATATATGTTTATATACAGTACACTTTTATGTCATTCTGTACAGGCTCTATACTGGCTAGAGCTCTCAACTCTGTTCTTTGCTGATATGCCATTACAAAAACTTTTAAAATTATGTGTATGTCAGGGCGGTATCATTTGTCACAATGTATGTTAAACTTCGCAAATCATGTAAACATTATATCAAATCAGTATGTCCAGTCAGTTATAGGTGGTTGGCGTTGTGACAGAGATGAGGTACATTTGTTTTTCTGCATTGATCAGTGTTCTGTCGACCACCATGGGAGAGACCTGGGCCTCGTTATCTGCATATTGTGGAATTACCTGCTGAACTTGCTAAAGATTATTAATAGTCATCCCAGGTTTCTGCTTTGGTCCATTGCTTTAAATTTACAACTTATTGTTGAAGATGATGGCACAGTTCCTGTTAAAGCATGCACAGAAAAGTAAATTAGAGTCAAACAGAGTAATTAATTATGTGCACCTGTGAAGGAATCCATGTAGAATTGTCTGGGACATGTCTGAGCAGGAGTCAAGCAGCATCCACTACTTGTCCTCATTCTGCAAACAAAGGACTACACGATGGTAACATGGGTGTCCACTGTCCACCTGTAACAAGGATGTTTGTTTATCATTGTGGCGCCCTCCCTGGATCAGTCTACTGAAAATTCAGCGCACATTATGACCAGGAGGAAGATGGTCTAGCAAAAACATCCTGCTGTTCTTAAAAAGTCTATGGTTGGTTTAGTTAGGGTCAGGGTGCCACCTGATGCTTCCCGTTGATCAGATTTTCATTCCGATTTGAAAATGCCTATATTGTGGCTGAGCTTTAATAGTGTGCAGTACGTGTGCTTATTGGGGTCTAATGTAAAAGCAGTATCTTCAATCTAACATGCCACCACTTTGATATGCCTTTTTGTTCTGGTTGCTTTCTCTTTCAGTCAAGTCTTAGAAAAATGTGAAGTGCACTTTTTCTTATGTTGGGTTCAGCTTATAAGATTTTGCTAAAAATTTAAAGTCCAGGCTTATTCTTGTGTTTTGTTTTTGTTTGTTTTTTTTACGTCATAATCGGACGTTGATGGATGCTTGTCATTGTCTGACTCCTTGTTTGCTGAGAGCCATTATTGTCTGTGTCAGACTGAGAATCGGGCTGTGGTTGGTAGCCATCTTGGCATGCTGAGAAGCCCAGTGTGGAATAAGTGCTGTGACAGCACTGCTGTCTCTCTCCTGCCCAGGTCTAGGGTGTGGTCACCTATTTCCGAGACACAACAATGAAGTCAATGTCTGAAATAAATCACTCTATTTTGATATTAGAAAACAATGACTGTGTCTTGTATTTGTATTATTATTATTAATCTTATAGCTTAGTGAAGCAGTGATAGGCTACACAAGAGGCTTTGGTGTTGTGTGATTATATCGGTGGTGTTGGCATGACACAAAGTGCCTTAAAAGTCACAGTATGATGCGCTATATCACAACCTTGAGTGTATTATTGCTTTATTGTGATAACTGAGAACTGACAACTTATGGGGAATTATAATTCAACCATGTAATATGATCAGTGTAATGACATAACTGTAAGGTGTCAAATGTGCATGGCAGTAAACTCTTGCATGTGGTCCTGGGTATAAATCCAATCTTTGTCTATGAGAACAATCCAAGCAGGGTTCAAGCATCAAGGAACAATGTCACCAACAAAACTTTGAGAAATGCTCTTTATATTTAATATTATATAAAATAGATTTATGCAGTAAAAATACATGGTAGAAAGCTGGACATTTGTAATTCAAACTAAATTATTTAAATATTGTGACCCTGTTACATTTTGAAGGACTACTTAACTGTGAATACATCAAACAAAACTGGGGGCTACTTAGAGGTTTCATGACATTCAGTTTTACAACACATTAAAAGTATTTATCATGGTCCTTCAAACGTGTACAAAAAAAAAAGTGAAAAATTTACTCCAGTGATCCATGGCAGGATTCTTTCTCTGATTTCTAAAGCCTTTTCAACTGCAATGAAAAAAGAGAGGGGGCGGGATTAATGGACTGTGACATCAAAGTCCAGGGGCCAATCACAGATTACTTTTCAGCCTAATTATTCAGAAAACCCCAGACCACAGAAAATCCACTGAATGTTCAGTTCTGTCTAATTGAGGTCCTAAACCCCCCCGCAAAAAACATAAAAAATTAAAAAAGTTAAAATTAATGTCATAGAACCTTTAACTGTGAATACATCAAACAACACCATTGTGCATTGTATTGAAGGCATAACGCAAAACTAATGTACATTATATTGAAGGCATAACATTCCCAATGTAGAGTGTATTGAAGGCATAACACAAAATCAATGTTCATTGTATTGAATGTATAACTCAAAACCAATGTTCATTGTATTGAATGTATAACAAAACCAATGTTCATTTTATTGAATGCATAACACAAATCCAATGTTCATTTTATTGAATGCATCGGGTTGAAAAGAGTCCTTGTGTAATTAAATCAGTTATTTGTCAATGAGGAAAGGTCAGATTTGTGCAACTGTCTACCTGGCTTCAACATGAGACGGTGAAGCAGCCTGGGGACTCCTCAATTACTGTAGTTGATTGCTGTTTTGTACTGATTAAAATTGCAAGAGGGAAAGAGAGAGAGAAAAAGACAAGCCTACTGGGGCTTGGAACCAATGAGTAGTCTTATTGCTTAATGTTGACTAATGCAATATCAAAACCATTTGACTGCCCGAAAACTGGAAACTGAAAAACTAGGCTACTTGACAAAATGGCCCAGGGATTTGTAGACTACAATTTCGGGCTATTATTTAGCAGCAGCTAAGAGGGTCTAAAACGGTGTATCTGAGAGATCCAGGACATACGACAGAGATATTTGGAGGCTGGCAGTTGAAGCAGATTTTGTCCCCGCTATTGTCTCACAGAGTTCTCCATGGATTCTCCATCTGCGTCTACATCTTCATAGTCTCGTAGCTCACTGGAAATGTGGATTTCAATTGTACTAGACTCTGAACCTACAGTGGCAAAACAAAAAAGGAGGAGATTACTGGATGAAGCCTCTTAGATTCTATCGTTTTCTCGTAATATAAAACACCTTGCTTGATTAACTGCTACTGTTGAAGTCATACTCTTCACTGACATTCAAACCAAATGTATTTTGGGAATTTGCATTGTGAATAGCATATATAATGACTATACAGTTAGTTGTAGTAAAATTCTAATTTATTGAAATGATTTTCTTTTTGCCACCTCACTGAACAATATTATCTCAATTTCAGTTGAGTTTATGAGAAACATATTCAGGGCTATATTGATAAACAAGAAACAAATGCCTTGAAAGCTGATCTTTATTTCGGAGTGATTTATCAATACAAGGTACCTGAATATTGTAACAGAACACTTAATTGTTTTTGTACATTATCTATGGTGCACAGGTACATACAAATACCACTAGGGCAGAAATGGTACAAAACCATACAAAGTTATCCCAAAATACATTTCATATTTTGCCCTCTTTCTCCAGAATGAGTATACATATTAATATGCTGATAGTGAATCTCACATTGGAAGTAAACACTTTCCCATTGCTCTCTGCATATTAGCTTAGCAGCATCATACAAAATTCCAGTCAACTAAAATAACATTAGCAAATTAATACTTACACTATTACTTTGCATACAATATACAGTACCATGGTTAAGTCTCTCCTAATCTTTACCGTCACACCTACAGTATCACAACTTAAAAGATAAAATAATTAAAATCTCCTCTAATGTTTTTCTGATGGCTGGAACACCTGCTGGAGGATTAAAGGACGACTTCAAAACTTCATTTTCAACCTTCATATAATTGGTCCTCACTATTGCTCATGATAAAATGTTACCATTTTTTTCCTACTCGGTCTGTACCTCATAGGAGGGCTGTGGACACTTCAGAAACCTGCCTACAAGTGACCTCGTAGTTAGGCAGGTTTTTTTTTTTTTTCAAACGAGAGAACATTTTTTATTCCATTTTTTATTAATGCAAGAACAATAGCTTCCATTATATCATGCTAACTTTCCAGGAATTGAAAGCCTGCTGTTTCTATTAGCTTGGATTCTCCACCGATGATGTCACTGGTAGGCGGGTTTCTGAACTGTCCACAGCCCTCCTCTGAGACACAGACAGAGTAGACAAAAATGGTGCCATATTATCATGAGCATTAGTGAGGACCAATTATATTAACTCATTCACTGCCTAGAACGACTAAAACGACTTTTGTCCTTTAAGCCCCCACTGCCAAGAACGACTAAAACGACTTTTAATTTTTTCAAAAAAAAAAAAAATTTTTTTTTTTTTTTTTTTTTTTTCTTATTTATTTATTTAATTTTTAACCTAAAGACCAAGGAGATATGATTTGTTGAAGATCTAGACTCCAATCCACTTCCTTGTTAACTTAAAACTTAAACATTTTGTATCTTGGCTCCTGAGTACTTTTTTTTTTAATTGAAACATTTATGGCAGTGGGCAAACGCAAAAAAAAAAAGTTCTGGCAGTGAATGAGTTAAGATGGCTTGAAAATGGGTGAAGTCGTCCTTTAAAGTAGTTACAAGTTCCTTATTGTCTCATCTATAAGAAAACACATACTTGATAATAACAAGAGGTAGTCTAGCAACAGCTTTGGGTGATACCATGTGTACTGTAGATGATGATGATGATGGTGATGATGACTATGATGACGATGATGGTGGTCAGTGTGACAGGACTGGACTTTACCAGCCCTGGTACACTGGGGAGCTGACACTGTCACCGCCCCTGCCATGCCCATTACCTTCTGAGAGGACACTGATGGCATCGGAGGGTGGCTGCCCGTTGCCGGTCATGTCCTTCTTGGCTTCTTGAACATGGCTCTGATAGAGCAGAGTGGAACCCACCATAGGGTTATAACCTCCTGGATTGGGGACTGACAAGGAGGCAGAGTCCCAGGCCAGCTCCCTCCGCCTCTGCAGGCTGAAGTCCACATCAAAGCCTGTCCAGCCATGAAAGGCTAAGGTGTTGAGGAAGCCTTGCATTGGGTTCAGGATCCCCTGAGACGGCAAAGTACAAAAAACGTCCTCAGTCTAGTGTTGGAACATTCAAAAAAACAACAGAGTTTTGCGTCTGATGCTGATCCCAATGTTTTGACTGATATTTTGTTGAAAAGTGTACAATTAGTGTACAAACTAACTTATGAACAAATAAATACAAACAACTTTTTGATAGATAGAAAACACATGAACCGAACTTTATTTATCCACTTAAGATAATGCTTCTCAACGGGGGCGGTACATAGAAGTTCGGGGGGCGCTGGAATTCTTTTTTTTAAAGGGGGGTGCTGAGGTGCTCTTGGGGGTGGGGGGGGTCAGAGCACTAACCCTAACCATGATACTGACATACTGACCACAAAACTGAATTGATACTGACCATGATACTGTCCATGAAACTGACCATGATACTGTGATACTGACCATGATACTGACATGATACTGACCATGACTAACGATCACTAACCATGATACTGGCATGACACTGACCACGATACTGACATGATACTGACCATGATACTTACATGATACTGCTGATGTTAGTATCATGTCACAGGGCTGTGACGGGGGTCACAGGGATTAAAAAAGTTAAGAAACACTGACTTGAGACCTATTTAAACAAATTTCAGCCGAGCTACCACCCGTCGTGACCAGACCAATATATCCAGCTCTAGCTGTGACCCACCATGATGAACCACGTGATGAGGGCTGCATTCCTTATGTTCCTCAGACTGCTGTCGTTCATGTCTGGCTGCATTTCCAGGAAGAACAGCAGGCTCTCGTTGATAATATTGGGCACCCAGCTAAAAAACATCAGTTCAGAGGTTGCTTTTTTCTTTTTTAAATGACACTTTCACTGAAATAAACTTGAAATAATTATATGAAATGCTTGTTTGACGATTTTGTATTCACAAACAACATGCTGATTTGTTTTTGTTATTGTCAGTGATAGAGGTTTTCAAAAAGACATGGATTGTTATTCACCAATTTTCTTCTTCTTTCCACAGTTACACTAGAGAGGTAATAATTTAGATTAAAAAAAAAGATACAAAAAGAGCCAACCAAGTTACGCTAAGCCAATTTATAATTGCAAAAGCATGACGGTGTGGCTCATCAAAAAGAGCAGTTATTTGCAATGTATAAAATAGGCTTTATGCTATGATAACCTGCAAAAGGAACATAACATACCAGATAGAAAACACCAGCATGATTTTAAAGAAGCGTATCTTTATCTCTGTGGCCAGGCGTCTCTCATTCTCTGTGTAGATTCCTTGTCGACCTTTTAGCAAAGACGTCACTAAATGGAGAAGATGAGTACGGTGGTTATTTGTGCTCATGTGTGGAAATGTTCATTATATTCACTGTTAGGTAAGGCCCTGCTCCTGCTGTCTTGTTATCATGTTGTTCACCCGTGGCTTTATGTTCTGTTCTGCTGGGTGAATATTATAGAATCAAGATGCCATGGCATGCAGGCCTGGTATTTACTGTTTTCATTACAGCCTTGTCTTATGACACAGACTCACTTCTTATTTATGTGTATAACTATGGTCTGATCCCTGCTTTCCCCAGAGAGCTACTTGTGTGTTTAATCACATGAACCCTAGCATCTCAATAATAGGCAAACATTTGGTGGAAATAGCAGATCTACAAGCCCACAATGCGGCACCGTGCGACAAGTTGTGAGCTTGTAGATCAGCTATTTTCAGCAAAGATTTGGTGTTGTGGAAAAACATGCATGTGGGGTACTGACCTGCGGAGGTGGTCCGGGCAAACAGCACAGGGTTGACCAGGAGGACCAGCAGCATGGGGCCGTAGGTGGTGACGTAGTGGGGGATGGCATGTTGGAGGCCGTTTTCACAACTACAGCAGAGCAACAGTGGATGATGTTACACATCATTTATTTACCACGTGAACTTAGAACATAGAACCAATTCTTCTTGCCTTTGATCATGTGGCTATGCCATCCGCCTTTCGATTTTATATGCTGGGCTGGATGAATATTCACCAACAATATCACTTTATACACTTTAGACTTTATTTTCCCACAAGGGGAAAATCCTTTGCACAGCATTGTACTAATACAGTATGATACAATAATATGAAAATATTCTGTATATAATATGATTTAAAAAAAAATCTCCATGTTTCCTTTTGAGAGGCTATACTACATGTTCCGGGATACATTAGATAAGTCTGTACTCCGTATAATGGACTGGGCTCCCCTTTCTGCATAGGTTGTGAAAGGGCAACCATTGCCTCTATTGGAATAGACCAAACACTGTTTGTCTGATGTGTCCCCATTCCTGTGATTGATCAGAGTGTATCCAGTAGTAGTAGTTGTTGTTTTTGTGAATGTAATGTATTAATTTGTCTTTTTGTATATGCTGATGTCTTGTCTTGTAACTTAAATGACCATGGACTTAACAAGGTCATAGATCACAGTCAGGACACTACAGTCTTGTATGTCTGTGTGATCTACTGTATAAGAGCCCATTAATCATAAAGCGCTCTAGTCATCTGACCAACATTGCATAATCACAGTGATACATAGCCAGACATGTAGTGCCACGCCAACACTCCATGTCATTGCAAATGGATAAAATGAACACTGAGGATTTTACGGTGTACTCTCGCATGAGAATAACCAATCAAATGAGAAAAGTGTTGCACATGACTAAAGATAAATGGTGTATTTATGAAAGAGAACATGGTGCCAATGACAAGGCCTCCAGGCTGCTGAACACTTACTCAGAAATGGATGGGTAGTACAGCATGGCCACACCTTCCACACACAGCAACACAGCCAGACCCCATGTGATCATGTGGTAAAGGATGATGGTGCTGATGAGGGAGACAAACCAGTCATGAGACTTGCCTCAGCACTTATAACACGTAATATAGCACGGGGCTTGGTTCTCTTTGCCAAAAAACGAACAAAAGAAAACACTGAATGGCTGAATAAGCATCGTGAACCTATTTCAACAACATGTGAAGCAGCAGTCCAAACTGCATGATGCGTCCCCCCAACGGGCTGCTTTAAAAGCCGTTTTCCAGTGCAACTCGTTAAATTGCTTTCTGAATGTCAACACCCAAATGGGTTTCAGAGCAGCTGCAAATGGGGTCGTGAAAACACATTTAGTCAAGAGAGAGATAGAGTGTTTATGGGAGACAAAGACATATCTGTAATACCTCTAGGGTGCCTTCTTGTGAGTTGTTAACTCTACATGAATAATTTATAAAAATATTTGTTTTATGCCTATCAGAGGGAACATGTGCCTTCATATAACAGGACAGGAGTGATGGTGGTGTTGTTGTTGTTGTAGGGAAATGTGGCAAAAGTGGGACACGTTTGCGGGCACCTGATTCCTGCAGATCTTTTCACCACTAGGAAGACATCCACAGCATAGCAGAAGGTCCACCAGAAGGACGCACTGAAGAACAGCTGGATCCACATCTGCCAAAAATAGATCAGAGTCAGAGTCAGTCAACCCAAAGTACAACATTGTACTCCATATAGTAGGGTTAGACCGACCTACTACTGTACTCCATATTAGTCCATGAAGAAACTGATTCACAGATGTTATATCTGATACATGTACTATATTTAGTTTGTGTATGTACCTGTACCATGTTTAATTTAACAGTCAAAAATTAATCATCATAATAAATAAATAAAGTTTTAAAATGCTCCTTGTTATATGGATTCAGGAATTCAACATGGTCTCGAAGATAAAAGTGCTGCTTTTGGACATACTGCAAACACATCAAACTTACAGTATGTTTGAGGTGTCTGCATGACTGGCAAATTTACTTATTTACTATATTCGTCAAAGGTTTTTAATCATTACCTGTCATGAATGAAGCTGTCTAATATAATAAATAAATATGCCTTGCTTTCCCTTGTACTGTGGATTTGCATATCTCACAGATGCAGACTTCACCATTGTTGTTGAGCTGTTGTTGAACTGCTCATCATTAGTGTCAAGCATTATGAAAATTCATCATACATACTGAACTCCCAACACAGAAGACCTGTGGGAACAACACATCACTGCTGTTGACCATTGAGATGCTGTCAACGACGTTTGGAAGACCCAGCCAGATGGATGACCGCAAAATAATACCTGGAGAGGGAAATAAGCACACAATAAACACTCTGCTTCAAATCACTCACTTGTCAGCGAACTCAAGTGTGAGTAAAAGATGGAAGAATGTAAACACAAAGGAGGAAACTCCTGCAGGGGATGGATGGGGTGTATTCCAAGGCATGTCTGGTAACAATTAACACTGAAACACATAAAGTTGTTGGTCATCTGTGTTATTAAGAGCTCTGTTAACTTGATTCAGTCATGGAATCCTTTTAATTGATATTGGATGTAATGGAAATACGAAGCCCCAAGGTATGCTTGCTTTGTTAGTTTTTTCCCTGTTTCCTACGTCAAGTTCCAGCTGCACTGCAGTAACACTAGGGAAAGTATGAGATGTCTCAGGAACTTGCTGTGCATTTCAATGTAAAACGTGTCAAGTGGAAATAGGGCAGGGACTATAAAACATGTTTAGTGTTAATTCATTCAGCATCTCCTTTAAGGTAGCTAGCTACAAAAGTGAGTTTTGTTTTTGAAAACCATGAAATTAGTAGCCTACATATAGTTTCCTTTGAAAATGCTAATGTAAACCAAGTCGTTATATGGCTAGATCAAACAGATGGTCTATTCATGTTAGAAGGAATTAAGGAAACAATCTTGTTGAATTCATTTTCCAGTTTTGTAGTAATTCATAATGGTAATTGATAGCCTATATATCGTAATGTAACTGTTTTAACTTTTGTACAAAGCAGGCCCCACAGCAGCAGTCAGTAGGCTATAATGACTTTACAAAGGCCCCATCTGTCTACTCTTTGACACACGGTTTCAAACTGCATCATTGGGATTAGATACACTGACATGCATTGTGTGTTTTAGCCTTAAAGCAGTGACATAAAGCCTAAAGGTCATCATCAACGGAAAAGCATATATAGCCTAATATGTGACGGTTAAAACTTGGTATTAAGTGTTTTATGTCTGACTAACACTGACTTTTGTGTTTTCTGATGTTAAAAACAATCATGGAAAGAACAGCAGCCTAAAGTGCCTGCCAGTGGTGGTAACCACTTTAGCACTATTTTATACATAGCTATTTTCAAACATTTTAGTACTTTTAATTTTAGTAGCCTACTTTAAGTAGGATATTTTGATGCCAATACTTTTGTACTTTTGCTCAAGTAACATTTTGAACACAGGCCTTTCACTTATAAACGAGTATTTCTATATTGTGGTATTGCTACTTTTACTTAAGTAAAATATCTGAGTACTTCTCCCACCATTTGGTGCCTGCAGTGCCTCCATCAATACGCATGAACGCAGACTTTGGAACTGCATGCCAAAGAAGAGTTATAGTTTTTTACCTGTACATCCCAATATATCACATATACTGATGATGAATAATATCCGTGAGGAGGACGCAGGCTTAGGCAGGGGATACTGATGTCCCAGTCTTCTGTAACCCTTGCGTTTTGGTAAGATCTGCACTATGGTGAATATTAAACTGAGACATGCGCTGCCGATGCATAATCCCCCAAACAAGACGGGTTGAAAAGTGATGACAAAGTCTGTCGCTGCGTCTCTGTTCGGGCAGCAGAATGTCTCCAGCCGTGGGGATGCCATCATGGACTGGATGGAAGAAAGAAGTAGGCTACCGTGTCAGATGATAAAGGAAAGCTTGAGTCCTCATGGCCTGACTGAACTCTCACAGAAATCACGGGTTGAGTCATCATGTGCTTTCATTTAATCCTTGCAGTCACGGCCTAAAAACTATGCCTCACTTACCAGTGGTGGAAGAAGTACTCGGATATTTTACTTAAGTAAAAGTAGCAGTACCACAATATAAAAAGACTCTGTTACAAGTAAAAGGCCTGTGTTCAAAATGTTACTTGAGTAAAAGTACAAAAGTAATGGCATCACAATTTACTTAAGGACAAGTATCAAAAGTAAAAGTACTGAAATGTTTGAAAATCTACAATGATGATCTACAAGCTCACAATGCATGGCAATGCAACCCCCTATGGATGCAACTCCTTGTGAGCTTGTAGATCGGCTATATTTTCAAATAGCCTCGGTATAAAATAGGGCTAAAGTGGTTAATGTATGTTTAATAAGCTAATAATTTATATCTGCAAAGTAACTGGTAACTATAAAGTTAGTAAATAATTATAGTGGAGTAAAGTAGGCTACAATATGTAGGCTACCTCTGAGATGTAGTGGAGTAGAAGTAAAAGTAGGCCTACTGAAAACTGGAAATACTCCAGTAAAGTAAAATACCTCCAAAGTGTACTGTAGGCCCTACTTAAGCACTGCAGTACTTGAGTAAATGTACTTGGTTACTTTACCCCACTGCTCACTACGAGGAGCCGACAAAAGCCTCTTGTGTGAGGTTAAGGTTTACTTTAAAGTAGGCTATTTAATTAGAGGCAAATCCACCAAGCTATATTTTTAAAGAATGTTTACAGGCCTGATGGTTCAGTGTGCCAATGATTGAGCATACATTGGATTTATGCCTAATTTTATATGTAGGCTATTTCCCTGACAGCCAAGGAAGCAGACACATCATCATAGTTCACCGGCCTACTTATCAATCGTCTTTTGCATGTCAGAAAATATGCAAGATATGTTTATTTCAACCTGAGCTGTTGCAGGACAAATCCCTATCAACTTGTGTTTATATGGCAATAAACAATAAAGATCCCTGGCTAATTAAGCCAAATATCATTAGCCAGCTAAGGATCCTTTTAAGATATTTGGACTGAGATCTAGAAAATGTATGAAAAGAAAATGCTAACATTAGTTAGCAGATTTGAGCTTCAAAGGCTATAGCCTACACAGAGAACACATTCATTTCTTTCACACAATGCTATATCATTCCAGTGCATAAGAAGGCACAGGGTCTTGTATGGTAAACGTGTAGCTGCTGCCACAGGGATTTTTATTTATTTTACTCAAGTAAAAGTATCAATACTGCAATGTAGATCAGTATTCTGTAAAAAGTAAAAGTCCGGGATTCAAAATTTACTTGAGTAAAAGAACAAAAGTATTGGTATCATGTACTTAATACCAAAAGTAGAAAGTAGCCTATTCAATATGCAGAATGTCCCATTTCGCAAGTTTTCAAAATGTATAAAAAGTCTTTTGAAAATAGCATTGTGAGCTTGTAGATCGGCAATTTTCAAATGGCCGAATGTATAAAGGGCTGAAGTGTTTAATGTATGTTTTGTAATAATTAAAATCAAATAATCAAATAAAGTGACTAACTAAAGTTTTCAAATAATTGTAGTGGAGTAAAAGTGCAATATTTGCCTCTGAGATGTAGTGGAGTAGAAGTAAAAGTATTGCAAATTGGAAATACTTCAGTAAAAGTAAAAATATCTCAAAATTGTACTTAAGTACAGTACTTGAGTAAATGTACTTAGTTACTTTACACCACTGCCAAGTGCCAACTACTAACTACTAACTATTATGACCTCCTTTCCCCCCACCGCTGTCCTTGCCTGTCTGCTGCTCTCTCTGATGGCGCCACCTGGTGGTTGTTGATAACAGAAATGGTGTGTTAATTTTGTTGCTCTCTTCCAGTATTCTGTCAAAAAGCCTGCCTAAAGACTAATTTATAGTACAATAAAATTCAGTTAATGATTACGTTTAGGCATGGGTTTAATTACTGCAATTAACTTCAGTTAAACCACACCAACTCCATGCACATTTGATCATTAAGTTAATGATCAAATATGCATGGAGTTGGTGTGGAAGTTAGGCTAAGGATCTGGGGAGGGTGTTCCCGGTGGGTCTTCTACTAGGGTGGCCATGTAGTGACAACCCCCTAAAAGGGGTGTGCAGAAATCTGTCAAATCAAGAACATAAAAAACAAACAAACAAACAAACCATAAATTAATTTTGAAACACTACTTTCCAACCTACAGTATGTCATCATTCTGAAGTTCCCTGACAATGGATCCCACATGTGCATGAATATTTAAACTCTGCCTCTCTATGCAGTTATTAACATTACTCTTCTCTCTACCCAAACTCAAGCCAGCCTCAACCGCAGTACATACTGTACCTGCCTATTTCTCTCTAGCTGGAGGGGATGGGTGTGAATGGTATCTGTGAAATTACAAATTACAAATGACAGATCTGCTCAACAGGCTTTCCCCACTCACTGCACACTGCTGGCTGAGAACCAACCGGTATCGTGCCTCATGTAATCAAGGTGCAGTTCAGATGAGTTTGACTCTAGTGGTCACAGTCCAGTTGATAGATAACCTATGCAGCCAGACACCCAGACCACAGAACATGTAATTTGGACTCTGTTGTAAACGATGTCTGGAGGGCACAAAGAGAATCAGCGAGGCAATGCACACCAAACTGGACCTGTGTTTTTCTCTAACCCTTTGATGAGTGGTAAGTAACAGCTGGTATGGTATCGTTTAGGCTATGGGTGTAGTATAAATTACTATACTGTACACTGAAATTTCAGCTTGCTATTGTACATTACTTGTGTCTAAAGCAGTTTCTGTTTTTTTCTGTTTGTTTTTTTATTGTCTATAATGTCCATACCAAGATCTTGAATCAGATTGGTCTCCAATCCATGATGCTGCCTTTAATGGACATATCATCGCTTTGCAGAATCTCATTGCTCAGGTAAAACACTTTTTTTGGTGCTCATATTATGGAAGAGAAAAAAAATATGAATTCATTTAAGTGGTTCTACTGTAGGTTATTAGTTTAGTTTAGTTTATTTCGATCCACATCAACATTATCACAAAACATTACACTGTAATTCAATATTCCGATACTGTTTGATCGAAAAGGCATAGGCTGAAGCTCATAGCTTATTTATGCCTATCCTTGTACTGGTGTACTGTGATATCTTCACAGGGATCTTGTGTGAATCTGGCTACTCTGGACCGGGTCACTCCGCTCCATGGAGCATGCATACGAGGCAATGCAGGATGCACTAAACTTCTGCTGGAAAATGGGGCCAATGTCAGTAAGCCATTATAGTGTAGTTAGACTTTTGGTGAATGTGACTGGTTTTCAGGAAACACCAAATCAGGCAAACAGTACCCTCACGTTTTCTTATCTTATCTTATTAAAACAATGCTTTAGTTTTAAGGCAGACATGATTTATTGTTGGATTTAATGGTGTATGGCTGTATATTAGTTGGCAAATGACTGCCCATTGTATATGCAAGAACAGACAAATCAACAGACATGCACACGCACTCAGTAACACATTAACAAATCTGCCTACACCAATACTCCTTTTGTTAAACCAACCCCGACCAGCAATTTGCTGAAGATTGCGTGTGTCAGGGTAAAGCATTAATATTTCTCTGCAGTAATATTTTCTCTGAACTATTACATTAGAATTGGGTTACTAAATTGATTTGAATTTGAAGTATAATTGTATGGAGGATATCTTGGAAGTGTCTTACTGTTGCCAAACCAATCCACACCAGGTGAACTCTCCAACAGTGGACGGAACGACCCCCCTGTCAGAGGCTTGCACTCACGGCCATGTGACCAGTGTATCTCTGCTCCTGCAGCATGGAGCCACCCCCCTGGGGACAAGTCAGTCTGATTCCCCCATCCACAGAGCTGCAGCTAAAGGTGACAGGTCACATTCTTCAGCCTACACACAGAATAATAAAGGTGCCAACTGGAACCAAAACTGGTTCTTCAGAGTGATGCCATAGAAGAACCATTTTTGGTTCCAGAAAGAACCTTTCAGACCATTTGTTTGAATGGTTCTATAAAGAACCCTTAAACTTCATCAACCGGCTATAATGTGTTTGTCGAAAATAGCAGATCTACAAGCTCACAACGCGTCGCACCGCAACGTGTTGTGAGCTTGTAGATCTGCTATTTTCGATGAATGTCTGCCTATTAAGACATGGTTTAAGAGTTCAAAGAACTTTGACAAAAACAGGTTCTCTAGAACTAGATGAGAAACATGAAGAACCATTCACTAGATCAAATGGTTCTTTAGAAGTTAAAGGTTCTTTGTGGAACCATATAGCCTTTTAAAGAACCATTCTTTTTCTGTGTGTACACACAAATTTTTGCTGAACCAGTCTAGTCTGGTAAAAAAAAGAAGAAGCAGACATGGTTTTAATATGTGTTTTTCTGTGGATTTGACAATAAAAGGAAAGCATGTTCTTACCTTCTGTTGTTTCTTGTTATCTCTGTCCAGGTCAAGCAGAGTGCATTGAGGCGCTTGTTGAGCATGGTGCAGATATGGATCAGCATTTTGACCCATCGGGCTCCCCTCTCCATATTGTGTGCTCCAATCAGCATCTGCACGCTGCAAAGAAATTGCTTCAACTAGGTATATGTTATCCTTCTTAGTGTATATGTTACAGGGAAATTGGCATTCGTTGGGAAATTGGAAAGGTATGCTCGTATTTAGGCACAGGGCTTCGGCGCGAGGCGGGGCTTTGATGCGAGGCGGAGGATAATAATATAATAATAATATGAGAGAAATATTCTATGACAGGTTGGATAATGAAGTGGTTAGCCAAACTGAGCAGAGTAACGCTGTATTTTTAACTCGCGAGACGGTGATAATAGTTATTGTCCATGATGGAGGCGCGCCGACTCAGCAGACATTGAGGCCGAGGAAGTGCGCCCGAGCGCCTCCAGGCGCGAGTGCCCGCGCCGACCGGCCGATGGTCTGCTAGTCGACTCAGCGCCGTCCGAGTTGTAAACCGATAGGGGGAGAATAGATCTTTTCATGGGTTACTATCCACGACACTCTCTAATTAGTGTGCATGCCTGCGTGTGTGGGGGGGGGGCTCTAGTGTGGCTTGCATTGCCCTCTAGTGTTGGTTCTACAGAATTGCCTAGTAACAGGTGTGTTGATTACATAGACAGATTAACGTCACCAGTCGCAATCAAAGTGAATCGATAACAAAGGGGAAGTGACCGGGGGTGAAAACGAGCGCTCCTTTTTCAATTTAACTGGTTTTCCAATTTCCCTGTAACATATACACACACACACACACACACACACACACACACACACAACACGAACACAATTGGCCTGTGTTCGGGAGACCAAAGCCAGGCGTAGAGGGTGATATTTCTTACTGAATGTACTCCTACCAGCTGGGGCGGCACCTGTCGGTGCGGAATGTTTGTATTATAATTACTTAAGACTAGCCAACAATACTCATAACTTAAATAACAAAAGCAAATGTAAAAAAATTATGTGCACTCAATGTGCCATTTCATCAATTGTTTTCCCCTTTTCTAGGCAAAAGTCTAATTTCATCCATGGTGACATGTACGTATAATAACGTATTGACAGTTCTTGTGCATTTTGAGTAGGCTAATTAATGCCAATTCTTCCAGTCATTAGTTTGTTAATTAGTCTTTCTGGGAGAACAGCTTGCAGCAAAAGCAGTACATTGGTCTTTTCTGAATACATAAGCCAGCTTCTCATTTACCCCCATTTATTAGTTTCCTATTAAAGTTATGGTGGTTCCAACTTCTCCCATCGTTTTGGGGAAAATAATATATATGATACTGTAGAGCCTTCTTCTTATGAACTCACTCACCTCATCAGGCATGGCTGGCCAGTCAGCAGGATCACTTCCTGCAGACTGTATTTGTGTAGAGGCAGATGATGTGGATGTCACTCCAACTGCAATAGTAGGTATACTTGAGGCAGGTCGAGTGGTTGCTGTGCTTTCACCTGCAGGCAGTCAAAGATGAATGCATATACTGTAGTTATATACCCATTGTGTGTGCTGCTTAGACATACGGTACAACTTCTTGGTAATGAAAGTGCTACTGCATTGTATAATTGGATGGACTCACTTCCTGCAGACTGTACTTGGGTAGGTAGATGAGGTGGATGACGATGTCGCTCCAACTGCAGACAGTGTAGTAATACTGTAGGTACACTTGGGGAAAGTTGTACAGTTGCTGTGCAGGCAAACATGCATGCATATATTTAACCATTATGTGTGTTGCTTAGACATAAATAGATGAGAAATAAAAAATACACTCCACTGTAACAGTAGAAAGCTGTGTGAATGTGTATGAATTAAAACTTCCTTTCCCCCTCCTCCCCCCATGCTGTTGCTGCACAAAATAATCTGTACTTAATCAACCATGCCTGGTTAAGTAAGTGTAAGATTTGCTGTTGTTCCCGTGGGATTCAAGACATTGCGCCTGTCCCCAAACAGTCCAAGGTAACATGTCTTAATGACTGGAGAGAGTAAACCTGTTGCCCTCACCTCAATTGTGAGGGACTTCAGGGATCCGACTATGTGCAGCTGGCTATGCACAGCTCCAAAGTCATCATCAAGTAAGCTGCTGACAACACAAATCACACCACCGTGATGGGCCTGATCATCAACAACGACATGGCAGCCTACAGGGACGAGGATTATTATTATAGATCACTCACACAGTGGTGTCAGAACAACGTTGACGTCAATGTCAAGAAGATCAAAAAGCTGATAGAGCACTGCATAGTAGTGTATATTTGTCTGTCATTAAATGTTTCGATGAATTGAGTACAAAGGATCCCAATGGAAACAAGCCATAGTGCTTTCTTGGGTTTAAAATCCTCTTAAAGGATCTACACAATGAATTTAAAAAATAATAATAACATTCAATATCATATTGTTTATGTCCCTCACCCTGACGTCACGTCACGTCAGGGTGCAAATCAGTTTGGCCTGTTTTGAGACCAATTTACAGAAAACCCCAGATTTGCTGTGAAAGCCTGAGTGTTCAAACTGGGGTATTTTTGGGGATAGAAGAGAGGTAGGGGAGACCAAAAACACACAAAAAAGAAGAAAAAGTAAAAATTCATGGTGTATTCCCTTTAACAGACCTTGTATTGAACTGTACTTCCCTGTGCTTGTCTTTTCAAACTGTTGATAAAGTATTCCATCAAATTCCCCCATTTAGCCAAAGGTGGCATGCTATACGTAGAACTTCGGCACACTTTTTGACATGCCCACAACCAGCCAACCTGTGTTGTGCGGCAAATGAAAGCATTGATTGAACACATAGACATACCCTTTACAAATAGGCAATGGTGTGATCTTGGTATTAACGTGGTTTTTGCGCTGATCTGTTTTTCCACAGGTGCCAGTGTGAATAACAATGAGGCTGGCGACTCCCCTCTGCACATTGCAGCCCGTCTGTCAAACCATGAGATGGTGTCCCTCCTGTTAGAACATGGGGCAGATAATTCCCTCAGGAACTCAAGACACCAACGGCCTGTGGATCTTGCCCCTCCCAACAGCCTGGCAGAGAGGCTGCTGCGGCACGCAGGAGGTATTCCTTCTAACAACAGACTCCAGATGTTTCAACTCCATTTAAATTAGGCCAGTGTGTAATAGACTCTTTTCACAGCAGACATTTTGACGGGTAGACACAGCGGAAGGTAACTGTGGGTGTGTTTCATTTAGGCGTTACTGTGTGCCAGCATGGACAGATCCTGTGCAGTTAACTTCATGCTGACACACAGAAACACCTAAATGAAGGACACACAATTAATGTTTTTTTCCTTCAGCTTTTTACCTGTCATAATGGCTACTGTGAAAAGAGCACATTAACATTAGTTAATCAGGAAAACATGACTTTGACATAATGCTTATTTCTTTTGATGACTGATCAGGAGTGTCCCGTCTCATGCAATTGTGCCGGCTCTACATCAGGAAACATGTAGGCAAACAAAGACTTGGTGGTATTCATGGCCTTGATATACCCATAGATCTGAAACAATATCTTCTCTACCAGTCAGATGCAGGAGGTGAACTGATCCATTGAAGTTTCTCTCAGCGGCTTACATTACAAAGCAAAGCTGTAAGACTTTTCATTCAAAATATTTTGATTATTTCAACTCTGGGTCAATAGGGGGCATACTTGCATCATCTTGAGGGGAGAGGATTTCATCATATGCACTGTTGATGGTGATACATTTGTAATTTCTGGTACACATCTGAAAACACATTGCTATGGATCTAAAGAGTACTTACTGCTGAGTAACTATTTCATGAATTCAAAATCGGTTTGGTCTGTGGCATACCCTAGACTATCAGTAAGATATTTGATTTAAAACTTTATCAAATTAATATGAAATGGAGGCACGGTGGCGCAGTCGGTAGCGCTGTCGCCTCACAGCTAGAAGGTCCTGGGTTCGATTCCCGCCAGGGACGCTGTGGGCGCTGGGGGCGTGTCTTCTCCTCCGCGTCATCAGTGCCCATACCCTAGGTGGGGTCGGCGAAAGGGCCTACTCTGTGTGGAGTTTGCATGTTCTCCCCGTGTCTCCTAGGGTAGTTAATACCCTCACAAAAACATGTAGTAATCCTGGTCACTATACCGCCTCCCCCATGACAGCCGGGGCGCCTGATGGAGGGGAAGGGAACTGGTTGGAATAACGTGTTCCTTCCACGCGCTACGTCCAACCAGGGAAACTCCCCCCTGTCAGGTGACAAGAAGGTCAGTTGGCTCTCATGCCTGAAGGAAGCATGAGCTCGGCCCTGGCCTCCCTACTGTGGGGGACTGGTGTAGTGCTGGTGTAGGGCTGGTGTAGCGCCCAGGATCACTTAGGAAATTGGCACCGGGTGAAAAAAATGGGTTACAAAAATCGTGGGATAAAAATTTAAAGTAAAAAAAAAAATTAATATGAAATAGACTGGAATATTTACAACATAATTCAACACATTTTTAACCTATCTGTTTAAAATGATTTTACATCAAGTCTATGGTGCTTAGTTTGTGTGTTTTTGGTAACCCTTGGTTGCACCCCATGTCTAAAATGTGCATTAAACATACTACTTATAATCGGCTTGTAACACTGTATAATTATAAATACTCAAACAAGTACTCATAATGCAATACTTACACATTTTCATGCCTTTTATAGTGACTTATAATGTCAAGTATTATAATACTTCATAATTGCTGGGCACTGGTAGACTTTTTAGTAACACTTCTTAAGCATCCCATGCAAAATAGAGTTGCTATTTTGTTTTACTGTAATGGCCTTTGGGAACATTAAAAATGTTTTTGTAGTCATGCACACTGCATACCATGTCTAAAGAAGGATAAGTATGCATAAGCATTGCATATTTATGAATGCTTTCAAAGGTGACTGAAATATTAAGATGTTAGGCAATATATAAAGCAAGGTAAAATATGTACACATAGTACATACTAGATCAGCGATTACTTAAAGGGCAAGACCACTTTGATATAGAGGTTTGGGTTGTGTAGTTACCTTGTCATGATGTAACTCCAAAGGTGGACAACAAATCAAAAATAATTACTCCATTGATTAGAAATTGATAATTCTAAATATGCTCCTCATTGTAAGGTAAGGTAAGGTAAACTTTATTGTAAACTTACATTGTACAGTGAAACAGCTCTCAAAGTCACTCTATTAGGCCATAAACGAATGTAAACAAAGTTGATTCTGACAGTATGGAATATCACAAAACCCAGTACTGTTCTTTTTTTTAAACAAAAATGTTAACTTCCTGTTGATTTAGCTATTTTTATTAGGAAGAAAACCCGGAGTGGATCCGTGGATCCGGATTTTCAAATAGTAAAATCAACAGGAAGTTGTCATTTATATACGTATATAAAAAAAGAACAGTAACTACAGGTTTGGTGATGTTCTATATTGTCTGAATCAGCTTTGTTTGTGTTCGTTTACGGGCTAAAAGAGTGACTTTTAGAGCTGTTTCACTGTACAATGCAAGTACAGCATATTTTGTATTATCAATTTCTAATCAATGGAGCAATTATTATTTATTTCTTGTCCACCTTTGGAGTTGCATCATGGCAAGGTAACTACACAACCCAAACCTCTACCAAAGTGGTCTTGCCCTTTAAAAGAAAAAGTGCATGGCATTAGAAAATAATATCATTGCCGGCCAGACACATGAAGTAATACAATGTATTAAAATATGCCCTATTTAATTCTTCAAACAGTTCAATCAAGACAGTGATGATGCTGCTGCTGCCCTTGGGATCTCCCTAGCCCTGGTCCAGAGCGTTAGAGAGAACTCACTAACGCTCTGGACCAGGGCTAGGATCTCCCATGAGTCATGATATTACACTATATAATAATAAGCCACTTTGACTGCCTGGGCAATTGAACATTGTAGACTTAATGGCCCTGAACACTCATACAGGTGTTTTCAGTTACTCTGGCTGATTACACCTCATCTCAGGCCTGTGTGGGCCACTGGGCCTGAGATAACTACTGGGTCATTAGCTTGAAAATCAGTTATTTTCAAATTATAAATTAGACTTCAGGTACACTGCCTTCAAGTAATAATGCATGTTGAGATATTAGCACCTACTAACCGTATATAGAACTAGAGCGCATATATTTCTCTACCAGCTGGGACTGACATAGAGAGGGTTGTGGGTAGCTTGTGGAGGGAAATAGCATTTCTGCAACATATGCTTTTGGAGGTGTGCTCTGCTCTATAGAGGCCCTTCAACATGTGATCCAAATTTGGGTTTGATTAGATGCTGCATTCATGATGTATGGGGATTTTGTTTGTAGAAATAGGCCCCTCACACACATTTTGGGAGCCAATAACATAGAAACAATATTGTTGGAATATAATGAATTCCATAATTAATACACGATCATGTGTAATTTGATGAAAAGAACAATGTTTTTGCAACAAACAGTGACATTTGTCACATCTGTGGTGCCCCTATGGTCTAAGTTAAATAATGTTTGGCTCTGCCTTTAGAGACCCCTCAATATGTGATTTAAATTTGGGGTCAATTGGACAATGCGTTCATGATTCCTGGCATATAAAAAGGATAATAGGCCCCTCCTGCAAACTTTGGAAGCCCTTGCAGGCAGGCAGGCATGTCTAGCAAGGTTTTGATCCCATAGCATGGGAGGACTGCCGCTGTTCAGAGTATAGTCTCCCCATTGGCTTAAGGACAGCCAATGATGAAGTCGAAGAGGTCGCTAGTAAGTGAAAGTCTTTCTAGACCAGGTCTGCAACCTGGTAAAAAAAAAAGTGTAACGATTTGTAGTAGCTAGTGTTTTGAAGATAATGCATAATGGCAAAAAATCTAGGTAGGCGAAAATTGTAATATTGTTGTTCCCCCTAGATTCGGCTCAAACATGGGGGGAAATGCATTCTACTATGTTACCACCAAAATGTGGAATGCCCTACCCTACCAACAGCCATTAAAGATCTCGATTCCCTATCCACACTTAAAACATGTCTGTCCTCAAAGTAGAATTCTATCCCCTAACAGTTTGCCCCCAGAGAGTCAAACAACGCACTCCCTCAGCGAGCTCCAGGGAAGGAGCCCGTGGGAGTGGCATCCTCTGCCCCCCCCCCCCCCCCTATTTTTTCTGTAAATATATCTTTTGTTTTTTTGATTGGTGATGTTACCGATATGTAATGTTTTGTATGTCTTGTTGATGAATTGAGTACAATGGACCACAATGGAAACAAGCTTTTTGTGGTATCCATTCCTTAGCAGAGCTGTACTGCAGTACTGTTGTTAATCAAATAAAGTATTCAATCAATCAATCAACCAATCAATCAAAATGATAAGTTCAAGAGTACGGTTCAAGAATTATAGGGGGAAATGTAAAGCGGGCGGGAGCGCCAGAGGTTTGCGAGATTAGGGATTCACTCTTACACACACGCACAGCACCCGCATGCACACATACACGTATATGCACGCACGCATACACACATGTAGGTAGAAACACATCTCCATCCCCAGTCTTTGGCCTGGCTGAGATAATTATATTGCAACCCTTGTTTTTAAAAGGTAATTAGAAGTGCTGATGAAAAAGCAACAGGAGGCATTGCAACCCGGGCCGGTATACTGTTGCTTTTTCATCTTCACTGAACAGTAAGATTCTCTGTGATAAAAGCAACAGTTGTGAAACTCACCATGTGCTTCTTGTTAGGTGCAATACTCATTAACTTTACATTGATCCACTGTCCTGATTTGCCAGTTGAAGTAAATCATTGTCCCCTCAAACACAACGTGAGTACCTGAGGCCAGCCACAATTGAGCTTAGTTTCGATTTACTGGCGTTTAATGTTAAATCAATATTGTGGAGGACTTCTTGACTTCTGAGACTCTATGGAAAGACCTATCAGACCCATGTCATTAGTGACATCTGGAAAAGCAGGAGGAAAGTCAATCAGAGAGGATGACTATCATTGATTGGATAGTGGTGCATAGCAGTGACTAATTATTTTTGACATATATCGTATCTATCTATACATCCATCCATCCATCCATCCATCCATGTGTTGTAATTTGCACAAGGCATGACCCAATATTACTATATTATCATGCCCAAATATGGACATCCCCAACGTCAGAGCAAATCACCATTGTTAGGCAACGGTTTCTGCTGTGTGTGACGTCAGACAATAGCTTGATCAGCAAGAGAGGGGGAGACATAGAGAAAGATAGAGGTGGGGAGGGGGTAGGAGAGAGGGTGAGGGGGTAAGAGAGAGCCTATTTCACACAAACTCAACTCATCTTTATTGTCACACCATAGGATTGAAGGTGTAAACAAGTGGGTGATTTCTTTGTCATACAAGGTCCAAACATTTGCAGTTTATAAACATAAGGGGGAAATCGTTATGGGGACATGCATAGCCATCAACCACTTGTCAGCCATAATTACTGCTGACATAAGTTACCATCTCATGTTCCTCTGAGACCCACATCATAACTTCATATCTCCAGACTGCTGTTTAGATTTTGATTGAACTGACCACTACAAGACCTGTTTAGTCTCACTTACTGGTCTACAACTCTGATCAAGTGCCCTGTAATCTGTAGTGCTGTGCTGTCTTTGGCAACTGATTTTCCCTTGCAGGATCAATAACACTTCTTATCCTTACAGTTATGCTTAGCGATTTCTAGTTTGTAGGGAAACTTGGTGCATATGCAGGTTATAGGGTGGATTGTCTGCAGGCATAGGGTGGATTTCCCCTGAAGGCAGCAGAAATCCTCATTTAGACATTTTTTGTTTCTTAGCTATTTGGCGTTTCAGTAGAAAGCCTGTTAGATCATACAACTTTTATTTGCAGCACAATGAGCACACACATCTTAAGAACCCCCCCCCCCCCCAATAAATGTCAGTGGTTTGAGCCATTTAACCTTCCATGTCTCCTGTGAAAAGTGTGTATCGAAAAGTAACAGAAAATCTAATATTACTTGGGAGAAAAGATAAAAATAGTACACACACACACACACACACACACACACACACACACACACACACACGTGATAATCCCATGTGGGATGGGTCAAGAAATTGTTCAAACACGGAAATAAAATATTAATTCATTCATTCATTCACACAAACACACACACACACTCAGTGGTGGTGTTGTGAGGTACACAAGACGCACTTAGGTGCCAACCCACCTGTGTCTAATGCCTAGGCTTTCACATTTATTCTCTAGAGGCAGGCACTCCACCCTGACCCCCCCATCCTGTACTTAATGCTTGGGCACTCACTGCTGGAACCTTTCTCACTGCAGGTTAAAATACAACATGTAATGTACGTTTTGAATCCAGTGCACACTTGCTTCTAAAACGATTGACTTTCACAGCCATTGAAGCAGAGAGGTTCTGCAAATGGCTTGGCAAGAGGACGGGAAATGGACAGACATGCGAATGGCAAACCATCAGAATAGGAGTTACCAAAAAATAAATAAAAATAGAACATGATCACTGGGGAGTATTGCTTGAGCAGAGGCAAGGCAGAGGCCAGTGGACATGAAATGCACGTTTTTCTGTTTGTTTATTCCCGGCGCTTAAATAATTCTAATCATCATTCATATGCCAGGAGCAACCCACCTTCTGTGGACTAGAATCCAATGTTGTAGCCTGGCTGTGAGTGCATGTATCTAATAACCAATGTGTGATCTCCCCCTGTGCAGTGGCTCGTAGTGTGATTGCTCTGAGCTGGATCTTGTTACAGATATACAGCCTTCCCACTGAGCTGTGAGAGAAGGTTCTGCCTCATCCTCATACACACCAGTAATTGCCTCGGTATTTTTAGTATGTCAGTGTCAGGGTAATTAAAACAAATAGAAGCGATACCAGAGACAGAGATCTCTCCAGGCTCTCGGGATAAGTGTGCAGAGGTTTAGGGGGGTCACACACTCTGCCATGTTCTCAATTAAATACCTCTGCGCTGATGAGGTTCTTATTAAAGAGATTCATTGGAAACCATGTATTTATGCAAAACATGGGGCAGAAGGAGTTACAGGCCTGTTTCTGCTAAGTGGCTGTGACCATTAAGTATCAGGACATTGCTTGGTGGAGCTTGTTCTTTATAATGGCACAAATTTATTCTAATTCCTTTTCCATATCTGCTCAGCGTAAAGGGTATAAATATGTGACAATATAGTAATGTTGGATTAAATCGAAACAAACAAATAAACAAAAAAGTGCCTGTTTATTTTTGAAAAGATATGTAGATTATGTAAAAGAAATATTGTACATAATGATCACAAAAATGCTAACTACATTTTCTATATCCTTGGCCTTTTTGCAATAAATAGACTCTACATATATTGTATATTTCCATGATCAGTCATAATAAAAATACATTTAATGATTTAATCTCACAGGGTTAAGTCTCTGCAACTGTAACTCTGAAGTGCCTCAGAAGGGACGAGTAGAAATCTCTACAAGGCAACTGACAGAGCCAGACATTAGCATGTCCCTATTACACTGCTGCCAGGGGACAGTGCTCCTCTCCATGACAACAGCCCTTGAGGACGGAGAGGAGGATGGTCTGCTCTGGTTTCATCAGAGAAGAGAGCGTTAGGACCATCCCTCAGATGGTTGACCATGGACCCACTAGACATCTCTGCGTACTGACAGACAGATGCAGGAGGTGGAGGGCACCCAGGGCCGGTCATGATGGCCGCTGTCCGGTGGCCAGGACATAGACACCCAGGAGGTTGATTGCCATCAGGACCATCACAAGCCCAACTAGAACCTTCTGGACCCACATACACATGTCCAACTTCCTCTCCATCCTGGCGTTACACGTCATGACTCGCATGAGCTGCAATGACAAGATGAGATCAGCTCACCCTTGTAATAAAAGTAATGGATTGAAAGATTTTGACCAGTAAAGCCAAATCTTTGCTCCAATGACGGTGTCGGGCGCCGAAAATAGCAGACGTGCAAGCTCACAACATGTCGCATCCGCGCCGTGTTGTGAGCTTGTAGGTCGGCTATTTCCAACTCGCAACACCGTCGTGTGACAAAGTATAAACCGGGCTTAAGGTCCTTACACACTGGGGCGAATTCTTCATGCGAATAATACGTTTTTTTTAAAAACCTTATAAAGTCAATGCAAGCTTCCATGGAGCGAAAAAGCGAAGCGAAAAAGCGCCTTTTAATTATTCGGAACGAGTCCGAATTTTGCGTATATTCGCATAATCACCGGTGTGTAATGACCTTTAGTCAGAACATACACTAAGACAGAACATTACGGTTAACAAACAAATGTATTAACTGCTTTATGACGTTCAAGTTTACAATAGACAAACTCGCAGGGAAATCTATTTTATCAACTACTCATTATACTTACGGGGGTATAAATTATGTCATCGTCCGTTGTCTGGGTTGAATGAAGGATGCGTGTTTTTGACAAACAATGCAATGTTCAGAAAATAGTCACCAATTGCAGTACGTTCTGTTTAGTTACAATTTGTAGAATAATTGATTGGTTGGCGAGAATAATTGTTACTGAAATGAGTCAAAATGACCATCCCAATAGAAAATTGGAGTGAAAAACATTATGGAACAATTTGAAGGATGGTTGGTAATCTACTGTAAGTCATTACATTATGTAATTCAGAGCTAATATATTATTATTTTAAATATAAAGAAATATAATAAATGCACTCATCCATGTTTGAACACATACAGTCTAACCAAATATAAAATATCACCCAAACTATCTCGATCAACAAACACCAATGTGAATAATAAGGCCAACATACTGCAACGAAAGAGAGCCATGGATTGTGTTTGACGCTGCTGGATGAAAGCCTGTACTCCTACAGTATCAGAACTCACCATTGTGTTCAGGTCCTGATGCCCATTGGTCCCTGCATCCACAGGGCCGTCCCCTAGAAGGCTCAGATTTGGCTTAACGCTCTCCAGGACATGACAGCGTAATCTACAGGAAAGACACAATCTTGTGAGCAGACGAGGTCAGGCCGATTAGCAGCCATTAGGCACAACTCAAATGAGAAGATCTGTATTAAGAGACCTATGTCAAGTTAAATGAACAAGCTGGTGTGAGGTTGAGAGTGTGAATCCAAACATTGGCTTTGCATGAGGCAAGACCTCTTATTAACCCATTAAAACCAGGAAAGCATCGGTGTCATTTTAGATTTATTTGGCTGTTCAAAAATAGCAGATATACAAGCTCATAGCACAGCACAAAGTGACGTGCTATGAACTTGTAGATCTGCTATTTTTGGAGAAAAGAAAATCGTGAACATTTAAAAAAAAATTTTTTAAAGCAAACATATTTGTTTCTGGGGATCCCTGGAACAACATATTTTGAGATGGGGGTCGGTGGCCAAATACATAGAATTTTGGGGGTCCTAGACATGAAAAAGTTTGAGAACCACTGACATACAGTAGAAAACTGGTAGGATTTAGAAGGCATATTTGTAGAATTGGCCTCAGGTCTTATTGGGTTAAGTATTTAAACAGCAGTCTGGTACCTGTGTTCCATGACCTTGGTTTTAGGAACTTCTTTCCAGAACTGTGCAAGTTCTTGTGATCCGGCGGTGTCCATCTCAGCAGCCATGACCAGAAAGCGGTCCTGCAGAGAGGCTTGAAAACCTGCACAAGACCATAAATGAACAATTAATTGCAGTGTCTACTCTACGCTTTCTTTTCTTTACTTTCTTTTGTTCTACTCTCTAAAATGAATGTCTACTGTATATGTTGATCTTGAATAGGTTTTTGATCATCACTGTAAATCAACAACATGAGATGGAAAGGAGCAAATTAAGTCATAACATAGAGTATATGAATAATCTTGTGGAAAGAAAAAGCAAACCATAGTGTATAGGGTTGGCATCCTTAAAGGTCACAAAAAGTATTATCAGCCAAATCCGGTATCACGTCATGCTGGCTTCAACAGATTGATGAGGTTAGGTGTTTTATAGGAAACTACTCAGGTAGGTTTGAGAGATTATTTATTTAGACTGTGTTTAGGGTTTACGAAGGTTTGTTTTGACAGAATGATTATTTTATCAGTCTTAAAATATGTATGTCAAGACAAGAAAGCTGCACTTTGTCTGCACTTTGGAAAAGAAATAGACGGGACTCGAATTTGATTATTCAGAATTTCTATAGAGCAGGAACATCCGCCGTGAGCTGAGTGCAAAGATAAGTGCCATACCTCCGTGCAAGGATACCACGATGTCCACAGAAGCACCAGGTTCACAGCAGCTACTACTGGGCTTTACTCTGTACTTCTCAGGTGCTGTGGTTCGAACCTATAGAAACACAACAGCCAGCTTGAACAGAGACCACATATTACAAACACAACAATTTCTTAGACAATCAAGAAAATGTGCACTAATGCATCAATGTTTACAATGAATACAGGACTGCTTGCTCCCTCCCGCACACCCATGCACGGCACGCACATATGTACGCTCTACACACACAAAAATACCTTGAAGGCCACTTGATTTTTGGTCACATTGTTCAGGATAATGAGGCATTTCTTCTCAGTCTCTTTAGAACCAAAGCTGAGCTCCTCTGAAGGGCTGGAAGGAGCGAGACAAAACACATATTTTTGAATAAGAGCCACATTATTCTGCTGTCTGAGTGGATGGCGGAGGCTCAGGTCTGAACCCAAGCATCTATTTGGGCACACCAGAATGCCAATATAACTACTAAATTCAGACAGTACCTTCAATTTGCTTTACAATGAGCTTTGGTGTTCCTCTTGGTAGTATCTTGGCAATATTGATCTGACTGGTAAGCTTCCTGTGCTTGGATGAAGGCCTGGCAATCTGTGTGGTATGGTTATCTGGGGACTGGTAGCATTTCCCATTCCATATCAACTAAACCATCTGCTTTATCAAATCATGCCTCCAACAACTGCCACTCAAATCATGCCTCCAACAACTTCTTGGGTAGGAGTGCCTACCCAAGAAGTATACTATAACACCAAGACTTACTGTTGCCAGTATGTCAACATCAACTAAAATATGGACTAATTTTAATTAAAATAAACTACAGGATGGCATACTGGCATCATACTGAAATGTTAATTTGGCTATTTTCCAAAAGGGACTCTTCAGAGTTGCATATGGTTGCTCACTACATTTTTTAGGTGCCTTCTCCCAGTCTCTGATGTTGCTGCATTTCTTCACATATGGAGCTGTCAGGCCTCTGGGTGGTTGGACCAGCCATGCCTTAGCCCCGTTTACAGGGGAACACGAGGAATTACAGCCCATTACTCCCAAGTTCACGCTGAAAACAGCTGTGATCACGCTTCAAAGCTGTGAAATCTGGAGCACAGGCAAATCCACGGCCTAAAAACTAGCCACAAGGCACTCTTTCATCAACTTAGCCACCCTACCTACCAATCCCTCTCTCCCTCAAATAACCCGAGTCCCAAAACCTTCAAATCACTAGCCTCAGGTTCAGAGTACACATGTGTAACGTGAAGACTTCACGCTAAGCAGACCACTTCTTATCCAATTAGGTTTCATTTTCAATGAATTTCCAATTCTAAAATTGATTTAATTTCTGTCAAGTATTTGCAAAGTCTCTCCTTGATGCAGATTGGGCCGCAGTGAGACCATGGGTTCAAGCCAACAATGCGACTCATTTAGAAAATCAGTTATTTTTTATGAGCTTTAGGCAACATAAAAATGTTCAAATATCTTAGTAAATTGTGAAAATAGCCGATCTATAAGCTTACAATGTTGTGAGCTTGCATTTTGGCTATTTTCACAGTGCAATAGCATCGTATGACAAAGTATAAAATAGGGCTTAAGTGGTTAAGGACAAAGCCCCCCCTTCCTTTTCATGTCCTATCGTTTCTTTTGCCAAGCAGAGTAGCTGTGGAGACTGGCATTCATTCCCTTGAGCTCAGAATGTCTCTCTGGGCTCCGGAAACCTTTAACAAACACATTCTGCACATCAAAGCCTCCCTTCCCCCTCCCCCACCTGCTGAACCCTCCTGGTCTCGCATCGGGGTTAAAACACAGCTCCCAAACGTAATTGCATTTAAGGCTCATATAAATCTGTTTATCACTCCAATTCATAGCCTGGGGCTATCAAAAATCGAAAAATCTAAGATCAAAGACTTTACTTTGTAAAAAAAACAGAACTCGAGGGGCATACTTAGTGAAAAGGAGGAGTGATCTTATTATATAAAATGGGGCCTTTTCAGGATTTTTATATATATTTTCAATGCTTATAATATTTAAATCACTTATTGTTACCATGCCTTATTGTGGATTCACATTTATTTGGCATGTATGCATGTATGGGGCCTATCTATGCTATCATTGTTTTAGTGCCCGGCCCGCTATTGGTTATGTTCAAGGCATTATGTGATAGGTGGAATACCATCACCATCTAATTCAGACTTATTAGCTGTTTAGACCTTGAAGAATTGATACTTGTCTGTTTTGTTACCCATGCTCGAAGAATAAATTCATGAAATATTTCTTTCACCTGAAAAAGGAGTGTCTTTGTTTTCTTTTTTCCATGGTTGTCTGCACCACGTTTGGAATATTTATGATTAACTGAGTAGACAATCTTGTGATACGTATAATGCTTTCCATTCCACTGTTGTCTCATCTGGACATTAATAATATAAGGGGTTAAACTGGCGAGTGCTTATGGTCATTCATCAGTGTCACTCATTGATTATCACAGCACAGTAATAATTAACTACAACAACTCATTTCTACCTAAAGAAATATCAATGGGGGCATCCTTAATTTCTACACTCATCCAACAGGATCAATTGGACTGTAACGGTACAAACATGTCGATACCTGGGTTTAGCCCATGAGCGAACAAATCAATTTTCTACACCTTTTTTGGTCCTGGATTTGTGAACAGAAAGGGCTTCTAGTTGCTTGGCTGAATGTTGATGAAGAAAAGATAGAAGCTAAATGAAGAGATGGAGAAGAGGTGAAAGCAGGGCGAGTACCTAACATGTAGTAGAGGGCCTTTGAAGGTGGTCAGTGGCTTCCTGGCTCCTTTGGTCCGACTGGCCAAATCTACTTTGTCACTGTCCTCCGACCTTATACTGTCTTCCAGGAAGTTCACCTGAAACAATAAAGGCCACTTAATTAGAAAGATTGCCAGGAGATAATTTGTGCACGTTACAATCTTTCAGTGCTTTCTCTGAAAATGTATCATTGGCCCTTTGACCTCCGGATAGAGAAAGCTATCAGTTAATGAAAGCCTCGACAGTCTTGTGTAATGATTAATAAATGGTCCCATATAAAATAATGGTGTGAAGTATTATCTGTTATCAACATTTAACCCATTAAAACCGGGGAAGTATCTGTGTCATTTTAGATTTTTGCTATACCACTTTAACCATTATTTTATACTTTGGCTTTGGCTAAAATAGCAGATATACAAGCTCATAGCGTGTCACTTCGTGCCGCGCTTTGAGCTTGTAGACCTGCTATTTTAGAAAAATCATGATAATTGGCGCAAATCTTTGAATATATATTTTTAAGGCGAACATTTTTTAGTAAAATCTTTGCTTCTGGGGGGTCCCTGGAACAAAATATTTTGAGATGGGGTTCGGCGGCCAAATACATATCTTTTTGGGGGTCCTTGACATGAAAAGGTTTGAGCACCACTGATATAGAAACATACGTTTTTCGGAAAACTGTTTTTATCGGTCTCAGGACTTAATGGGTTAAAGTCACCTTGTACTGTATGTGTGTGAAAGGTCATTTACTTTAACTGAGAAAAATCCCATGATAACTTCCTGACCCTTATTCCGAGTAGCCTCCAGCACAAACAGCATGTCCATTTGAGAAGACAAAACCAAAATAACCCACACAACACATGATCTCTGACACCACACGCTACCCTGACAGCAACTAGTTCAACCGGTCCAAAACCGCTGATGCATCACGTCAGCACTTTCGGTTCACAACAAAACATCCATAAACTTTCCTCTAACAGACAAGTTGACCACAAGCACAGGTCACATGTCTAAGCCAGAACTGGAAGACCGGACAATGTGCAAAATTTGCATGAAAAAAGGCTGAAAAATAAGATATGAAGGTCTGCCCCCCCCCAAATGCCTACCACCATGACCAACACACACACACACACACTCACTGTATTGTTTGGACCACAGATTGTATTAAACAGATGGGAAAGTGCATTGACTCAGCCCCATGATGAGGAAGTGAGTCTGCTGTGATAAGCAACAAACGCAACCCTTGTGTCAAATGCAGCAGCTGACGGCCACCCTGCAGCCACAATGACCACATCAAAGATACTTGGCTTCTTCTGAAAGGTCTATATTTATTTAGCTTTAACAAGGGCGTACATGTTAATACAGTCAGTTCTCCAAATAGGAAATAAAGTGACTTATTGTTATTGAAATGTAATTAAAAAGTAGCATAGTTGAAAATAAACATATCTACATCCTTCATTTAATTTTTTACCATATTAGGAATATAAAATTACAGCACTGCAGTAAGAACATCATTGGCATCATTATTGGCATGTCCATAAACCAAATGAACCCAATCCAGCATAGATTAACAACAACCTAAACAGTGTTACTTCATTTTGAGAAATCAATGAATCATTAAAATCAATTCGTTAACAAAGCATTCTTCCACTTCTTCATAACAAGAGATACATTCAACAGAGATTATACACACATTGTGTAAGCAATGAAATGATAAGACAATAAATATTTAAAGTTACAATTTCAATTCATCATACAAAGTGTTTCATGACTAGGTGGAGTGTTGATAATCAACACAGTACAAAAGAAAATAACATTGTGTCTTAATAACATTATAACACTAAGGCACAAAGAAATATTACGCTGGTGTTCAATGCCCTTTAGAGTCTCATGGCTGGGAAAGGATGGAGTGGCCAAGGCACCGAGGTAAGAGATTCGGATAACTATTTCCCCCAATGGTAGTCATTAGTACAAAGGATAAACAAAAATCACAAAGATGAATAAAGTAGGCAAAAGTTAAAGTATGAAAGGAATTTAGAGCAGAGTTGTTAAAAAAAGGCCCCATTATGGCACTATTTCTGAAGACAATTTCACCTGGGGCTTAAAAATCTTTGCAAAACAATTGTGAAGTTGCCGGAACAAATGACTGCGCTGCAGGTTTTCTCATTAGTTTACATGAAATGTATTACATTGCAACAGTCACAGCTGCACGTCAGTTTAATAATAATACTAGTTATAATAGTAATCCTTTCATAATAGTCAAACATCCTGACATGATAAAATTACAAAATATCTTAGGGGTCACCTTTAAATTCCATGGTGATGATGATGATGACAGTCAACAGTAAGGCACACATACTCAAAAAGATAACAAAAATGTATAAACCACACACAGTGACAGGTACACCTGCATTCCAGTCTGCAGAAATCTCCAGGACTCTGAGCTCCTTGTGTGGGAGTGATCCTACATTGCTTTACCACCACCAGCCCTTGTTTCAAAACAGAGAGAAAAGCAATTAGCTTCCCGGAGTGATCGGTTATCAACATAGCGCCGGAAACCCTGAGGTATTCAGGTGGGAGAGTGGGTGGAGTACGGGTGGGGTGTGTTTATATTGACCGAGGGATGAGCGGAGAGTTGAGAGCAGGGCCATGGAATATGTTTAGAGCGGTTTGAAGTGTGTGGACCAGCACTCACACTAGTATTAACATCATGCCCCCCAGTCTTTTCACAGTAGTGGTAAGACCTATACGAGCTGCTCAAGGTTCTGATCAAACACGCCAGATGCAGTTCGCTCCTCCAGATATAGCTGTTGTTTTGCTCAAACTCCATCCGCCTGGCTAATCCTGAAAAACCTCTTCCTGCGTCCTATGGGTGTACCTCACAAATCAAACAGGATTTCACTTTCTAGACAGACAGTTAGCCAAACTTCACAGGTAAGGCCACTGCGTGCGGTTGTTTTACAACATCAATAGGCTTCAGTTCATACCTCAGTAATGGAATACCACTATAGTAACCACTCTTTGTACTGTATGACCTTATATCTCACCCCCTGGTTATGTATGGCAAGTTGACCTACTGGCCTCAAAGCCCTAGGTGGTATTGTGATGTGAATCTTCAAATGAGAGATCTGTGGATGATTGTTTAGGCTCAAAAACCACTGATTTGCATATTGCCAATTTGTAAATCTAAATCTCTTGTGCGTGACTAATGTTGTTTTCACTGACAAAGAGAGCTTTTGTGTTTGTGTGCTATTGCTTAGGCGGCTCATGGGGGCAGCTCTGGGTAACGCAGCGCTGCCAGAAGGGTCTCCTGGGACTGGGAAGTAGGCTACTCAAATAGCTTAGTAGCTATTTGGCCGCCTACAGTACAGCGACTACAACGTTGTAATGTGACAGCCTATTTCACCACTCTACTACTCCCCCCACACACACACCTCACAGGGGTAAGGGTTGTGGTTAGGGTGATTAATATAACCGCAACAGTCAAGAACAACGATATCACTTAAACGGTCGTGGATGGACACAAGCCTTTATAAAACTAAGATACTATTAAGGTAGATTAAGGTTTAACACCTTAAAAGGCAAAGTAGCTTCTACCTGGCCAATTTCAGAGTAAATCTTGATAATGTCGTTTAACAGTTGTAAAATGTAGGTAAACTGCCTCCACATTAAGTGTTTTTTTTTATGGTGGAAAAAACATTACACTGATGAGCGGCACTCTTTTCCAAAAGAAGTTGAACTATTTTCTACTTGAGGTGCCCAGAGCAGAGCACTCTGCCAGAAAACACTAGCCGTTGAGAGCACTGAAACGTGCGGTGGTTAGAAGAGGAGCACTTTGTAGCACTACCATAGACATGCATAGGAGAAAGGTTGGCAGTTAGTGTGGACACAAAAAGCCTAAACTAAAAACACCTAAAGTAAGTCAGCGAGAAGTCAGCGACAAGTCAGAGGAAGCATAATCAAGAGAATTGTTAAATAACCAAGAACAAATAACAAATACCACCAACAAAACCCTATTGTGCATAGTAAGTGAATTCATGAAACATGACGTCATACATGGCAACAAGATCAACCTTTCCCTTACTGTAGGTTAAAATGTTTCCTCATTCCTTAGATGCCCTGTAAATGCTTCATTGGTGATAGAGTGTATTTGCTCACAATACTTTGATGGACTGTACTATCCGTATACACACTCAGGGTTTTCGCTAGGCATTTTAGCCGTAGTCTGGCTGACACTGTAAAGATATCAGCCTCATATCCGCTGTCGAATGTCTGTACAGATTATATCTAATCCATGGACAATAGATGCATGCTCATATTACTGGTGATAGACTGGGCAGGCATTATACTTATGCGTATATTTATTAACAAATGATACATGTATTATACATGAATGGGTACAGAGGGCATTTGGGAATCAGAAGGTCCCCTATTTGCCACTCGGTCCACCCAGTCTAGTGTCCCTGAGCAAGACATTTTAACCCCCAGCTGCTCCCCGGGATAATAGCAATGCTCCTGATAGTTAGTATGGATAAATGCAGAGGACAAATATCACATAATGATGTACAAATGTACAGTGACAAAAAAATACCAGACTGAGAAGGAATGAGGGTTAGGGTCAGACTTTAATTCTACTTCATTTTTATTTCTATTCTTATCTATCTATCCATCTATCTTCAACACTTATGTAGCTAGCTAGATTTTTTGTGCAATTTAGGGGAACTTTTATTGGTAATATAAAATATTTGAATTTGAATTTGAATATGGCCCCAGATGTGTAACATGAGGGCATTTGCTCTTAGTCTTCAATATGTATCAAAATCTCTTCCCGCCAGGCATCTCCAGAGATTACATCCTAATACCCTCAATATATTCCCATGCACGGTTGGCTTGCATGCCGTTAGCCAGAAAATAAGCTAAATAGATTATGAAGCTGAAGCTGAATAACCCTGTAGAGAGTGTATGTGTTGGGGGGGTACAGTCTATGCCAAAGCCCAGACAGCAGCTAGGGTGCATCTTGGCGACATCAGGGTGAGGTTGATGGCACCTGCGTTCAAGCTGAGAGCTGTGGGGCATCACAGGGTTCCGCATGGGGGCTGCCAGTCAGCCAGCCAGCCCATGAGCATCGAACAGGCACTGATGAACTGTATCACTCAAGCCTCCAATGAGGTGGAAGACTACTGGCTCTTTTCAACTACAAGAACTAGTCGAACCGTCCTGTGCCTTGAAACGCATTTCACGGGTTCTGGATTTGTTTCCATACACTACGACTCAGTTTCAGTTAAGGTTCTCAGAACCTAATTTGAGTCCTCGGGAGGTACTACTAACCCCCAGAGCTCAGAACGTATACTTGAAGAATGTGTCAAATAGCAAAATAGCAGATCTACAAGTTCACAAGATGTCACACGCATTGTGAGCTTGTAGATGGACAATTTTTGCTTTTTTTAATGAGTTTTGTTTTCATGACAAATACATTAACAAAAAAACATCACAGATTCTGGTAAGTTTCAGGTTATGGAAGGTTTAGCTTCAGAGCCGAAAAGAGCTATAAGCTGTTAGTCAGAAAAATAATGTGGTAGTGTGAATATGGTCAATTGTGAGTGATGTTTGAAACCAGCTACAGCAGGGAGTGGGGTCACTAACAGCCTTGAAATACTTTTCATACACTAATAGGAGCTTAGAACATGAAGAGAAGCAATGCACTGAGGCGAGGGTGACTAAGATGCATCGCTATTGTCTGTAAGATTAAACCACAGCCGAAGACTTTAGGAGTCACCTTGACAGAGACAATGAGCAGGAGCTTAACGGCCGCCAAATCAGGGAATTACTGCCACTTAATTCACACTTGTCTCAGCGGAGGGGCCTGATTACATGCTGTAATCACAGACCCAACTGAAAGAAATAGATACTCCACAAGTGAGGCGCAACATTAAAGTAAAGCTGAATTTCTAACACGACTAGAATGCGAACAACAACTTAATTTGTTTTTCTTGGTCCCCTGAATTTAAAAACCAGGCAATATCAGAGCGATGGACTGTATTGCTTCTAAAAGCCCCATACAGATTTAATGGTGACTCCAATGGGTTGACTACATCACACTAACAATGGATAAAACCCACACACATTTAACCACTTTCACTTTCAACTAGGGGTGTGCCGATACACTAATTTCATGAAACGATACTGGGCTCACGACATCAATACGATACATGGCACTTTTTTATTATGAAAATATATGGGGGGGGGGGAGCAAATACAAACAAATATTTCTGTTTTGCATTATTCAGACATGCAAACTTGTAGCTTTTCAGCAACAATAGCCGTTTTGAATCCAAATAGGGCAATAGTGTGACACCTGACCCGAAAAAAAACCAACATGTCACCCTTTTCACCGGGGCTGTTTGCATGCCTGATTATTATTGTAAAAAAAAACGATACATATCGTCATGAAAACGTATCGCGATATATCGCAGGACGATATATCGGCACACCCCTACTTTCAACATTTGAACTCTCAAAAACAGCCGATCTACAAGCTCACACTGCCTTTTGTATGACATGCTTGAACAACAAAGTAGGGCATTAATTTACAAAACACACGTTGAAATACTGTATGGATCAGTATTTATCTGAACTCCTAGAGGTGTATAACCCACCAAGGTCACTACGGTCTGCGGGCCAGTTGAAACTTGAGGTCCCAAATTCAAATCTGAAAACCAGAGGTGACGAGCCTTCTCGGTAGCAGCCCCCATTCTATGGAATGCGCTCCCCTCCCATATTAAACTGGCCCCCACCATCGATACTTTTAAATCTCGCCTTAAGTCCCACCTTTATGCTTCGGCGTTTGACCCTGTTTGAGTGTTTCGGTGGTCTATGTTTTGTCTCTATGTTTTGTCTCACTGTCTGTTGACACGTCTGCGTCATATTTTCAGTGATGTGTTTCTTTCTGTTGTTTATTTTGCTTCGTTTGTTTATGTTTTTGCTTCTGTGTTTAGCTTTGTCTCTGTGTTTTTTAACTTTCCCAGTGTATTTGGTTTTCTCTGTACAGCACTTTGTTAACCCTGAACAAGTTTTAAAATGTGCTTTATAAATAAAGTGGATTGGATTGGATTGGAGATTGGAGATACAAGGTTTCTGCCCGTCAGCGACGAAATGCTCATTACACTTTGTCCTTCACAGCTTTCCCAAACACTGAGGGGTATGGAAATAAACTTCAAAGAGGGATTTAGTACCTTTTTGGGCTTAACAGCAACCTCAGAGTTGAAGCTGGACTCCAGAGCATCTTTCACCTCAGATTCCCCATCTTTACTCTCTGTTTCATCTTCACTAGCAATGGGTCCGTTCTCGCAGATAGGCGTTTGGAAGTCGTCATCGGGGAGAGGAGGATAGCTGTATTTGAAGGAGTCCTACAATGTAACCAAATAGGTTATATCTCTATACTATTTATGAATGAGTGTCATGACTCTATTTTTGTTTTCTGAAAGGTGTGACAAACTCAATAATAAAAGAGGCAAAGTAGACCTTGGAAAGAGAATTTGGAAAGCCATAGCATGCATTATTAGCTTAGCACCTATCGAGAGTTTGAATGACATACCGTTCCACCCATGTGAGGTGGCAGGTATTCAGGGTCAATGAATGTCTGAACCTCCGTTTTGGATGTAAACTTCAGCTTGCTGATGGCATCAGGACCTAACCATGTCTTCACAATCCTCCAAGCAGCTGCAAAAGTAAGCCAGTACAGTTGCGTTAAAAATGTCAGCTAGCTTAGAGATACATTAGACAGATATACATACCCACACATACGTATACATTTATATGACATATGATCAATGTGTGTAATACATGGTGGTGTGTGTGCAAAGGCAGAAGCAGATCTCACCATTCATGATCCAAGGCATGTCTACAATGATCATTTTGGCTGAAATGGTAAGAGAAAACATTTGGCTACATCAGAAATGAAATACCACCCACCCAGGTCTGCATATGAAACCATACTTGTGAATATGAAAAGTAAACCAATGGACATCAGGATGACAACACGTATTGTGTCTGTGTTCTTTTCCCCAGTACTTACACAGAAACTTTGGGTAATATATTTTGAAGCAGTTAATGATGTACCTCACAAAATCCATGTCCTGAAAATACAAAGTAAAAGAGAGCGAGTGACTTACAGAATACAGTGAGTGGGAAGCACACTTTGACTAAGAGACGTCTTGAACGAAATGAACTTTCAACAGAGAATCTGTGTGTGCAGCCTGAGGTATTAATGGCTCTAGATGAGCTATGACCCAGTTCACAGCAAACTGAAACTTTGTCACAAGTGTATACATAGAGAACTCAGTCGCTTTGATTTTCAACCACTAGCGTCTTCATACTTTTCATAGGAAATGTAGCTCTAAGCGCAAATTCAAGAAAGAAGATCACCGAGTTGTTATGTCTAGCCACTCCTAGCCTATCTGCAGTCAATATGCCAATCTGCAGTCAATATGCCAATCTGCAGTCAATCTGCCAACCTGCAGTCAATCTGCCAATCGGCAGTCAGCCAATCAGGCGGTTGGACTCCGCCTTTAAATATCACTGCCTCTCTCACTGGTCATTCTCTTTCCAGCATGCAGCAAGCAACCCACCTCCATCCCCAAACTCCACCACGCCTCAAGCGCCTAGAGTTAAGAAGGAAGGAGGGTCTCCGCACTGCCACCACCAGCGTCTAGACTCCCGACATTCTCATACTTATGTACAGGGGCGTTGTACCTATTAAGCATATCCCATACTATGTACGTTGCATATGTATGACAAATGTTAACGGAGTCTAACCGCCAAAATGTTTATGTCAAAGTGTTTATTCAATAAATTCCCATTTACAACAACTCGATCTCTCTCTTATTGAAATATGGGGCTTTTCCTCTGCATGGTACCGGCTCAAGTCAACTCACTTCTAGCACCAGGTGCTTATTTTTCTTTTTAGTATAGTGCTCAAGAATAAGGCAACGTGTCTGGAAACAATCTCTATTTGACCTATACAGTCAGACAAAAACATTTTTTAATAACATTTTAGACAAAAAAATAGGCCATGCAGTTGCTCAATAATATTGATTCATTTCACATTTTATAACACGTAGTTTAAAAGTTTGTTGACAGTATTCAGTATGCAGTATTCTGAATTCAGCTTCCATTCAGTTATAGGTGGTAAAGCAATGACGTTAGTGATGATTTTTTTCAGGTCACCTCAGATCACTTGGAACCTTGCTGGAGGTGATAACCAAAACATCTCGGGTACCAGGTAATATCCATACGTTATTTTTTCCCAATGGAAAACCAATTAACCAAAGTCCATCCAGTACCATGCATTGGAAAAGCACCAATAGTTATGTAGGTTAAAAGCTATGTAACAGTTAAGCCTCACCTACTTGCCTGTGCTCTGTGTGACAGAAGGTCAGACATTTACACTCTGCATTTACACAGAACACATAATTGCATAACCTTGGTGTTGTTTACCTTTGAACAACCTCGCTTCAAGAACCTTTATCCCTTCAAGGAGATACTCTCAATCAATCTCCATATAAAAACAGGTTGTGAAACTACAAGAAATGCAGACAACCCAATTTAAAAAGACAAGTTTTATCTGCCATTTGGATAACAAAAGACAATTTAATCATCATTAGCCAATACAACACAAGCTTCAAATCACATATAAAAGAGCTCAAACTGCAGGTGAATGATTCTTGTAACCCTTCTTTCAGGTTAATTCAGTGAAAATGTGTTCTTTATAATAAAACAATGCAGATAAATCACTGGAAGCAGGCCCTATAGTCTGGCTCAGCTCTGTGGGCTGCAAGCCTCATTGCTATGCAGCAGGCTCACTCAACAAGCCTTAATGAGATCACACTGGCTATGCCTACTCCAGCTCGCACTGTGGTTCAACAAACTTTAATAAGACTGGTTTCCAAAATGGTCGTCTAATCCACTAATTTCATATTTGGGTGTCTGTGTTATTTATTCTCCTTAATGTGTATGCGCGAGTACATGTGATTAATTAAGACCTCTCTCCAGGAGAGTTTGGCCCATGAAATGAGCTCTCTGGCAGAGCGCTCCAATGTAAGGATTAAGCAGTCACTTGGATTGACCAATCGGATTTAAAGGTCACTTTAATCTCCCAAGTGTTAAACCATTGAGGAGCATCAATCCCTCCACCACGGTGGCTCAAACAGCAAGAAATATGATGCTATGGGGCTTCAATAACACCCAGAGAAACCGACAATTTTTTTAAGGGACGTGTGCTGAAGGATAGTTTGAATCATGAAATACAGTCCTGCTTTAGGTCCTATAATCTTATAAAAATAAATGTATACAGTATGAATCAGTGCAAAGCAAATTAGAATATAAAAATAAATGTGTTTTTAAATTGAAAATAAAAATAAACGTGTTGTTAAAAGTACAGTTATGATGATTGTGGACTTACAATATTACTGAGGCCAGAATCTGTCATGTCGAACACAACGGTGAGTGGCATCCCAGGTTCTCTTTGTGCATAACGCTCAAGCCAGAAAGCAATGTACTTCTTCTTGTCCAAGACTGATTTTGCATCTTTGACGTGTAGCTTCACTTTGAACCAGACTAAATCCAATAAACACAAAATAGAATACATATTTAGTGATAGTGGGCAACAACAGCATGCTTATTTATGGGAAAACTAGCAGATTAGGAGTTAAAAGAAAACTGAACAATTAATCAAATAATAATCAGAATCACAATATGAACGACTAAAATTTACATATCAAAGTAGTCCCCCCAGTAGTAGGGCGATTTCACATTATATGGGACAATAGTGGGGCAGCTATACTTTGTAATAATTATTTAATATCTGCAAGATCAGTCGATATCCTAAAGTGACTTCTTTCCACTAAACAATGGTTTGAAATCAGTTCAGCATCATAACACATTATATTTCATTAATGAAAATATGAAAATATGTTAATGTAATTTCAATTAGGTAAATTGTGCTACTGGATCATAATAACAGTTTAACTACTGGTTGAAACACACAAAGTACCGGCATTTTCAATCTGGCATAATTTTCAATTCTTGCCTAATTAGTCGATTAGTAACAGCTGTGTTGTCAGTGTTGTCATATTTTTCTGGGGGCGTGCCACTGAAGATCTCCATATTGATCTCCCATGATGCACTTGGGCTGTGTTTATTGTGTTGTTTATGTTATTTAACTAAGGGGACGCGTTTGGGGATTATATTGTGGAACTTTACGGTATGTGTAGTGTTGTGTATGGTGTTCATTTGGCGATTTATGTTGATATACAGTAGGTAATTTGGTGTAGCACCATGAGTGTGATGTCTATTTGTTCTCTCTTGAGTTGATGTGAAGTAGGGTAGCAAGAATTTGCCACAACAAAGATCCAAAACTCATTTATGCTTTGTCATATGACAGTATTGCGTGGGGAAAAGAGATGATCTATAAGCTACAGTCAGACAACTGCGTCAGATAACGCATCTGAAACGCAAGCCGATCCGTCAGATTAGTCCATTTCCGTTCTTTTCCTTTGTTATCTTCCGGGGCTATGGGCAGTGCAAGACAGAGTGCCGGTTTTACGGATGTGTAGTTCATTTGACTAGTGCTATTTTTAGGAGTGAGGATAGAGGAATGCATGCATGCAACATGGAAACATACGCATGCACGCTCATAAAAAAAACATGTATGCACAATATGAAAACATTGCGATAGCCACCTTGACAAATATGAAAACGTTGCATTACATCTATATGAATAGAATTAATATATGAATTACATCAATAAATGACAAATTCATATGGTAGAAAAAGGGTGCAATTTGTGAAAAAGCACAGACAGGTGTTATGTTTTTTTGTAGCCTACGTTTTTATGTGAAACTTATGAACTAACTAACTATGAACTAATAAAAACAGTTTCAACTGCTTCTCATTTAGTTGGGATACTTATTGATTAGACTCTATTCTTTAATAGACTCACATCAGCTCTTCAGATGGGGGGGGGGACAATCATCAAAAATAAAGAGGTTTACATTTATTGAAATACAAGCACATGTGCCTGTTAGTTTTGGATCGTCTGCCTTGCATTCCCACTGCGTTTGGACCGTTGGCTCACTGAAAGAAAACTACAGCCAAGATGGGTCAACGCACAACAACGCATTTGTCCCATTGGTTGGTGCCGGCTACTGCCGGGTCATGGTTCACCAATGTTGAACCTGATGTGTTGGACTTCACGCACTTCAGCTCCATCAACTCAACGCAACAGGACGCTCCACTTCATTTTCCCCATATAATAGAAGTGAACGGCATTTCCTGATATCTGACGCAACTGTCTGGCCGAGGCTTAAGATCACACACAAGATGCATTTGAGCTATTTTGCTGCGTGACACCTAAAAAGAAGCTTGGAGACAGTCACTGAAAACAAAGATTTCTGCCGATAGTGTTACAGATTTGATTGGTTGTTGCTATATCGCTATATCTTAACCCGGACCTAAAGTCCTCCAGGGGACGAGTCAAAAGTGTGTCCTTTGGAAAATTGTCAGTACTAATGTCAATTAAGTATTCATGACTTGTAGTCAATGGGCTAAACATGCAATAACACCATACAACATGGTCCTTTAAATATCGGTTTATGCTGACAGTAACTAATATTGTGGTAGTTACACTGTATAGTTAAAATAATTGAAGCTGACTGACTTAAAAGATAAAATCGCAAATCAACTCGCATTCGCAACATCAGTCTGGGGGAAAAAATATATATATATCACAATTAGATATTTTTCCCCTACTTGAAACCTTAACATTTGACTGTAATAAGACTGTAATAATATAAGAACATACAGAGCTTGTTGCCCTCTTTGTCGTAGCCATGGAGATAAACGGCGCCAGTCTCAAACATCCACTTAGGAATGCTGGCCTCACTCAAATCTGAAAACCACAAAGAACACACACAAACACTGTTAGTTAGATCACTTACATTGAACAAAATTGAACTAGAACCTCTGTGTAGAATTCCATAGCACTAGGGCATACTGTATGATAGGAAGTCCGGTATTGTTGGAAAGCGCATATCTCTTAATTCAACACTTCTCAATTCCATATCTCTTAATTCAACACTTCTCAATTCCATTATGAGTTATGAACACCAAAATATCTTTCTTCTGTATATCTACTTGTAATATTTGCATGCCTATAGAAAGATAACAGAACTTATAACAGAAATATACAGTACTTTTGTGCAACAAGTGATATCGTGGATTGTGTGGAAGTATGAAAATGATATACCAATAACATTAATAAATCTAATAATTTGAGAAAACAAAATAAGTTATTTGACAAACTGAATTTCCTAGTTTAAAGGGCCAGCAATTACTTTAGTAAAACACAGTAATTCTACTAACGGTTCTTCAGAAACCACTGACACAGGCGATTGTCTTTAGAGGTCAATAGACAATGGGACTCTTTCTGGATCCCAAAGGAGCACAAAGACACCCACTGATCTGTGCCTACACATCTAGACGCAGAATGTCAATATTGGGTTTAGCTGTAGTAGAGAACAGTATTACAGTGGCCCAAACAAGTCTGCCTACCATTCACACCATACTCTTTTCTCCACTGAAAGCTTTCATCGATCATCTTCAGGGCATCATCGATGACAAACTGTCTCCATGACAGGTACCAATCCACAAGCGTGTCATCTTTCTGTAGTCTGTCCACATCTCTGGAGTCATATTTATCTGATGACTCTGAAGGATGACAACAGGGCACAACTTAGTGTCACATAAGTAGTTAAAATGTCAGTTTCCTACCGTGACAGCAAGCCAAAATATGGAACAACTACTGAAAAATAAACAAAGGCTGTTAAGAGAACATAGAGTTAACTTACATAGAAATTGTTACTCTTTTAAACATGTGGTGGTCACTGACAGACGGCTCTTAAAATATAGTTGACTTGCTGTCTGTCTGGCTAACTAGCTAGCTAGCAAGCTACCTGTTGTTAGTTTGTAGTTTGGGTCAGTCAGTTGATGTTATTAATATGAGGTACATACAGTGGTGGAAAAAGTATTCAAATGTTTTACTTAAGTAAAAGTATCAATACTGCAATATAGAAATACTCTTGTTACAAGTCAAAGTCTGGAATTCTAAATTTACTTGAGTAAAAGTACAAAAGTATTGGCATCAAAATGTACTTAAAGTACCAAACGTAGAAAGTACTCATTATGCAGAATGTCCCATTTCACAAGTTTTCAATATATGAAATGTATAAAAATATTTTGAAAATAGCAGATCTACAAGCTCACAGTGCATTGCATCTCTAGCTTGTAGACCGGCTATTTTCAAATAGCCGGTGGGGGGGGGGGGCCTAATAATCAAAATCTACAGAAATAATAATAATATTTTTTGGGAAAAAAAAGTTTTCAAATTATTGTAGTGGAGTAAAAGTACAACATTTGCCTCTGAGATGTAGTGGAGTAGAAGTAAAAGTACTGCAAACTGGAAATACTCCAGTAAAGTAAAATACCTCAAAATTGTACTTAAGTACAGTACTTGAGTAAATGTACATAATGTAGTTACACCACTGAATATGAGGTACATATGGCATGTTTTTTTTTTTTTTGCACAATTATTTTATATAGAAGATGCGCTTTTTTGCTAATTATTAAGTCTATATAACGGTTACATAATAAACGGTTACCTTGCAAGAACTCATTGTTGAATCTCTGTCTCGTCTCCTCGATCCTTTTCTCATTCTGTGTAAGAGACATTATGTCTTTACATTAAAACAGAGACAGACATTGTCTTTACAGTAAGATCTGTTCACATGGAACAATTATTGACGACAAAGAAAAATGGTGTATGCGGCTTTTGTTCTAATTATAACGTTACCTCCTCCGATTCGTTCCGATCAACTTCAGCCATGTTCAAGTGTCACACACTGTCCTACTTGTTGTTGGCAGTTCCTTGTTGACTAGCCGCTAGCGTTAGCATGCTAGGTGGCTATTGGCTAACGATGAATCAGTGCTGGGTGAGAGAAACTGCAACTCTCTGTAGCGCTCCATGTTGGCTCCACCACCACGGCAACGCCCCCTGTAGCCGAAAAGATCACAAGACGGACAGTCTTGGATGATTTTCAAAATAGTGTTGGCACTTTCTCCCATTTTCGCCCTTACATCTACATAAACGTATAGATTTCCATTATAAAGTGCTTACCCCATGATGACGGATGTTAGAATTATGTACGGGCCCTCAAAAATACCCGTATCTTCCGTGTTGTTCAATAAAAAGCATTTTAATCTGATCGGTGGCTATTTTCTCCACATGCTTTCAACGACGCGACCCTATCGGTTGGGAGGTGTATTGCACATTATAACTGGCCACCAATCGGATTAAAAATGCTTTTTATCGAACAATACAGCCACAGGTACGTACTTCTGAGGAGCCGCACATAATTGTAACATCTTTGGCCATGAGGCAAGTACTTTATATTTGAAATTTGAACGTTTATGTAGATGTACGGACTAAAAGGGACGAAAGCGGAAACACTATTTAGAAAATCATCCAAGACTGTCATAATATGACAATCTTGTATCAAGGCTACGCCTCCAGCTGACGTCATTTCACTGACCGCTTCAGTGATCATCCCGAGTCCCGACAGATTAAGATATATTTTTTATTTATATATATATAATTGTTTGCTTTTGTGTTATTGCTATTGTCTATTTAGCTGCATAAATAACGTATTCATTTATTTTGGCTATTATTAAACAGTCGCGTGCTAAATGTTTACCATAATGCACTTCGACTGACTGACGTCATCATCATAGCAGGAAATGTTGAACTTCTGTTCGCGCGCTGGAAAGTTCAGTGGTAGTGTTGCCATGTCTGCTTATTATAAGCGACTTTGGGCTTGTTTTTCTGTAAAGTTGCTTGTTGTACATATTGGTAGTTTCGGGTTGTGGTTGCTTTTTTGGGCTTCCTTCCTAAATGTTGTTTAAACCAGTGTTTCTCAAACATTTTCAAGTCAAGAACCCCCAAATGTTTTTGTCTGCGGACCGGGGACCCCCATCCCATCTGAGATTCAGATGGGATGGGAAATTCAGATGGTATGAGGGGTCCCTGGCATTTTATGTCAGGGACCCGCATACAAGATTTGTGTTATTAAGATATCAAATTGTTTTCAAGATTTTTTTGAAAATAGCAGATCTATTCTACATGTCGGCTAATTTCAAATAGCCGATGTCCAAAGGGCGAAGGGCTCGGCGGCTCGCATCTTTTGGGCTTATTTTCATAGAGCTGGTTTCTTATTTCTCTCGCACAATCTGGCAACACTGGCTGGAAAGTTCAGTGGAGACATGAGTGGATGAGATGAGTGTCCTTCCTTACATGTAAATATTTAAAAGAACATCTGCTTTGTCTGTTTTCACAAGCAAAGCTAACGTTACATTACGTTAGATCGACTTCTGTCAACTTTGTACTTTGGGAGCTATAATGTGTTCACTGTTGTTTGCGGTGCAGGGTTTTGTCTGTGCCATGTTTACACTGGTTTAGCATCTTCTACTACACTATCTCACAGAGTTACATCTCGCATTTAGGCAGCTGCAGCCAGCAGGTATACTGCTTGTATGCTTAATAATGTTGTGTTGTTGCTAGTTGTTAACAATGTATCTGTGTGTTGTGTGTCTACCGTGGTAAAGTTAGTTAAATATTGGATATTCGACAGACCACCACAGAGCTGCTTCTGGAGTACTCTCTGAATTATGTTCTTACCATAATATACATAGATTTTTTAATAACTTCTAAACCAAATGAGATATTGCACAACCCTTTAGATTTGTCATAAAATATGTCTAATATTGTACATTCATAATTCAATGTCTTATTTTTTAATACTGTACATTTGAATAGCTTCTAAAACAAATGACTTATTAACCAACTCTACATTGTGCAGGGGGGTGTCGCACCCTATTTCTCTTACCTGGATGCATGATGGAGAAAATACACCTGGAAGATTCGGAGCGTAAACAGCATCGGCTGTGCCACTGCGGAAAGATAATCTTCTTTCAATGCAAAACATCTTCAGAATACAATGTAAAAGCTGCTGAGGTCCTATTCAGCAGCCTTTCCTTCGATCAAGGTGGCAACTCTTTCCTAAGAGCAAATGATGGAGCAGCTGTCATCAACAAAACAAGGTCATGTGACATAGTGACTTGCAAATGTGTCTTTGATGTTCAAAAAAGAGTCACTACGCCATGTGTTTTATTGGTACATAGACGTAAAAGCGAGAGCTTCAAGTACAGTCTCCTCACTCTGAGCAGTTCAAACAGACTGGAGCCTCACATGGAATTTCAGCTCCCTTATCAAATGCAAGACGATGTTGGAATTCTGCCAGGCCCCATAGTGATATGGAGCCATGCTGCTTCTGTCTTTTACACATCTCTGCAGGCACCTGAAGTGAGACAAATACCTGCCCAACTCTCCCAAATCATCATTGGAGTACTCCCGCTTCACAAAGAACAAGTGTTTTTTCTAGGTCTGCAAAATTCCTCAGAAGAATGTATGACGGATGCACGCAGCAGCCAAGCTCTTGGGTATCTTCCAGACAATGGACAGATGTTTGACGGAAGTTGGGTTTTACCTCAGCCCTATTGTTCCATTACAAAGTCCATGCTGGTTCTCTCAGCTGAAGAGAAGAATGGTGTGTTGAAAACCAGAGTTGTTGCAGCAACCTGTAAGAAGCAGCTAGTTTATTTTGAGAGTGGAATTCCAAAAGAAGTGTGCCAGCTCCCCTTTGAGGAGCCTGAGGATATTCAGATGGTCAACACGGGAAGAAATGGCTCCCTGTTTGTCATCTACTTCGACCAGGGGCATGTCTGTGCTGTATGGAAGGAAACGTTCCAGGTATATTCTAAATGGGTTAATTTTGGGGGGTTGATGTGTCATCTTGACAAAAGTAGTCTATTAGTCTTTTTACTGTCCCACTTTACACATGCAGGTAGCCTCTTGTTGGTCAGGTGTAAGTTCTATTCACGTGGATGACTTCCTGGGCCATGGAACAGACCAGATGCTGCTGGTTTTTGCAAAGCAGGTGGGCCCTGGACACCCATTGGAGAATTACCTCATCACAGACCTCTGTGGCACCACGTACTCTGTAAGATATTTGTCATCCTTACAGGATAACACTACTGTTGTTAAAAAGCATCTTGTCAGCATTTGCCAGGATAATCCCTAAATGTGGAGTAGATAATTTTGAAAAAGTGAGAATGACTAATGGCGAATATATTGTTATTTTCTAGCACAGTCAGGACAGCGGAGATGTTCTGAAGACCTCTCATCCAGCCCAGGAGAACTATCTTCTCACTCTTCAAGCTTTAGAGTCTCGGCTGCAGGTGAGCATTAATATTAATGGCTTTCTTTACATTAATATTATGATGCATAATTGGTTATTTGTATTTATTCATTTAATTCATTACAATCAGTTATTTTATTCTGATGACCTTGCAAATTAATGAACTTATCATTTAGTCTATGAATTAGTCATTTAGTCTATGAATAAGTCATTTAGTTATAATTCAGTTAGAGATCTCATTCAGTCAAGTCAATTGTATTTATAAAACACGTTTAAAACATTCAGTGGACCATCTCACTCAAATAATGTCTTTTGTATATAGAGTGGCTTGAACTTGCTTCAGGATCTGCAGAGAGATGTGAGAGTGAAGGAGAGGGTGATTCACCAGTCAGTCCAATCCCTTATAGATGTGGTCTCAGGAAGAAGGCCTGTACTCTCTCAGTATGAGGAGGTAATTGTATACTGTGTTCATGACCCCATACACATTGGCCTCATTAATGGCCTTACGTTTTGACCAATGTGGGTGTGCTGTTGCAGGGAATGACAGAGGTAACTGTCATTGCTGTCACACAGATTTTGTCAGTGTTGATTATAGTCTTTGCTCATCCTGTACAGGAGGGTCTTACTTCTCTATGGGACGGCAATGATGAGCCTGAGATTGAAGCCTTTGATAACACGAAGCGAGATGTGCCAGCAGTGTCCTCAAAACCTCAAGTTGACAAGCTCTGGCATCGCATCATTGAAGACCAATTGGTTGTGGGCGTCATCCTAACTACAGACAGCTCTAGGTAAATGTGTGGTGATGTTTTCTTCTATGAATGTAAGATCACCTATTTAGCAAAGCATGTGATTTATAGAATTCTATATGTGCGTCTCTATATCTTCCCTAAATGGCTCATTGAACATCACATTATTTTAGCACTTGTTAGTAATGATTCTTGCCGGCTTGATATCATGCCATGCCATCCTCATCTGGCAGAAAGTGGAACCACGTGTATGGTAATGATACAGGCAGTGTTAATGTGCTGTATGTATTAATGAAGTCCAGTCAAGCATTGTTTCCTAGTGAGAGGCACTTTACAGTTGTCTGCTCCTACCACTGCTGTCTGATTACATTTTAACTACTAAAACATGTAAGAGCGAGGCTATTAATCCTCAAATCTTATAGAGGATTAATGTGTACCTCGAAATAGCTGCATAATAACATGTTTTCTTTCATAGATGAACAAGGCATTATTGTAAACAAATAAGGCAGTGTATTTGTATCCGTCTCACTCTTATCTCCTGACTTTGTATGAAATTGCACCACTGTAGCTTTAGCTTAGCTGTCAGGTGGTAGCCATGGCAACACATTGTCAAATAACCCTCCAAGCTCTTTTTTCTTCATAGAAGCGGCAGAGCAATCAGTTCCTTCGTTACACCATCCACCTGTTCTGGTTTCAATTTGGTCACATTGTAACTACCGAAATCCATGGCAGAATTGCTTCAAGAGCCTCTGTACTATTGTGGGGTTTATATTACAACACCGTTAGAGTTTCAGTAATAAATTGGTCCCCCCCCCCCCAGGGCATCTCAATTGTTTACCAGTCCACCTACCTGCTCGTTCAGTCACCGATAGATTTTTTACGAATCTTCGTAATAGATTACCTGTGTGATCACCTGTCGTCCATGTGATACATGACTGTTAGGGATGTGTTTTATTTCTGTTCCAGACCAGTAGGCAGTGTGAGCTTATCCGTCTCGACAGAGACGGGCCAGAGATCAGTGCCTGCAGTCATCCAGACCCACAGCCAAGTGTTCCGGCTCCCCACACTCGGTCCCTTATCCCCCACTTCTCCTTCCACTCGCCTGGAGCCCGCGGCCAAGAAAAGCAGACGGGACAATGCCAACACACCCAGTGACAGCAATGCGTGCAGACTGGCCGTGACCGCGGTGACTGACCTGACGCCTCTGCTGAACTCTGGCTGTGTCAAGTGCCTTGTCGTGCTCCATTACCTCCACACTCAGGAATCTTCTGCCCTTGCACACGAGCCAACTCCGTTTGTCCTCCATTGTGGTCATGTCCCTTTGGATGCCCAGAGCAATACCCAAACTCGGCTGCTGAATGACTCCAAACTCACGACGGGTAAATTGGGATCGAACATTTAGGACTTGGTTTTGGTTTTGTATCTATGCAGCAAAATCCAGAGTATTAAAACCGGGAAAGCATCTGTCATTTTCGATTTTAGCGTTGGCTATTCAAAAATAGCAGATACAACAAGCACACAGCGTGTCACTTTGTGCCGCACTGCAAGCTTGTATTATCTGCTATTTTTGAACATTTTTGAAAAATCTTTTAAAGGAGAAATCCGGACATTTTAAGTGTTATCTTTGATGTGTCGTTACTCACCTACCGACGTAGAAAGTGGCGTTGTTTTTTTCCATCGATTCCCCTGTCGTCATTTTTTCAACCCCCACCGTTTGCATAATGGGAGCGCGTGGCTTAGGGAAATTCGTCTATTATAACCGATGCAAAGTTATTTTTTTTCTCTACTACTACTCATTGTAGAGTCTCATGATAGTCAAACATGCGCTGAAAGTTCCTGAGAGGCTACCGCTAATGCCGAACGAGCTAACGCTAGTTGCTTGTTTCTCTCCCAGAACCTGGCAACTTGGTGTTGCCAGGTAGAGAAACAAGCAACCAGTGTTAAATCGTTCGGCATTAGCGGTAGCCTCTCAGGAATCGATGGAAAAAAACAACGCCACTTTCTACGCTGGTAAGTGAGTAACGACACATCAAAGATAACACTTAAAATGTCCGGATTTCTCCTTTAAGTGTTGAATAATTTTGAATTACGAAAAAGTGTGAGAACTACTGATTTAGAAGGCAGTCGTAGAATCGGCCTCAGGTCTTCTTAATGGGTTAATTTAACCCTGAAAGTGTAACAATGGACCCGTAATGGTGTTAAATTGGCACTCTGGATTTTGATGTGTGTGAGCCCATATTTAGTTTTATTAGAGTGATTGAATGTTGTGCGTCTACATCTTCTTCTGCTATGTTCTCTCTACTGTCTAGATGAGGTCAGGGAGGATTTGCTGAGCCTGTTGGCTGTGCTAAATCGCTGGATCCTCCACATAGATTCTCCTGACCACAGCTTGAGGGATGTGGATGGCTGGATCCAGAGAACAATGGGGTGTGAGAGGCTAGAGGTGGAGCCCCAGTATCTTCTGTCCAACCCTGCAGGACCAGCTGCTCTCAGGCTGTTTCACTGGCAACAGACAACTCCCTTCCAGGGGGAACTGATAGTCCACTGCAGGTAATTTGGTTTTATTCACAGCATCAAAGCAGTGTGCAGAACCGAGCCATAGATGCACAGTAGGGCTGAACCTTTTAATTTGACAATTCAAATAATTGGTCAGAGAGCCCCCAGTCAACTGAAGGTCTTTGAGTAAAATTGCCTTTTGTTTTTCACCTCTTCATTGGCCACAGCATTTCGTAGAATAAAAGCTTTGGCTACAAAGATTTACAACTTTCAAAAATAGCCTAGATTTTGTTGGCGTTTTGTACAGGTGGACAAGCATGTCTTTCTTTTTACCTTAATTTACCCAGGGGAGGCTCGCTGAGAACAAATGATCTTTTTCAGGAACGCCCTTCTTCACAGACACACACACACACATTAAAACCTGGGATATGTCTGAAATATAAAGTCTGGGACGGCTATAACCTACTGACTTGGTCTATCCACTTTAGGCTTGATTACTGTAAAGGCGGGTTCACATTGAATTATTTTAGCCCCGATTATCCTGCCGATCTGTCTTGACGCTTGCTGATAAATCCCCCGATCTGATGTGAAATCGAGGGATTTATCCAGTTTTGCTTGCTGTATGTGTGTGTGTGTGTGTGAAGCAAGTTTGAAGCTCTTGCCGACTGGAAATCGTACAATATGAACTGGATCTCAAGTTGCAACCAGCACTGAGAGCAGAGATGTGCTACAGCCAATGAGAGTTTTTATAACTTTTGTATCAGACAGACAGTCTGCCTGGATAGATCTATATAGATAGGACCTTTATTGATCCCTGTGGGGAAGTTCAGGCATCATAAATATTGGTAGCAATGTTGATATTGCAGTGTTATTTATAGCCTATAAAACTGGTTAGAATCGTCACACATGGACCACTCTGGTCCATGCGCCACGGCGCACCGTGTGTATTTGGAGACGTCTGTCCTGTGCGCGTATACTTAAGGGTTAGCTCGTATGGTTTGCAGGTTCCACGAGGGGATAATTCCCATGTTCGTCATGATTGGAATACTTTTTGAATTATAATTTAACTGATTACTGTGACCGACCGAGGAAATGACTCCATCTCTCCCCTGGCGTTGCGTATGGAAGTAGATTGGTTGACTTGGTTCATTGATTAAAAGTTACACAAATCATTATCCTCGACCCACATGGTCTTAATAATGCAAATGGAATTAACTTAACTAATAGATATGTAGCTAATTATGAAGTCCTTTGATATATTTTACATTAATATAGTTATGATACAGGTTGGAATCTATACAGTAGCCTAACGTGCCTAACGTGTGTGTGAAATATTTAGAAGGGGAAACGTCTCACGCTTGGTATCATGCTGGTTTTCGTGATCAGAATAGAATAGAAATATGCCTACTTTATTGATCCATGAGTGAAATTACAGCTGCCCTCATCAAGTAAAACAAAAATGAAAGACGATAAGCAATAAATATATTATAAAAGAGAATGATATTAAAATTAATTGGAATTTTTAAAAGTATATTGCACGTCAGTATAGGCCTATTATATCCTGGTGAAATCCCCTGTCACAATATGTTTTTTCAAAAAAGTATGCTACTTAATTGCCTTTGTTTGGAAGGTAACATACTGCCTTGTTGAGCAGTATTCCATTTCATCACAATGTTGTTCTTGTTCCATAGTCAAAACTAGTGAGCTAGTAGATGCAATTATCTGACAGAAAAGCCCTTTGTGTAAATATACATGGACGCTTCTCACATCAATTCTGGCTTTGAAATTGATAACTTGGATTTGTGTCAGTCACGTAGAAAACTGATGGAATTTCAAAGTAATGGGGATCCTTTGAGGTTCTACAACACTGAAGTACCAATCTCATATACATGCTCCATGAATTCTAACCACTGTTGAGCTGGATCTGAGGTAGCTCAGAAATGATAGTGAGCAAAACTCAACATACCACACTGTAAAATCCACCGTGTTAATACACAGTTGTACACAGTTACAAATGGAAAAAATAACACTGAGGATTTACTCTGTATGAAAACAAAATGGCACTATTTCCTTATTTACAGTCACTTACGGATGCTCCAGTTCCTGGATTCATTTTTGGGTTTCCTTCCTGCATCCTGCTCCATCAAGTCCCTGAAAGACCTGGGGACATGTAGGACAACTCGGGTGCTTTCTCTGACCTTGGAGGAGGAGGTGTTGTCACTCAAAGACGGTGTGTCATCCCTGTTGTGTTGCAAGGACGAGGAGAAGGAAAGGACCATTGGAAAGAGGCACAAAGAGACCCCAGAGCCACATTCTGTGGAGGGTCTCCAAAGATGCAGAGAGGACTGGGACATGGACTTGAGGAGGAGCAAGACCAGATTGAGCCCCCTGGTGGATATAGGGAGCTATCGCAGGTTGACCCAGAAACTATTTAAGGTTAAGCTAGAGGGGGATATGGCGGTACTCTTGGAGTCACAGAGAACTTAATTCATTTCTGGAATGCGCTAGAGGCAGTGGCACTCAAATTTTATCACTATGGTGTGAAGAAAGATTTTATGTTATAGATATGGCAGTGCTTTCATTATAAGAGATTATCGATCGGGAGCAGGAGGTCATTATTGAGAAATAAACCCTGACAGGGTCTAATCACCCTGAAGGGGTTTATTTCTCAATAATGACCTGCTCCCCATTGATTATCCCGCTTATTACACGACTGCTTAATAAGGAAATGAATGAATGGACCCAAAAGTAACAATAAAACAAAGTGATTGATTTTAAAAGGATTTCATGGCTTATGTCCCGTGTACTGTTCATCTGCAAATTACATTGTGTGTTTGTTTACATGGCTGCAATGTTGGATATGGCAAAAATCAAGCAACGCAAATTGATATGAGCCAGGTGCTCTGAGCCTTTGTTTAGACAGCAGTCTGTCATTGAGTTCAGCGGTCATTATTCAAAAACAATAATAAACAAACACAATGTTATACGTACAGTATATGCCATTTATCCATTGCTGTATTGTGATACTATGATAGTTATATTGAGTAGGTAAACCGAACCATTCATTAGACAAAGTCTGAGTCGGACTCAACATTCCCCAATATGTTCTGTGTGCCGAGAGCTCACAATGGAAAATCGGCCACCAGCCTACAGTATGTACAAGCCCAAAATGCACACAGGATGGACTGGAGATGTTCCTTTGCGAGTTCTAGTCGGCTCATGAAACACATTGGGAAGCGTCTTCCTCGCAATTGAGCAACAATACTATTTAAGTTAAACTCTAAACTCTAAAATCTGTTTAATTGGTTTATGCCAAAAACATCCACGTTGGTAGCATGTGTTTTTCATATTATTTTATTCCCCAATATTGCACAGTAGGAACATTTCTTTGATGAATATCCCATAGCCAAAATTAAAGGTAATATCAAGTACTTTTAGACTAGCTGTGTTTATGGTAAATGAAATGTGTCAAGTGTGGTGATTTAATGACGCCATTCAAGTATGCAATGCATTTCCCCGGCTATACTGAAAGCATGTCCACATCTTGGCTGGATTTCTCTGCTGAGGTTATACAGTATGAGACTACCCCCTTTCAGACAAATCTCTTGGGGTTTGCATTTCATGTCAGTGCGGAGAGCTTCAATGTACCTCCTGTGGACAACTTCCTGGATTTCATAGCCCTAATCTGTCTGTGATGCTCAGCTCCCATCAGATCAACAGTGTTTCTGTTTAGACAGCCTCTTTAATGTCTGACTTTGCTGTGTGCTCACCAGTGGGAGACAGAATCTGGCTTCTTTCATCCTGAAGTGGGAAATGTAATGTGTGTTCAATATTAAGAAGACTGAAAAACACTTTAAGGCAAGGCTGTGCTGCTGCTATGCTGGCTACCGAAGTTGGCTGTGGAAGCATTTAGTGGCACTTTCCCCCTTACGGTTCAGTTATTATTTTTGTTATTTTCTATTTTGTATGCGGTCTCCCGTGATGCTGTACAAGCTGTCAGCACTGTTATTAAAGTGCCAAGTGCTGTAAGCATCAAGCATGTCTCCAAAAAGGAACTTGTTTTTTTAGTTGAATGCTAGAGATCTGTGGTGGGTTGACCAACGGCATCTGTTGAGATGGAGATTGCTGGCCTCCGCTCCGTGATGTAGGCCCATGGTAACTAGAGGTTGCGGATGTGCAGTAGTGTTGTCAGAGATCCAGGACCTGCTGCGTCTCCCATCTGTTTGTAGCACTCTCAATCTGGGGAGAAACGCTCCCTCTTTTCACACCTCAAGTTTTTATTTTAGACTGATAATCTGCTCCGGTAGTCTCTCACTGTCAAGACTTAATTAAACACTCGGAACAGAATTGCTTTGGTCTTAAGTTACTTTTAAGGAAACTAGACCTGGACCTGTCAATCCGCGGGCGACTGCTCTGTCATTTGCAGGCTGTACCTGTTATCAGAGTACTTCTATATGACGTTGGTGATCTATGTCAGTACTGTGGCTGTGACATTGGGGTGTGTTTTGTCTGCCAATTAGTATTATATAATTGGCATACAAAACACATATTGCCTCTCGGCTATGCAATACCCATTGTCAGTACTTAGTGCAGTAGATACAGACAGACAGATAGACAGTCCCTCTCGGTATATCCCTCCCTCAGGTCCTTGGCAAATTTGAATTTGATCGGTCGGACTGTTCTCGAGATACATAGGGGAAACACAGATATGCATAGATTCCGTGCATTTATAGATTGTGTATACTGTATATTTATGTATACATGATTTCGTTTTTTCTATACAAGAGGTTCGGGCCGCCTCACATCCACTGTTTCCGTATGTGCAATATTACATGCATACGTTGCATACAACTTTGTGTTGTTCCCCCAGAACGTTTTTATTACGATACGTAAGCAATTATGGTTGCCTTTTTTAATAGTTTCTCTGTCTCCAAAATGTGTATTGCTTATTCATTTCTCATATGAATCATCTGTTCCGCATGAATTAATTTGTAATTGGTGTTTGAACAATCCAATTCTCAGCATACGATTAAAGGTTGCATAAAGGATGTTATTGCAAGATGTCAAGGACAGTGTTGAGTAGTGTGTTAAAGCCATATTGATGCCGAGTTTCATGGTCAGTATTCAATATGAACCCTGAGTGCTCTGGTCTCTATAATACTCTACAGGTATTGAATAGGGCCAGAGGTTTCCATCTCTTGACGCTGGATCTCAGTAGGTCAACCAGACATACTGGCAAATTATTGAATTTACTGTACCTTCAGTGTGTTAATACATAGTATGTAATCAACATAAGTGATATATGAATGAAACCCATGTGAGGTAAATGTTGTTTGCAAAGGTAATGGAATAACTGAGACTAAATTCATTTATTGTCTCCGCCAGGCCGAAAGGCATGGCGAGAGAGTATGTTTTAGCCCCTGTCCGGGGGCACAAGGGCCTTTTTATAGCGTGGGCCTTTTATAGCGTCACCAGGAGGCCAATTTGTGCAAAACATATTTTTTGACAGTACTCCTACAGATTTTGTCCCCAAATCCCGCAAATCGGTACACAGTATCTCTATAGTCATTAAACAAAACGGGTCTTTCAGATTTTTCATATTCCATCCTGATTGGCTAAAAATGGCTTCCAAAGTTTGCAGGAATACTCCGTTTTGAACAAAATGCCTCAAATCATGAACACAGCATGCAATTTCCGTGAAATTTTGCACGCATATTTCCACTATGCCTAGGAAGAAATGGCACTTGAAAATGTTCTAATCAGCCTCATGGTGGCGCTATAACAGGCCAATTCATGTTTGTGCCTATAACTGCACCGATTTGTGCAAAACTTTGTATGCGCACTCCCTAGAGGTCAAGGAAAAACCTTTGCCCTGCATTTTTCACATCTGCCTTTTATAGCGCCACCAGGAGGCCGACTTACGTAAAACATTTTTTTATATATTACTCCTTCCGATTTTATCCAAACTTCACGCAAATCGGTACACATGATCTCCATAGTCATGTGATCAAGATGGACGTGTTTGATTTTTCATATTCCATTCTCATTGGGTAAGATTGACATCTAAAGTTTACAGTAGTGGCTTGTTTTGAACAAAATTCCGCAAATCATGAACGCACCGTCCGATTGCGATCAAACTTTGCACGCACCTTCACACTATGTTGAGGAACAAATGCCACCCTTTTAACATTGGCCTGTTATAGCGCCACCAGCAGGTCTAATTTAGCAGAACACATTTTTTTTGCACAAAATGCCTCAAGCCATGAATGCAGTGTCCGATTGCCGTGCAAGGCCTAATAAGAAATGGCACCCTTTTCACATTGGCCTATTATAGCGCCACCAGGAGGCCACAATAACCTACCTGACCTGGCGGAGATCTAGTTTCTGTCCTTATACCATTTTAAGGGAAGCTATGGAATGTTAGTAAATTGAATGCCACTATTCCACATAATAGAGGTATCAAACTGTAATCAGGCTATATATTCTAGCATTTGTGTATACGTTAGGCAAGTTTGCAAGAACATTTTAATCTATCATTGGGCTTGAGACTACTTTACACATTCTAAACTCAGGGGAGAGGTAGGTTGATGGCTTTTGGACTTGCCTCTACATTTGAGAGGCAACTTGACAAATCTTCGTAATCCTCATTGTGAATTGAGGCATTAACAAACACTTAGTTCCTATTGATTAGGCATGAGGCAACATTAAACCATTACAAAAGAGTGAAGATCAATACTACCAGACCACACATGACTACACACGAACCAGCAGTAACTGCTTAGCAAGAGTCCCCAGTGTGCCACTGTTTTTTACTTTATTTCAACATCTATAATGAATAATGGCAACGTCCCATTGAATGGGTGTTTCCCTCTTCTGCCCTATTGGCTGTTGCACTGAAACTAGTACAGAACCTTCTGGGCTTGGGTGCTTGATCCTGTAGATAAATGGATTAATCTGAGCATATGCTCCTATTAAATGTTATAATATAGGAGTCATTTCCATTTACCCTCATATTCATCTTGAGATTGATGTAAGGCGTACTCAGTAAATGATCTACCAATTTTCTTAACTCGATCAATTCCCCACTTTTCTCACATGCTGGCCTTTTCAATTTCTGTGCAGTTGCTATGGAAACCCTCATTACTTACCTCTCTCAGACCTTGCAGAGCTGCCTCCTGAACTCTAATGAATGATGGGGAGTTGTTTCCCCTCTCAAACACAATTAAAACAGCCTATTTTTACACGGAGGCCTGGAAATTATTTTCTTTTCTCAAGCCGTCAAACTAAGCTTGATTGGGTGTTGCAAAGGCGATTGTATACTCCCTTGTTCACACGGCAGAATTATGAGAAATAATATAAAGCCGTGTCAGCAGAATTGATGGTTCTTCCACCTCTGGATTAGAATTATTGATTGGTTTGTAATCCTGCTGTTTTGAGTTCCAAGCAGCAGTTAGATAAATCATGCTGTGTCCTTAATCACCCTCCGTAAACAATTTATCAATTTCTGAACACACAAATATTAGGGGTTGATGTGTCCTAATCATGGTGCCGTCAATTATTATTCTACAGCATAATAACAAATTCCATTATTAGACTAGGGCAATTTGTTGTAGTCGTTGTCAGAGTACTTAGTGTCGTATCCATTACCATAGTTTAGAGACCAGCCTATGACGTCAGTTCTATGACGCCATATTGGCTACATCAGGAATCTTCAGTCTCAATACATGGGCATAAAAGGGACAGACAGATAGTACATGGAGGCCAGCCTATGACGTCAGTACTATGACATTGGAAACACCCGGGATCTCCATACATGGGCTTAAAAGAGACGCAGACAGACAGACAGATAACAGAGATCAACATATTTGGGCATTACTGTAAATGGGACACAGACAGACAGATACTGAGATTTTCGGTTCGGGACAACCGCATGTCCGACCGAATTCCCACTCGGCACAACGCACCCTCAGTTCCTCACCGACACATGCTATGTTTTGAAGTAGATTGGTCAGATGGTGCTTGTCTCATGTGCGAGACAACACACAGATTCGGTGCATTTGTAGTATGAAGTATGATGGAGTCCATTATGCCACCTCAGTGTTTATATTAAGTTCCAGCACAGCAGCTTTTCCTGCCTTTACAATTTCAAAGATCCATATTATGATGATGTTTTTTTTCTGTCAATAATGATGGGTTCATCATGGATATCATCATGGCTCAAAGGAAATGACAAAGATGTGACATCGTTAAGCCATTTTTTCCTCCATATTTTAGGCATGTCAGTATAGGCAAACATTGTTGAAATGTTTTCAATAAAATAAAATAAAAGATCTACAAGCTAGGGCATTCACGAATAGTGATTTTTAGCATTCGAATTATTCGACCTATAAGTATTTGTATATATTAATCGATTTGATTATAAAAAATAAAAGAATAAAAAAAAATAAAGTTTTTTTTTCTTCATTTTTTTTTCAATGGCATTGATGACTCGACTCAAGGAATGCGAGTTGACGTCACACCAGAGCTCACAGCTGCGTGTCTGCTGTAGAAAAGCCACTAAAAAAAACAACGTTTTTTTGTTTTTTTTTATAGAATAATCGAATAGTGGTTTGATAGTCGAATAGTCGGTTTGATATTCGAATATTCGACTATTCGGTGAATGCCCTACTACAAGCTCACATGTCACAATGCGACAAAATTTCAGCTTGTCGCTGCTATTTTCTAAGACATTTTTGGCAGAAATGCATCACCTTGTCTCATGTGTGGGTGTGTGTGTGTCTAACAGAGTTGTCCTGTCTCCTGTGAAGGCACTCTGACATCTCCCATTCAGCTAGTGTCCACACAGGTGAACACTACCTGCTGTGATGTCCACGCTGCAGAGGGTGTGAAGTCCATTATCCTGCATTAATGGAAACCCAATGTCGGCTCATATCTGTGTCTCTCCAGGCGGTCCAGAGATCTGAGGCAATGTGCCGTCACCCTGACTTACTAGCCAGGTGAAGGGAACTCTCTATGTGCCTGTTTCCTCTCCTTTGATCTGATTTGTAACTTGACTTGACTAAAAAAGCAGGTGTGTATACTATTTGTACGCTAATTTGTCCCACTTGTTAACTATTCTTCCTAGTTGTTTCCATTCATATATACGGTATATATATATACTTATTTAGTGTGTGTATATACACACACACACACAAAATACATCGAAATATATGGAATTTAAAGTTGTTGTCGCCTAGAGGAATGTATTTGTGAAAGGTTCCCAGTTTGATCCCCCGGACCGACTGGAGAAATCTGACTAGGGAAGTGAATAACCAACACTCACCCCTCCCTCAACACCCACCGCTGAAGTGCCCTTTAGCAAAGCTCCTAACCACCCCAACTGCTGCAGTCTAGTTGCCCAGTAGACGGTTGTGGTTGTACTGGGCAGCTCCCAGGTGTGTACATGTACAGTGTGTATGAGCATGATGCAGGGCTTTGCTGAAAAGGCCCCAGTGCCCACTTTAAAAAAGAGATTTTAATCTCAATATGATTTACCCGGTTAACCACTTTCATCCAAATGTCCCTATTTTGGCGAAAACTGCCCAAAACAAAAAAAATCTAGAAAACAATCATCAAACATTTTCAAAATGAGCACAATTGTCAGATCTGCAAGCTCACAACACATTGCAATGCAACACATTGAGCTTGTAGATCAGCTATTTGTCATACGACTAAGTATATACTGTTTATAAATACATGATTTAAAAAAGAGATGGAGGACACATATTGCACACGTGGAGCACACTCAACTTTATTGATGTACAGTAGAGTAGATGACCTTTTCCAGGAACAGTATTCAAGAAAAGAGTTCTTCAGCACAGTATATCAGGAGTGCAAAGACCAATAGCTGCTCTATACCGTGAGTGACATGAGAATCTCCCCGTTGCAGTTGCATCACTCTACAAATGTGTCACTACACAGTAAATTCCTCTGTGTTTATTTAATTCTGAGAGTACAAAATGTGTGTGTTTACATTTGTGCACTCGGAGTTCAAATGGATAAATTAACAGGATTTTACTGTGTATCCAGTCAAGAACACAAAGTGTGGGGATGCGTTGAACAGTCCATTGAGGATTTATAAGTATACAGAAAGCGATTTTTATAAACATATTGTGTTCCCTGTTTCAATAAATATTCATTAGACTAAATCTACAAAAACATACACTCCAACTCTAAATCCATGTTGATTATACCTGGAATATTTACCTGTGATATAAACAAATTCATTGGTATGTAGGAATATTAACTAATGGTATATCATCAGATTGTATGTAGTTAGTTTGCATCTCAGCTTACCAATACACTGACCATTATTAGAACTGATAAACTTCACTCGTGAAACGTATGCCAAGATATTTCAGAAATTAGCTTCAGGATGAAAGTGATATTTAAATTAGTTGTATACTGAGACGAGTGGGTAAGCCATTACACTGATTTTAGGTGACATCAATTATGCACAGATATTTATAATAGGAAAACAAATGAAAAAAGTACCTTCAGATATCTGGTCTTAGGTAGAAAAGCATAAGAGAAACAGTGCATTCATTTGTGACAGACCACTGAATAGGAGATGCTTGGAAAAATAGGGAAGCGTAGTTCTTTTATCTCACCAAATCCATGATATCTAAGGCCTCGGGTTGTTAATAAAAATGCAGTATCCGTGAGCCAATTCTGGATTTTCATCTGCTTATTCATACACATGCCGGGGACATGTGCTGCTGTTTAATGTATGTAGGATATATCTATGTGCTTGCATCGCAGCCTGTACATTGCAGAGTCTTGCTGCTTTATGCTGTATAAACAGTGAGGAAGTGCATGACAATAGTACAATATAAAACAGTTCTAAACACCCTTAATATGAAACACCCCCTTTTTTCCTGCAACCACAAAGTCTCAAAGTAAGGTTCTGACTGTGCTACCGTTCATATACAAATTCACGGAATGTGTTACCATTGCTTGGCTGTACAGACACCAAGGCAGTGATTTTTTTTTTTTGTTGAAAATTTGGTCCATCTTTTCCAGCATTTTACTGTGCCTATAGAGTTAAGACATTATTTTTTTCAGGCAATATTGTGCAACAGTAGTACAACAAGATACATCTGAATCTCACTGTTTTTCACTTGATAATCAGAACATGTGCATTTATCTTGTGTGATTATGCATGAGCATTATACATGATCCCTGCAAGAACACCGGCATTATCACCAGGGTGCATCTCAATGTACAGTCTCACAATGTCACCTCACCTCAGCATTTCTCAATCTCAGAAATGAGAAATAACTGAGAAATGTTATTTATGGAAGGTTCAAAACTCACAGGAGCCATTAGATGCCTTCGTGTCTGATGATCTTGTAGGTGATCCAGTAGAATATGTTGAAGAGGAGGAATGCCATAGGAAAAGCCGCTCTGGAGATTGTGTCTATCCTCTTGGCTCTGTCTACAAACCTCTTCCTGATTTCCAGGTTTCTGGTTTCGGTCTCTTTTGGGTCAGGTGGTTGAGGATTAGGAGCTGGGGTAGCATTCTTAACAGCTGTGCCATCTTTCGTCGGCAGACACTGACTCATGCTGTTGCTAGAGAAGTTAAATCGGCCTTCTTGCATATCGTCATCCTGGACAAAGACACACGCATGTTCAGTGTTCACGTGATCTTTTTTATTAAGACATATGTGACTCAGGGGCTTAATCCTGTAACCTAATGATATGACGTATGTCATGACATATGATGAAGCCCATTGGGCTGTGTCATGATATGGAATGCCAAAACTGCCATATCTCAAATTGTATTTAATTTGAGATATGGCAGTTTTGGCATTCCATATTATAAGTGAACACAAATGAATATCTACACAACAACATGCCCAGACTGAAAAGATAAACTATTTAGGTCATATACATTTATTCAGTCAAATGATAAGCACTTCCAGCCACATCGAGTCTCTGTCCAAAAAATAAATCGGTCACCAGGCAGCCACCTTGTAGGGATTTGAACGCTGGCTTACCTTGTGATGCCTTCTCTGCCTTCGCCTCAAGCGAAGGAACTCCTTCTGTTGCCTGGAGACAAAATTAACTCCAGCATATTCCAGCAACGCAGCAAACACAAAGAGCAGACACACAGCCATCCAGATGTCAATGGCTTTCACGTAAGAGACCTGTGAACAAAATGGTTTCCCTTTATTAAAAATTCTGACAGAAACGATACATGACTCTTATGTGGTATGAATTCTATTACGCATACGAACCATTTGAATTATGAAACTGTTTACTAATTGTTTAAAAATGGTTGGTTTAATTTTCATTAGGGCAGTGGATATATTCACCCATTGATATTGGGAGGGCATTGGTAAAGGAATTATAACAAATCCTTACCCTATAACCGCCACAAAACTATGTCTTCACATACTAAAAGTGCCTAACCTTAAAGCAGCACTGTCACTTTTTAACTCTTTCAGTGCCAAGAGTATTTTCATAAAGTACTCCCAAACTGCTAGGAATTTGCGTTTTTTTTTTATTTAAAATTTTGTAATTTTTCATTCAAATAAATGATCTGATTGGGGTTTTAAACCCATAATACAGTTCTACCAGTAGAGAGCAACAAATCGACACATTGATGACCTCGCTGGCTCACTCACCCCCTCCCAAACAGGCTCACGTCATATCCGGTCCTAACCGGATGTTGACATTTTGACAATCGTTGATCAGGCTAAATTACGATGCGATACACGACTACGATGACTGATCGTCACCCAGACCAAAGAGAGTAGACGTGGACCTCTCCGTTCGCTTTTTATACCGTGTGAAAAACCGTGACTTTCCCTATTCTGGCCGAAAATCACCGGAGAAAAACAACGTGACCCGGAAATGAATTTTTTTTTTTTACATCCGGCTCCGGGTGACTCTGATGTAGTCAGGAAGCGAAAGTGATCATGAAAAATATACAGAATAGCGCGACCACAGTCAAAAGTAAAAACTCGGGATTTCTCGTGCTGGCACTGAGGGTACTCGGGAAAAACTCGGGATATGTCGGGGCGTGGCACTGAGAGAGTTAACATCTATAAGCAATAACAATCATCCTTCCATAAATGTATAGACTTGGGGGGGGGGGGGGGGTCCCTGGGGGGGGGGGTCCCTTCTAGGGCTTGACTATTACTATGTATAGGGGAGACAAATGACTATCATCCTGGCATTTGCCAAAGCACCAAGGGAGAACTGCCAGTCAAAGCGAAGACTGGCCAATCACAGCGTGTTCTCGACGGACATGCTTGCAGAGACTCTTGGGTAATGAAGTCAAAGACGTTGGCTGCCATGTTATTTGTGCCCAAAGTGGCTACTGATACCCCAAACCACATAGTGCTGCTTTAACAAAAAATAATTAGGCTTAGTTAAACCACACCAAACCCATGCCTACACTTTATACTAAAAGCGCCTAACCTTTACTAAGATTAATTAATTAAACCAAACCAACCCCATGCCTGCACTTAAATATACTAAAAGTGCCTTACCTTTACTAAGAATAATTCATTAAACCACACCAAACCCATGCATACACAAACATACTATTATTAAGTGCCTAACCTTAAAGGAGAATTCCGGACAAATTAAGTGTTATCTTTGATGTCTCGTTACTCACCTACCGACGTAAAAAGTGGCGTTCTTTTTTTCCATAGATTCCCCTGTCGTCATTTTTTAAACCCCCTCCGTTGTCATAATTGGGAGCGCGTGGGTTAGGGAAATTCGTCTATTATAACCGATGCAAAGTTATTTTTTTCTCTACTACGATTCATTGTAGAGTCTCATGATAGTCAAACATGCGCTGAAACTTCCTGCGAGGCTACCGTTAATGGCGAACGATTTAACACTGGATGCTTGTTTCTTTCCAGAACCTGGCAACTCGTGTTGCCAGGTTCTGGAAACAAGCAACCAGTGTTAAATCGTTCGCCATTAACGGTAGCCTCGCAGGAAGTTTCAGCGCATGTTTGACTATCATGAGACTCTACAATGAATCGTAGTAGAGAAAAAAATAACTTTGCATCGGTTATAATAGACGAATTTCCCTAACCCACGCGCTCCCATTATGACAACGGAGGGGGTTTAAAAAATGACGACAGGGGAATCTATGGAAAAAAAGAACGCCACTTTTTACGTCGGTAGGTGAGTAACGAGACATCAAAGATAACACTTAATTTGTCCGGAATTCTCCTTTAACTAAAATCAATTGATTAATTAAACCACCAAACCCATACCTAAAATTAACCAGCTGCAAGCTGTAACCAATTGATTAGCCCCTACCCTGACCAATCACATGACAGAACATGGTAGATCTGTTGGATGAATATACAGTATCTTTGAAGTTACTGTACATATTTCCTGACAGTGGACTAGTTAATTGGAAAGGCAACTATTTTGAACCAAAATATCTGATAAAAAAAACAAATAACCGCTACAGTTATATAACTTTAGTCAGGCTTTTTAATCTGCCTTTAGTGTGCTCTATATGTAAATTAACTTGCTGTGACTTCTAAATGACTATAATTAGGAGTGGTGTTTACTAACAAGTGTGTTGAAGCTGACAGTAATATCCATGATTGCAGAGCTATAGGGCACAGCTGGAAATAATTGGTGCCTTATTTGCTAAGGTAATAGACTGGAAACCATAGCTCTAATTTGGACCTTCAGCATTGGTTTCCATCTCAGTATTCACTCGGGTTGAGTTGAAGATGAAGTTGAAAGGAGCCCGAAGACACATTCCTATTCATCAATGGATGACCTGGGCTTTGTCTTCCATCATGACAGCTGATTTGCATTGGAGGGAAACAAGTCAGCTATTTGTGGGCATTTAAGGCATATTGAGCTTTTGTTTACTTTTCCTGAGACGAGGCTTTCAAAGCACCCTGTTTAAATATTTATTATGTCTTTCATGTGGGACTCTGACATGGCAAAGCCCTTGAGTGGTCATATTATGTAGGCCGTGGTGTGGGAGAAGTGATTGATCTACTATAGCTGATGCACAATGCCTGTAGTACTGTACAGACCAAGTGTGCAGGCCAATTTATTATGTGGGAAAATAAGCTACTGTAGCAGTGTAAACTATGCACATTAACTGGCAGCATCTCTAATGTAACAAAATGGAGGGTGCTGTGATTTCCTCAAATAAAGTTAATTCTTGTTTTTATGTTCCTCGTTTATGCTTTTGTGAACTGAGGAATTAAATAGACCCAAGACAGGGTGCATTTCATGTCTGTGTTGTATCTCTCTCCTTTATACCTGTCACACAATATAACATCATCCTCTGAGAAAAGGCTTTAAATCCATCAATTGCCTGCCACTTAGCTCCTTTCACAACAATTTCACCCCAGTGTTTAAGATTCTGTGCAGCATGTCCTCATATAGGTCTATTTACCATATCCATTCCATCAGTGTAATAGCGACAGATTATCCATGTCTTGTGACACGGGGGAGAGATCGAGGAGCATTTGATCCAAGAGCCCAGCCTATTAGCCTCACTTTGGCACTGACCCCTCAGGCTGTTGACGTGAAGACAGAGAGGTTTACCTTTGGAAGGGAAGATCTGGAGCCGGAGCTCTGGGTTGTCATGGTGAGCACGGTGGTGATGCCCAGTGCCACTCTGGCGGGCGCGGCGTCCATGTTGATCCAGAAGGAGACCCAGGAGAGGATGACAATCAGGAGAGAGGGAATGTACATCTGGATCAGGTAGTAGCCCATTTGACGCTCCAGGCGGAATTTCACCTCAATACAGGTGAATTTACCTGGTGAGTGATTTCAACAAATGCAATTTTAGCAAGACCATTTTAACTGTGAAAGAGCAAGGACGTATACAAGGATATATAGTATGTGTGTTCTCTGACCAGTGTTGTAATGCTTGGTACAGTAGCCCATCTCCTTCTCGTCCCTCATCAGGAACTGAGGTAATGTGAGTCCCTCCGACACCTGCACCGCACCGTTCTCCTCCCACTCAAAGATCAAGTCGTTCATGGTGTAACCAACTGAAGATGGCAATGGAGAAATGAAACAGAATTCTATCAAAGACACACAGTATATACATGCAACACATTTCAATTTAGCTAAGAAGGGTAAGAAAGGCAGCTTACAGCTTTCCAGTTGCATTGTGCACGTTTGGGTATCCATTGGAAAGTTCTTCAGATCCATTGGACAGGACAGAATGAGAGTCAACCTACGGTATATACAAAACACAGCAATTGATGTTGGTTTTCTTTTTTTTTATTCAGCACATTTTAAACATAAACTTGTTTACTTGAAATGGATTAGGAAGTACCGAATCCTTGTTCACAAACCTAGACATAGCATTTGCATTCTATCTCTGCCTCTCGTTCCTTCTCTCAGACAGCCTCTGACACAGCATGTGGGATTCCCTTCAGCAGGTTCCTATCACACTTTCATTACTGGGACTTATATTGTTTCTGAGATGCATTGTGGTCTACTGTCTGCTCGCTCTGTCATCATGTCTCTTGTGGATGGGGAAAGTGGCTAACCGCCTTTCATTTCTTTGCACCAGACCGCTGTCTGCGTCCACACCTGGGCCCCGCTCAGCCAGAAACTGATCTCTAAGTGGACTCCAAATTGATCTGCTTTATACTCGGGCATCGCAGATAAAATCGATCGAATGCTGTGTGTGACTGAAATTACATTGAAATGAAATGAAACATATTTTCATATCTTGTTGCACAGATTTGTGATCAAATGTAGGGCCGATTTTGCTAGACGGGCCTATTAAGTGTCATCCATTAAGTGTGGGTTGCATCTTTCTGAAGTGAGTCTTTTCTTACTGATCCTGTTCAACTACACTGGGATAGATAATGCTGTATGCCGACACATAGACAGAGCTTCCGTAAATTATAGTATAGATTATTATTACTATTATTATTATTATTATTTATCTTTTAAGGATATTTTTTTTTTACAATGTATACTTATTACTTACATGACTAATATGTTCATCATACAAATCATTATAAAGAAATTTAGCTCATATCTCCAGTCAAGAACCCCAGAACTCCCAGAATGCCATTGATCTCAAACAGCCCTGCAAACATATTCTGACTATATCGAAGCATGTGGGAGAAGGGAGATTAATGTATCGCATGCTTTCATCAAACCCTGTTTTAAGTTAATTCTAAACAACAACAACAACAACCACCCTCAGGATTAGTTTACGATCTTACAGTCTGTGTTCCTTTGTAAAATCTTTACCACACATGGGAACTGTATTTGGGAGATATAAATGTGCTCATTCTTGGGACTAGAATCTAGGGACTAGATCAATATTGAATTACATTCACTCAAAGCTGCTTACTCTGGGTAGATAGTCTTTGATGTCTGCAATGAGTAAGAGCAGTGAGCCAATAGCCTGCTGGGTAAGCAGGCATGGAATCAGAGCTCATAATTATCTATTATCTGCTTCAGCTTCTTTTCTCAGATATTTTCTTCTTGAGATTTCAGCCTCAAACTCATGCTGTAACAGTTACGGCATGAGTTGGATGCATGTGGCATTAAAGTAGTTACAGTGTAACTACTTCAATGCCACATGCAAACATTTTATGGCTACATCTCCATTGCTTCCAGTTATAAATCTAAGATATCCATTCTCCTTTCTGTTATAGCTGCGATGTGGAACTTATTTCAATGAATAACATTTTATGTTTACCAATTTGTATGATAGAGTATGTTAATACAATAGCACTAGCACATCTGCAGTGGGGTTGTCTGGTCTCCCATCTGTTCCATTGAGAAATATAGACCCTGGTGTCAGGTAGGACACCTACTGGTTGACAGGTAGCACTGCCTTAAGCTCATACAGTATGTGCAATATCTCCCCTTGCCAAGCTAGGATTCCACCTTGAAGAGCGACGTTTGGTCTCCCATGCTGTTTAAATCCCAGGCAGGATATGAAAATCATGGATTGCAGCTTTAACCTGCAATCCTGTAACGTCTGTAATGTTTCTTAGCATGTCCTTCACTTTACCTGATACTGTACAGCACAGCCCCGTCCTTGAAGATCCTTAGGAGCTTGTTGTCTGTGGTTACGTCATGGAAGTTGGCGCCCTTCTCATTGGCAAAGAAGAGGTCAGGTTTCCAGATGGAGTCTAACATGGAAGGGTCCAGGTCAAGGGAGGAGTCTGGGTATTTAACGTATGACAGCCGAGGGTCTTTCCACTTCTGCCGCAGGAAGATGTTCACTCTGTAGTCCTACGCAGGTGACAAGTACACATTTACATACTTACATACTACACTGTAAAATCCTAACTTTTAATTAAACTCTGAGTGTATAAATGGAACCAAATGGTCCATTTGGTTACATTTGTATACTCTCAGAGTTACATTAACACAGAGGATTTTGCTTTGTGCCCAGCTTTGATGTATGAAACATGCATGTTATTATGGTACCAGAACTAGTCATTCTTGCTATTCTTAGATATTTCTTTATAATTGCAAAACTGCCTTGTGCATTTTCATTTCTATGCATTACACACTGCATCAGTACATGCCATAAGCATAATTTTACAATTATTAACATCAAACATGGGACATCTCATTACATTGCTATCACATTAATAACATTACATTCACAATAGTGTGTGTGTGTGTGTGTGTGTGTGTGTGTGTGTGTGTGTGTGTGTGTGTGTGTGTGTGTGTGTGTGTGTGTGTGTGTGTGTGTGTGTGTGTGTGTGTGTGTGTGTGTGTGTGTGTGTGTGTGTGTGTGTGCGCGTGCGTGCGTGCGTGTTCTGTTTTCTGTGTGTGGGTTGTTTTCCCCAGAAACAATTCTCCAATAAATCTTTGCACATAAAAAATAAAAGTATGGATGAGTTTTAATGTATCTAGCAATTTATAGCAAACAATACCATCATCTAAATACCCAAAAGTACCCATACGGGCATTTATTTGAATATGTTCAAAGGAGCCGCAGTCACTGTATCACTGTGGAATTTAAGTTTGAAATATACTGAATGTACACAAACTTTCTCAGTAGCCAATAATCATTAAGAGCCATAATGGTAGATAGATGATGTGACCAATGAGTAAGCAATGGCTGACAAAGAAAATCCATTGGATTCTGTAGATGAAGTTGGTTGCATTATTCTCTAGTATTCATACTGTGTGTATCTATTGTTGTATTTGTATTTTTGTATATTTGTATGTATGTTGCAAAATAATAAATTTTTGGTCTTTATTACTTTGTATTTCTTAAGTGAGGTGAGATTAACCTTATAAACCCGACAGGGTTTTCTAAATCTCACCTGCACATTCCAACACAATATTACGCTGTTGTTACAAATTTGTTGTTTTTAAATGTGCAAATAAAAATATATATATTCAGAAGCCGATTGATTGACTTGACATGATTATGAGATGTCTTCACCTTGTTTAATATTTGTATATTGGCAGTTCCAAATGTTACAAACCTAAAAGGTGTGTCTTTCTGTTTGTCTAAAGGCTCTGGTACTCCTTGGCAGTGGTATGAAAAATAAGTCTTGTGCAACCAGATTTCATCCAAGCTTATTTGATCATCAGCACAACTCATTTTGAATTCTTCGGTGGCTTCTGAACAAGCTCAAGTGAAGAATGCCAGGTTTGATGTTGTTTACCCCTTGAGCAGTTAGTTGGGTGTCTTCGGACATGACGCTGATCAATCTGTTTGAGACTAAAGCCGTAAGCCCCCCACACAAGGGTATTGGCTGCACTTAAATTGAGTACTGGCAGTCTTTGTGTGGATTATAAAATCTGGAGTAATTTAACATACTGTATGTACAATCCAATGCTGCTTTAGGTATCACGAGAGTCATGATTCTCAGTTGTAATACAAGGTTCAGGTAGCGCCACAATATGTGGCTATTGGAGCCGCCAATAGACTTGGATGATCAAAATCGTATGAGTACAATTTGAAATTAGACATGAAACATTCGATTGTGGTAAATGAACTGGATGATTCAGCCTTAACTCCAGAGCAGAGAGCAAGGGTGGAAGACATGGATGGCCGAGCTCAGTGGATGCTCAACTCACCATCGTAGTTTCTGCTATAGAACCAAAGCTGTTGATAAATATGTTGCAGGTAACATTAACGGGTGGACCTGCAAGTTGGGGGACAGATAACAAAATGATACATAGGACAGGGAAAGAATCAATCAGAAAAGACTGGAGGACTCACCATAGTTGTCTCTGTGACAGAGCCGAAACTGTTGATAAAAATATTGCATGTAACGTTTACTGGGGGACCTGCAAAATGGAATGAAAATGACATGACAGCGAAAATGACATGACAGGGGAAAAAGCCAAGCATTCTTACTTCCATATCTCTAGTACGAACTGTGTCTGGATAGGTGGTGAAAGGAATAATGTTCTGCTGGATTCAACTTGCTGTTTCATACTGCATACTGTTGAGCTGAGACATTTTCCTGCAAATACTGCTTCAAGAAGCAGTATTTTTCATGAAGGCACCATAAGTGCATGGTAATACTTTGTTTTATTTCACCAGGTGCAGAGTGATCTGACCACACCCATGTCCCTGTCTTTGGACAGAAACAGAAGTCAGATGTTATCTGGATGGTATTATTAAATTGTATCATTAATAAAACATACTGTAACAGACTTTTGCTGGTTATAGTTAAAAGACAGTTGAATCCAGATACAATGTAACAGAAGCTTTCTGAAAGACTGTGTATAATAATGCCATATCTGATATACAGTACATTTTCATGGCTTCATCTGTGGTTAATTTAAAGAAAACTTTCTGCAATTTTTAATATCATACTGCTCCTTCAGAGGCACACAAAGATGAGTGCGCACATAAAGCATGAATGACAATGTTAAATGAATGGTACCCAATGCCATATCAAATCCTAAAACGTTCTATCCCAGGCTGTCTTGCGTTTAAAAAATAAAGCCTTCTCTCTCATACTGCAGGGTGTCATTTTTACTCCAGGGTCCTCTGAAGTGAAATCTCTTGGTAAGACTTGACAGTTTGTACCATTTAAAGCCACAGCAAATCTTCTTCTCTATTTGTTAAGTGAAGTAAGCATACAGCCCTCCCCTGCACTTATCAATATTGCATGAAACTTGGTATTAATATTTGCCTCGGTTTTGTCGTCAGGCCATTTAACAGTAGTAGCAGAAAAATGTTTGTTTCTCCTCACAACAAACTCAGCAAGCAAATCAGGTCATGGGCTTACAGTTCAACACTCCAAGTGCGACTTAATGGCTTCTCAACCAAAATCATGTTTACACTATGTTTTTGTACATGGCTGTACATGGCTGTGTGTGTGTGTGTGTGTGTGTGTGTGTGTGTGTGTGTGTGTGTGTGTGTGTGTGTGTGTGTGTGTGTGTGTGTGTGTGTGTGTGTGTGTGTGTGTGTGTGTGTGTGTGTGTGTGTGTGTGTGTGTGTCTGTCTGTCTGTCTGTCTGTCTGTCTGTCTGTCTGTCTGTCTGTCTGTCTGTCTGTCTGTCTGTCTGTCTGTCTGTCTGTCTGTCTGTCTGTCTGTCTGTCTGTCTGTCTGTCTGTCTGTCTGTCTGTCTGTCTGTCTGTCTGTCTGTCTGTCTGTCTGTCTGTCTGTCTGTCTGTCTGTCTGTCTGTCTGTCTGTCTGTCTGTCTGTCTGTCTGTCTGTCTGTCTGTCTGTCTGTCTGTCTGTCTGTCTGTCTGTCTGTCTGTCTGTCTGTCTGTCTGTCTGTCTGTCTGTCTGTCTGTCTGTCTGTCTGTCTGTCTGTCTGTCTGTCTGTCTGTCTGTCTGTCTGTCTGTCTGTCTGTCTGTCTGTCTGTCTGTCTGTCTGTCTGTCTGTCTGTCTGTCTGTCTGTCTGTCTGTCTGTCTGTCTGTCTGTCTGTCTGTCTGTCTGTCTGTCTGTCTGTCTGTCTGTCTGTCTGTCTGTCTGTCTGTCTGTCTGTCTGTCTGTCTGTCTGTCTGTCTGTCTGTCTGTCTGTCTGTCTGTCTGTCTGTCTGTCTGTCTGTCTGTCTGTCTGTCTGTCTGTCTGTCTGTCTGTCTGTCTGTCTGTCTGTGTCTTCGTGTGCATCTGTGTGTGCGAGTGAGCCAGTGAGCACGTGTGTAACAGAGATAAAGCATAGAGAGAGATAGTGAAACAGGATTACTGTAGCTCATAACTCTTAAATACATGGAGAATAGCTATTAAAAAAGGAACTCTACTAAAATCGTGTATTGTGCCAGAATGTCTTTTTATAATCCATGACTTCTCCTCCTCTTTGCTGGCTAGAAACAGTTGTTGCTGTTTCATCTTTCACTGAAAATAGCAGCTAGCGTATAAGACATGCCTTCCTCTCACAGCAATTCAGCCACTATAAGATCTTGTCTGTACAAGAATATCTGGAATGTCTGTTTTCGTGTCACAGCCGAGTTTTGCTGATCAATCACTGATCCTTCTCCCTGTCCCAGCACCCTTACACCACAATCCCAGCCCATCTGACCTAGCGTGGTGTAGGTGGGCTTGAGCTGGGCCTGGGTCCCCATTCTACTCCCCCTCCTTACTCAGCTCCATTCCAATGACAGATGTTGTGTCTCTCCCCAGCATCACAACACAGGAAGCCAAGAGCCTGCAGCTTAGCCGGGGGGGACCCCATCCATCATTTCCCTGTCATTTGGAATCCTTGTCTGCTGCTAGTGCTAATCTGCACATGTAGTTCATTGTGTTGTTTTGATGTCTTCTTTCACTGTTTCAAAATTGATTTCTTTTTTTTGGGGAGGGGGCGGGGGGGGGGGGGGGGTGTGTGAGTCTATCTGACATTGCAAAGGAAAACCCTATATGGGGATGTGTTATGTCATATACTAACCTGTTGTTGCCACACTATTTCTACTGGTTTAGATTGTGTAGAGATTGTCCATAAATTCTGAAAATGGTTGGGATGATTATGTTACCATCTAGGCTAGATAGCAACGATTTTCTAATCAGAGGACTGGTAGCCTTCTGCCATTTGTAGTCAAAAAACAATTATTTTTGAAGAAGATGTATTGATTGACAGGTAGCATGATGATGCTTTGTGTGAGCAGATGGTCATCATTCTTAATCAAATATCTATCAATAGGCCAACATAAGGTATAGCTGGAGTCCATAATGATTTTGCTGAGAAAATAATCATTTGAACAGACTTTGAAAAACAAACCTTTGAAAAATGGTCTTATTCGTGCGTCATAACCAGATGTTCGACCCATTAGTGAATCCAGAAATTCTGATGGAGACTGGGGTACGGTTCTGGACTCGTGCTCCTTGGCATCCACAACCCTGGAATAAAAACAACTGATCAGGCATGATCAATAATCATGCCCAATGCTCCGTAATACGACAATGTCTCCATGGCGCGATAGTCTAATACACATCCCACAGTTCAAACGGGAGAGAAAAGGCTCAATTGTCACGATGTTTACAGCTACTGAGAGCATTTAATGCTCTCAGTAGCTGTACACATCGTGACAATGAGTGTGTATACAGTAGGCTACACACTTGCTTACTACTCTGAGTAATGGACACACTTTTGGAAAACTACAACATGCGTTAAACACTCGAATCCAGCTAATTATCCATACAAAAAACCACCCTCCAAAACGATTTATGCATGCAATCTTCTAATACATATTGCATATAGCTACAAGCTACTTTAGTCAAATTTGTGGCGTATGAAGATATTAGTCTTTTTTTTCTTTTTTTTTTACGATATATTTATTGCCATTTTTCAATAGTCTTTTAAAATTATTATGTTTGAATTATATTCTAAAAAAAATTACATATATTTCTAACGACATCTAATTTTTCAAACTTGGAACAGGTCATTTATTTTACGATATAGGCTATAACAAAACTGAATGTAAAGTGGTATACATTAAAAAACCCACCTGAAGTTGTTGGTCTCCATAAAACATACAAATAAAGCTGTCCAGACTCTTATGAAGGACTGATTCATTCCTCTTGGTTTTCTCATGTGTTCACTTTTTTTTTATTTCATTTCCATATGTTTACGTTGGTCAAACACATAATCCAAACGGGAATAATGTCGCTTTCTTCCTCACCAAATGAGTGTTTGGGTAGCCTCGTGTCATACACAATCCACATTCCAGTATGTAGTAGCAAAGGATCATAGTTTAGTTTCATCAAACTCTGACTCCCAGACGCAGCTTTCTTGAGAAGACGTGAAGAAACATCAAGTGTGCGCGTCGAAAGGCTCGATCTTCAAAATGCATCGATCGGAGCTTCTGCCTTGTGCGTTTTGCTTTAAAGGTTCGTTCTGTTAAGAGACAGCTGTTGTTGTCATTGGTCACGAAGTGGAGACTTGCTCAGGTAAAGCGGACCATCATCCTCTGTTGAGGAATGGGAGTGGAATGCCTTTTTTTTTCTTCTTCATTTCAGCACTTGGACAGCTCCTGGTTCCTTTACGCGCAAGCGCAACGCTTAAAACTGGAGGACGTGAGTCGATTTTTAATAAGTCCGATAAACCAGTGGTTTTTGGGCCATGATGACCCCCAAAATAATCACATTTGAACTGCCCCCCCCCCCCTCCCGATAAGCATTTCGAATGGTGTTGAGGCGTTATCGTGACTCGGCTCCACAAATGAATATTGTGAGCATATCTACAAGCTGCGAGGCGTTGTGAGCATGTAGATCAACATTTGTACCTCTTTCTTATATTATTTGACAATTTGGCCAATGTTAATTTGTTCCTTTTTTCCCCTTCTTTTTTTAAGGTATAAAACAGGTCTCAAAAGTCCTTAAATTGTCATTTCACTGTCATCTGGGGACCCCCCAAAATCAAGTGGGGACCCCCCTGGGGGTTCCGAGCCACAGGTCGAGAACCACTACGATAAACGAGGAGGGCAATCCGTTCCAAACACTAATATTGTGAATTAAAAGATTTATATAGCATACGTTTTATGTGGCCGAGCTTTGCATTGACTATACTATCTGCTGATTCGGAAACTCCCAGTGCGCGCAGCTGCGCGTCATGGATATAGCATCATTGGCTGTTTTGAGGGTTGTTCGAGGCTTCAAAAATGCCTTTTCACATTTCACAAGTTATTGTTATTGTTGTAGGCGATGTGCCAGAATTGACAAAGAGAATGCAAGCATGTATTTCAACCCCACACACTGCAGAAATGTGAATTGTGAACTCCAGTTGCATGCCTTTGTAATAGTGGACAATCATGAAGTTTGCTCGAGTGCAATTTATCTGGATGAAACAGAATCATTTGTTTTGGCAAACAACTGCAGCAAAGATTGAGAGGTTGGCTTTTAGATTCGTTTGGTTATTCCACTTTCTTATTTTGACTCAGTTTAGCTGCATGTGCTCTTTTTATTCACATCCTTTGTTTGGAACAAGCTCATCCTCCCCCAGATATGAATAGTGTAAACAAATGACAACACCAGCAAGAAGCTGCTGGGAATGTATTTGGTACCCTTGTTGCCCTGGAAACAGATTTCGAGGCACATCATTGGAAATGCTGAAAGGTTGGACTCCCAGAGCGAGACGGTGGAGACTGACAGACACAAACACAGACAGTGAGACATTAGGGTGGAGTACAGGGTCCCTCTTGTCAAAGGAGGGCAACTATACAGAAGTTCAGCATGCTGCTATTTGGCAGCCACCGAAAAATAAATATTTGTGAAACGTATTTGTTTTAGGTCGTGAAATTTGGGATTATATGGGCTACTGACCTGGCTGTGTATAAGCCTATGTGTGGGCTGAAAGTGTCTCATCGACCAGAGGCACGAATGAGTCATTCCACTTGAACACACAGGCATGTGTTGCGGAGGGAACATCTTTCATTCACGCCAAGCCAACCATAGGCATTATGTTGTGAGATTACTCTCAGCGCATCATATGGCTGAATACTGTGACACGCTCTGGGCTATGTTACACTTCAGTCTGACAGGTTCTCCAGACCATCTGACATAAGAGATGGGCTGTCTCAGTCTGAGGAGGAAATAATCTAAGAGTACTGACCCAGCCACCCCCCACGCCCCCTTATGATATTACTGAAGTTATAACCTGTCACATTTGATCTCATGGTAAAGGATGTATGGCTTGATCTGGTGTGGGTCTTAGAACATGATGTGAGACCTCTGGTGTCAGGGGTCTAACAGCATGTGTTGTGCCCTAAATGATGAATGCATCATGCTACATCCATCACCAATATGCAAATATTTGGCAGTGTTTTTTTTAATGGGGACTCACAATTACCTTCATCTCACAATTGAACATAGATATTATGTAGTTAGACTCTGTTTTTGGCAGAATATGAACTTGAACTAGCTATGTGTGGCTCTTATCCCAGAGGGTTGATCCAAGACAAAAGATTATAATTCTGCATATTTTATGGAGTATGCAATTCAATCAAATCTGTTTTGGCAAGGATCAAGATTCAACTCAGCCCTCAAGCGATTTATTTTCCATCTCAAAAGACAGCTGCAGTTGTCTGATCTGACTGATACGACATCCAAACTAGGTTTCAACTGGCCATTAGTCTCCATAAGAAAAGACCTTTTGGCCAGGTGGGTCACATAATTAGAGAAGGAAAGTCAAATCTCTGTGTCACCAAAGGGAGAGAGACGTGTAGCTTATCCCTCTTTGTGAAAGGAAGAATAAAACAGAATAATCCCTTTGACAAGAGCTGTCTGTTTCATTCATCGAGCAGTTTCCACTGCCATTAAAAGTAAAAGCTCAAGACAGGCAAAGGCGCTGTTTTAGAGCTGCCCACATACAGCTAAGACTGGCTGCTATTGCCTTCTAGTCTGCGGGGAATTAAGGGTTTTATATCATCTGGTTTATAGTGCTATCCACCAAGAGCCTCTGTTGTCTAAAAGGATTGCGGCTCCATTTATAACCTTCAAACACAAACAAAATGTTTCCTGTTTTTTAATCAGTTCAATGGAATATTTTCCTCAAAAATTATATGATATGATCACTGATAATGATATGCTATCATTATGATAATGATATCATTATGATAATGATATAATATCATTGATAATGATATGTTGTTTTATAATTAAGTTATTCTTTGATTGGGTTTATGTATCAAGTGGGACTACAAGATGCAGTAGAAGGCATGTCCATGGGGTGTCCATGCAGTGTACTGTAAGAGAAGAGTTTTATTGAAGAGAATGTGTTTTAAAGCAGAAGCCATGCTGAACGTGTCTATTTAGTCCCCATGTAGTCTGGATAGACAGCTCTCATCGATCCCTTTCCATAACCAGGGAGTTCTGTCTGTGCTTGGTGGAGAGGACACTTCACCTGGAAACAACAAGCAGGCTTGAGCTATACCCTGATGTTCGTGTGCACTGGACTGGAGAGAATCAAGCATGGAGCAGGATCCAGCAGCATTGATTCCTTGTATCTTTATCCCACTTAATGACTTTTCCACTCTATAATTCACCTCATGGATACCATCCAATGCATACTGTATCAGGATGGGGGGAAGGAAAGTGACTTGTGGTGAACGCAGTCAAGTTTAGATTGCGTAACCCTGCGGGTGCAATAGAGGAAAGAATGCAAAGGATTTGATAACTGAACTCCTGCTGTGTAGAGTAAGAGAGGAAGGATTTGTGAATTCACCAAAGACACAACAATCCATGCAATTATCATAATCCTCCCCCTCCACACAGCAAAACGAAGCTATTTTGAGAGTCCTACACCAGAAGGCCGCAGGAGAATGATAAATGCAAATACAGGAAGCAGCACACACATGGTCTCAGCGTGGACATAATGGCCATGTGTTGGAAAGACTGTACTGGATGCATACAGCATGGCACAGTCAGAGGCTTTGGTGCCATGGGTGATTCACACCAGCCTCGAAGCCTGGGAGGTCGCTGCTCCTCGGGCCATCTCATCCCAGAGGACAGGTGAAGAGGAGAGCACTGGTCTTCCCTGGAACTTACCTGTCAGTCACAGCTCTCTTCCATCAGTGGGAACGGCCTGATAGTCACTGAGCCTTTCTCCACCAGTGAGCACTGAGACCTCATTGATTCCCCCCCCACTCCCCAAGTCTAGAGACTCATACATGCTCCACAGTCTCTCTGTCTTTATAGGCCACTATGATGAAGTATACATTGGGTTTCAATCTGTGCACAGTGAAATGGCTGCATATGATCATATGGTGTTTGTTCAGACTGTTCAATGTATTCATGTTGAATAACACGTGAATAACAAATAACAGCTCTTTATATGAATCAGTGGCCAGGGCTTACTGTTGTAGTGAATCCATCACATCTTCCGATAGGGCTGCATGTCCTGTTGCTTCTTCGGTCGGGTATCTCAGTTGCAATCTCTGTGCAGTCACCCAGACCTAAACAATACACATACTCTTTTCCCTGGCCGGTTTCTGCTCAACATTGACACTGACTCACAATTTATCTATTTCTGGCTGGCAGGCTTGTCTCACTGAGCAATGGCACTGGAGCTGTGCAGCTGTCAAAGGGATGAAAGAAGAGATTGAAGATTGAACACAATTCCAATTGCTTAACTTGTTTACATCAGTTTTCCCCTCAGTGGAGCTTAGCCGTATGTTATAGGACCAATTACCCATAAGAAGGACAGTGACAGAGAGGCAACATTTTATTCCCCTGCTTTTTAAGATATTTATAGCAAAACTAATCCTTCATATGCAGCATCTTGTGTTGAATATTAATGTGTGTTGATATTCCAACCTAATGCAACCTCGTATTTCTCAACTCTGGTTGGAAAATCCCTATAGTGAACGTTGCAAGCTGATGCAACTGAATGTTACATCCGAACAGGTCTGTGAGAAGGTAACAGGGAAACTTCCTTCCTTCATAACTGCTGTCATTTTTATTGAGGAGAAGTGGGTCATAAAAACGACTGAGTATGTATCCTAAGTAGGCTATACTGATTAAGGCACACCGTAAACAGAGAATATAGAACATGATGCGCTTGCACAAAACACGCTTTCATAAAAGTGATTAGCATGCACACTGTCAAATATGTGAACATATTAAAAGATGACTGACTGTCACCCGCTGAATGTGTCCACATACAGAGAGGACACATTCTTGCAAGCTCATAGACAGGAGTAGCACAGTACAGTTGAATGACTATTATGTTCTTTGCTATACCACTGCTACATGTTTATGTTTTACAATTAAATACCACCTTGAACCTGTTCTCCTCACATTGCATTTTTAGACAGGGAACGGAAGCTGTCTTTTGAGGTACAGCACAGGAGGAACATTGTTTTTCATTATCCAATATCTGAGTCTAAAGCCTAATTTATACTTTGTCTTATGACTGTGTTGCTTGGTGAAAATAACTGATTGTTATTGTGGTCATGGATGGACAAAGCATAAATTTGTCTTAAATTGACACCTCATGTCTTCTCTTCCACCCATCATGCTTGTCTTATTTTATATTGACAGTAGTGCATGGATTGTACCCACTTTGATGTTTTTCTGTGTTAGGTATTAGGTAATGTAATTATTATTAGGTTATTCACATTTCTGACCTTACTTATTGTATTGCTAATTGTGCATTAAACAAATATTATTAATGAATGAATCTTTTTTGCACCTTTAATTATGCATTGTACATAGACCCATGTGCATCAATGTATCTACAAATATATCAATAGATGTTATAATACATGAACAGCTGACAAAAAAGTTTAAATGCCGTTATTGTCGTCATTTTGTCTGTGCCTCTGTGTTGTTGTTGTTGTTGTTGTTGTTGTTGTTGTTGTTGTTGTTATAAACAATCATGTATTTGCTGTAAGTAACTGTTACCTCTAACCCATCCTTTGAAACATGATAATTAATTTAAGGTGGATGTTAAAGCTTAGTCTGGCTGCTGTGTAATGAATTTTGCTCGCTTTGCATGCTGCATTTTCCTTTTTCACTCTAGGGGACACATTGCACAATGTGTTGTGTTTTTCTTACTGGGATATTGAAGATCAAAAGTCAAGGCTTGGGAAGGACAAAACTGTGAAATTTAAACACTTAAAAAAGAAGAATACTAATGTAAGAAATGGTTTAATGTCCTACAGTCTTATGTCTTGTTAAAATGTGTTTTGGGATGGACAAGCCTATCATCTGTATAGCATTGGAACCAATAAACACACATATTAAAGAAAAAAGCCAAATGTTGAAAAGTTTTGCACAGTTATTACGAATGCACTTTCATCACATAAATAAACTAGAAAAAGTGCTCCTCGGAGCACAGGTCTCCGCCAGGTCAGGTAGGCTATTGTGGCCTCCTGGTGGCGCTATAATAGGCCAATGTGAAAAGGGTGCCATGTCTTCTTAGGCCTTGCTTGACACCGACTGTATTCATGATTTGAGGCATTTTGTTAAAAACATTTGTTTTGCTAAATTAGACATGCTGGTGGCGCTATAACAGGCCAATGTTAAAAGGGTGGCATTTGTTCCTCAACATAGTGTGAATGTGCGTGCAAAGTTTGACCGTAATCAGATGGTGCGTTCATGATTTGCGGAATGTTGTTTAAAACAAGCCAATAATGCAAACTTTAGATGTCAATCTTAGCCAATCAGGATGGAATATGAAGAATCAAACACATCCGTCTTGATCACAAGACTATAGAGATCATGTGAACAATTTTGATAAAATTGGAAGGAGTAGTATAAAATAATGTGTTTTACATAAGTCGGCCTCCTGGTGGCGCTATAAAAGGCAGATGTGAAAAAGGCAAAGGTTTTTCCTTGACCTTTACTAAGTTTTACACAGATCGGTGCAGTTATAGGTAAAAACACGAATCGGCCTGTTATAGCGCCACCATGAGGCTGATTTAAAACATTTCAAATGGTATTTCTTCCTTGGCCTAATTGGAATGTGCGTGCAAAATTTCACGGAAATTGCATGCTGTGTTCATGATTTGAGGCATTTTGTTCAAAACGGAGCACTCCTGCAAACGTTGGAAGACATTTTTAGCCAATCAGGATGGAATATGAAAAATCTGAAAGACGCGTTTCGTTTAATGACTATAGAGATACTGTGTACCGATTTGCGTGATTTTTGGACAAAATCTGTAGGAGTACTGTCAAAAAATATGTTTTGCACAAATCGGCCTCCTGGTGGCGCTATAAAAGGCCCATGAGAAAAATTTGGGGCAGAAGTTCTGAATTGGCATCCAGGGAGTGTGTGTGCACAGTTTAGCTGCGATCAAGCCAACAGTGCTGAAGATTAGCTGGTCACAGACGGACGGACAGACACACGGACACACGGACACACAGACGGACGGACAGGGGGAAAAACATACTCTCTCGCCATGCCTTTCGGCCTGGCGGAGACAACTACAACCAAAAAGCCTACACAGTGCTATTTTAACCCATTTTTAACCCCTGTGTATTAAAGAAAATGCAATTAATCAATGCACCATTCTATTTACCTGTATGGAAGTAGATAACAGAGAATGTTGGAAACTAGGTGCAACTGGGTGAGCTTGTGAGCCTCCCAAAACATCAATTAATGGAAAAAAAAGAATCCTAACCTTAACCCTTCTGAATAGATTTTTCCATCCAGAGGCTGTGTCAGAATGTTACAGTAGCTGACCCGTGGATACGGTTAACATGTGTGTGGGTGTGTAAGATGACCCAGTGATGTGGTTTGGTCGGTGATTTCTGACAGCTCATTGGCAATCTATGTCCCTGTGGAGCCGTCCGTCCTTATTAAAGCAGAGTTTCCCTGGATCCTCTTCACAGGCCTGTGACCAGCCTGTGGTCAGTGCATATGAATAATGGAATAACATCTATCTATCTCATACTTTTCTTTCATTCAGTTACTATGGTATCTTACTACACTGAAGATGTACCTCACATGACCCTGTGTTGCTCACCATGAGGCATATTCCCTCAGCTACGGTATGTGTCTGACGAATGTTTCAGTGTGGCACGCATTTACTGTATGTTCCACATCATTTTTAGCATTCTTATGATATTTCCCTAACATGACAAGAAAATGTCCAAATTTAAAATTACAATGAATTGAAGGTTTATTCCTCCTTGATGAATGCCATGTAATCAGTGAGTACTGTCACATCCCTCTTAAAGACACATTTTATAATTGCCTCTTTCGCAGTTTGCATGCACAGCATGAAATTCACACAATTATCAATTAAAGGGGTTATCATAATGCTCACAAATTTAGATGAGGACTAGAAAAGAGGAATGATGCCACAGTCAAAATGCATCTCTTTAGTGCCTTAAAAACAGAAACTGTTCGTATTACCTTTGACTGAAAACTACAATCTTGTCCTCCATACCTTGAGCTTATAAGAGCTAATTAATGAACATCAAAACCAAACCGCCCGCTTGAAAATACATGTTCACTGGGAAGTAATCACACAATTATAATGATAATGGGTCCTCTGGCAGATTTACTGGCAAAAGGAACCTATCTGGAGGTATCCAGGTTTTACCATTGTGCCAATTAAATCCACATTATTAGAAAAGAAAGAGAAGTAATGACATTAGTTAGCCTTTCTAATTCCACAATTTGAGCTTTATACTGGAAGTAGACTGCCACAAGGTCAACTTTCATTTCTAATTTGCCTCTATCTAAATTGTACTCACCAGCTCACATGCACACATTCAACAGCTCTCTGATGCTGCCAGCCAAAATCATGGGCAGAGGATGAAAAGAACACACACACACACGCACACGCACACACACACACACACACACACAAAAGCAGACAAAGAGGCAGGGAGAAATAAAAAAATAGATTCTCTTTTGCAATATCACATTCGGTATGTCTAAAGTGGGGGCAACCGTGTTGATATCCATGAATATTAAAGAAGCTTACCTCGTTCATTTTTAGACATTTAATTAAAATCATATGAAAAACTAATGCTTTAATTTTGATTCCACCTGTTACAATGTCCCATCGTTGCACCACACTCACCAGTCCACCGTTATCACTTTGGAACCATTTTTAGAACACCATGGGGCAGTAAACACAGTTTCCATGGAAACATCACCGAGACACACATTGATAAGCGGATTGGTGCAGCTGCACTTCTCTGATGACGAATGAAACCTCAAAAGCTGAGAGGGTTTCAGCCGGCGAACGCAATTAAAAACTGCCAATGAATTCTAGGAGCACCATCCACACATATAGAGGAATCTATTTGATTTTTCATTTTGAAGCAGATAATAAATAGCTATTATGCCCTCTTGTTTTTTCGCCCACCTGCTTGCCTCCCAGCCAGTGGTGGACAGTAACTAAGTACATTGACTTGAGTAGCCTGCAGTAGCCTATACTTAAGTAATTTTTTTTAGTAGGTATCTGTACTTTACGTGAGTATTTGTATTTTTGGGATAATTTCACTCCACTACGTTTCAAAGACAAATATTGTAGTTTTGTCTCCACTATAGGAAGGACAGCCTACAGCCGATCTACAAGCTCACAACGCTTTGCATTGTTGTGTTGTGAGCTTGTACTTTTGAATTCTTTAAGTAGGCCTACTCCAGTATTTTAACTCAAATACAAATTTGACAGAGCAACTTTCACTTGTAGTTGAGTAATATTTGACCAAGAGTATGTATGCTTTGACTCAAGTACTGGGGTTGAGTACTTTGTCCACCACTGCTCCCAGTCAAGCCTGCCTGTCGGTCTCACAGCAGTCACAAATGAGCACCAAATTCCAATTAGTTTTTACTTTAGAAATTGATGTATTGACTTGGCGCAGCTGCACTCATCAATTAGGGGAAGAATAATCAGATACAGTTTAATTTGGCAAAAATCAATACACCGTACTAGCAGGTGAAACAGAGACTAACCTTAGATGTTTTACTCTGCCTTACAGAACCACATAGAATGTCATTTAAGCGGCAGATATAGCTATAGTTATGAATGGAATTTGAAAAAAATACTTATTGAAAATGTAATTAGTAAATGGCTGACTGTCTACTATAACTGCATTGTTTAACCACTTAAACCCTATGCTTAGTTGACCAGGGTCCCCCAGAGACCTTTCCCTCTATACCAAATCTCTACGCTGAACATAGCCAATCTGCTATTTTCACCATACTAGCGGTTCACATCGTCCCATATGTGCACATGTGCATAGCGGTCGGATCTGTGGCTCTGGACAACCGGATCTCCATATGCCCAATACGCCGTATTGGGTTTGTTTATGGTTATGTCTGAGTCAGAGTGACGTGGCTGTGGTCCTGCCTATACATGGGCGTATGGGGTTTGTTTATGGTTATGTCTGAGTCAGAGTGGCGTCAGAAGTCCACCCGCCTGCAGGCCAGCTGGCCGGTCCTCCCTTAAGCCAGTTTTAATATAGGATGTCCGGAAAGAATAGGGACGCTAGGGTTCAAGTGGTTAAGGATGACTTCACCCATTTTCAAACTGTCTTTATATAATTGGTCCTCACTAATGCTCATGATAAAATGGTACAATTTTCTTCTACTCTGTCATGCTATAATGTCTTCCATTGTAGCACGCTAACTTTCCAGGAATAGAAAGCCTGCAGTTTCTATTAGCTTGGATTCCACATCGATGATGTCACTGGTAGGTAGGTTTCTAAACTGTTCAAAGCCCTCCTCTGAGACACAGACCAAAAGTAGACAGAAATGGTACCATAATATAATGAGCATTAATGAGGACCAATTATATGAAGATAGGTTGAAAATGGGTGAAGTCGTCCTTTAACTCTACTGAATATGATATTTACCGATATGTATCTGTTAAGATAAAATTCTTCGTATTAATTGTTGAGTATAGCAGATTTCTATGCAATACCTTTAACTATTATGATCTGAGAGAACTGAACCACTCAGATCTCTTTTAATGTTGCAAGCTCTGAAAGGTTAAACATACACAGTATAAGTGGGTCACATTTGGATTGTGTTTTGAGTATTCTAAGTTGAGACAAGACCTGAGGCCGATTCTAAAAAAGCCTTCTAAATCCTAGCAGTTTTCTGAAAAACTTCTATATCAGTGGTGCTCAAATGTTTTCATGTCAAGGACCCCCAAAATTATATGTATTTGACCACCAACCCCCCCCCCCCCCCCCATCTCAAAATATTTTGTTCAATTTTATATTCAAAGATTTGCACGCAGATCTACAAGCTCATGACGTGCTATGAGCTTGTATATCTGCTATTTTTGAATAGCCAACCAATGTGCTATATTTATATAGCTAAATCTAAAATGACACAGATGCTTTCCCGGTTTTAATTATTAAGAAACTCACAATAGATATGTGCAGAAAGTATGAGAGCAGTGACCTAAAAAAATGCTTATCAGTTGCTTTAGTGCTTAAAAACTGAGAGAATGTGCCACACAAACAATAGGCTTTACTTTAACAATAGCTGGCTTATTTTTGGAATAGTAGGTGCTGGAAAACAATATAGTAAAATGTCACAACAAGTATTGCTCTTAAAATTCTGAAAACCACACCCGGTTGTAGATGTACAGTAGGTGTAAGGAGAGCTGTGAAGATAGAGACATGTCACATTGGTCTGTATGCTGGCAAATACTAGAGACAACTTGATGTTGTTTACAAGGTCCTTACTCATACAGACACATGTTGTGTGTATGCATTCACACATACACACAAACATGCACACATGCTTATGCACAAATGTACACAAACATGTGTGTGTGTGCGCGCGCGCGCGCACACACACACACACACACACACACACACACACACACACACACACACACACACACACACACACACACACACACACACACACACACACACACACACACACACACACACACACATTTGAATAATTTATTCATGTCCACATAAATACAAGATATAAAAGGACATAAACAGCAGTGGTGCAGTCAGATAATGGGACAGTCAATTACAGTCCATATGTCTGAGTATCAACATTGTTGCAGTGTCAGTGACATCACAAACAATAAAGGCTACATTTCATGGGTATAATAAACAACGCCTCCTCCATATTGAGCGGCTACCAATGATAGCAGATACTGAACAATATCTTGCTACTCATAGCGAAGACCACTAACCTGCACACAACCTATAGGCTGACAAATATAAAAACTAAAAGTTTACACCTGTAGACTAGCTGTGAAATAATCCACACCAGCTGATATTTTACCAATTTAGTTTGAAAGGCTTCATCATGGCTGTAGTCAAAACAAAAGTACAACCAATCTGCAGAACCAACTCTGAGGTTTTCATTGACAAGAACATCAGTGGTGTTAGCTGTTACATTAGAGAACACTTCTGAGTCCACACTACACAGGTTAAACATGCTCGGCTTTACAGTGGAATTCTTATAAAGCCTATTGGAAGACCTGAAAGCTTTTTATCTTTTGATATCAGAGCCACTATTCTGTAATGCCTACATGTGTAAAGCCCACTGTATGCATGGCAACCATTAAATATGTTAGACATATTCAACTATCTGTGTGTGTGTGTGTGTGTGTGTGTGTGTGTGTGTGTGTGTGTGTGTGTGTGTGTGTGTGTGTGTGTGTGTGTGTGTGTGTGTGTGTATATACCCATGTGTGCGCACACGCACGTGCACACACGCGCACGCACGCACGCACGCACGCACGCACACACACACACACACACACACACACACACACACACACACACACACACACACACACACACACACACACACACACACACACACACACACACACACACACACACACACACACACACACACACACACACACACACACACACACACACACACACACACACACACACACACGAACGACATATATACATGTTTCATCCTGTTGCTCTGCTGAATGTCAATCATTGTTGGTGAGATTTACTTATTTCTCTTTGGCAGGTTAAAGGCTCTGTTTTTTAATGAAGCAAGGCCCTAAGAAGAAGTGATGACACACTATACTGCCACCTGGCACAGAGTGCAGGTAATGTTTAATTTCCCCACTTTCAGCGTGTGACACTGGTGGGACGACGTATAAATCAGGCTTTAGCCAAGCACACCGTTCATCTGCAAACCTCCCTTTGCACTGTAAGTACTTGGAGTAGAAAATATGACCATATTATTCAAAGACGTGAAGGTATTATCAACCTGAAAAGGCCATTTTCCACAGCCAAAGAGGTGGGACAGAGAACAAGTAGTGTAAAATATGTTTGAGATAAGTTCTTCTTTTGGAAATCTTTGATTCTTAAATTGCTATATCAAAAGCAAATAAATCTAGGTCAGAGTTGTACTTTGTCCCACAGATTGAAATCACAGCAACATTTAAATGCTTCAGTCAGCGCTTTGTAAAAAATAATTGAAAATGGCAATGAGTGCCTGCGTCAGCCAGGTCAGCAGAAGACCAACTATTTTTTGCTCACAACATCAAAGAGATATGTTTCCATCCTTCCCTCCATCACACACCAGCATTAATGTATGCATACCCTGTAAAGTTGAGAGTGTACAAATGAAACATTTATTACATTGCTATTCACCTGTTTCCTAGGCTTTCCACTTCCTGTGTGTTTTCCACTTCCTGTCGATTTGATCCAATGAAATCCAATGAAACTGGTCAGATGACTAATGATATCCAATGAAATCCAACAGGAAGTGGAAAACACACAGCCTAGGAAACAGGTGAATATGTTTTATGTGTACTCTCTCTGAGATTCAAATGGACAAATTAACACTGAGGATTATATTCATCATAAATAATGTAAGGAAAAACATGGACTATGCTGACGACTTCACAAAGACATGCTTTTATAAATTGATTTGAAATGCCCATAACGAAGACCCAAATTAGTTTCCAATCCCAACAGTTCTTGTACATCATATTGATATTAATTGTGACTAACCGACACAGATGTAGCCATGCCTGCATTAGTGGCTCTTTCCCTGCAAACAGCACACACTTTTATGGCGCCTACATTTAATCTTTGGTAAAGCAGTAATCACTTGACACAATGTAAGGAGCATACAAACTGCACCGTAATGGTTTGCGGCTTACTGATGATCTCCATTTCTCAGAAGTATTCCCAGTTCCAGTAAGTACACATAATCAGACTGCAGGAAACACCATTTGGAAGAGTGTTCAACAAACCGTAAAATGAATAAAATATGAGAGGCATGCATTTATCTCTAATTAGTATTGACATTAAGTTTGAGAAAGATTACCAACACTGTTGGGAAATTATGTTCAGGAGTGACATTTTATAATTACATTCAAATGGATGCTATGATGTATTACTTTAATATAAAACTTGAATTATTGCTACTATTCAATTTGACAGAATTGCAATTGGGCTGAAGTAGATTCAACGATAACAAAATGTTTACAGAGGAACAATTGATGGCTACATATGTACAAAACTGTTCAATACATGTAATCATTAACAAATATCTACATTCATTTTTACGTACAGATCATTGATTCTACAAACCTACATAATAAATCTACAGGTGAGTTGAAAAAATTATGTTAACGCAAGGTCAACCTTGTTACTTCAGAGGTGATCTAGAGAAGATAAAGATATAGAAAAACTGTGAAATATGTCAATAGAATACACAACTGTTTGATGGCTTCATAATACAGGACACCAAACCAAAGTGGAGTTGCCTGACCTCTTAGGATGCTTGAGGAGGTGCCCAAAAGCTTCATAGATTTGCTCTGATTTTCACTTTTCATATAAATGTACATACTGTACTCTACACGTTATATTGTTGTAAGTATCCCTTTCTCCCCTATGTTGTAAGGCTGGGGGCCAGATTGCATCTCACTGTGATAAGACTCACTTCTTATGTATTCTTATGTGGGATGTATACTCCCACTGAATGAACTGATGAAGGAACTGAAACTGGATAAACACAAAGCCTACCATTGCCTGACTCCGCATTACAGTGCTTTGCTGTCACATGTTTGTGTACATTTGTGCATAAGCATGTGTGCATGTTTGTGTGTATGTGTGAATGCATACACACAACATGTGTCTGTATGAGTAAGGACCTTGTAAACAACATCAAGTTGTCTCTAGTATTTGCCAGCATACAGACCAATGTGACATGTCTCTCATTGTTAAATGATTATATATTTCTTCCCCACAGGTAAAAAGTCCTCCTTCATTTTGTGGATTTATTTGTTTTATTTTATTTTATTTATCTTTGATGTGTCAATGTATGTACTGTATGTGGCAATTTACCACTTAAACTCTCTAGTCTTAGTGAAATGGACTTGAGTTACAACTGCAGTACTTTTTGAGTCTACACCACATCTTTTCACCAAAAACAGCCGATCTACATTGTAGATCGGCTATCTGCAAGGCGCTGTGAGCTTGCAGATTGGCTATTTTTGGCAAATGTTCCCCCCAGAATATGGATAATGGGGTCCAAGGATTAATAATATACTAATTTTTCAGAATTGGAAGGAGGTTGTGAGATATGGCTACAGTAGGTATTAGCTGAGAGACCCAGAGTGACAGCTGAAGTCTAAGCTAATAGCCATCCATGTGACAGCTGGCCCAGCAACACTCCTGAGGCCTAGAAGAAGAAATGGTTCTAATCTTCTTCAACATTGTAATTTCAGGTATAAGGACATATTTATCTGTTTGTCTGAAAGAAAGAAAATGTCTCTAGGTTCAGTAGTTAATTTCATGTCTGAATAATGATAGGCAGAAGAGTAAGCTTGAAGATGGGCTATTTTCGCGTTGTGATGAGTTTGTAGAGTCACTATTTTCACAGCATGTTTGCCTATCTTCGTCAAACGATGGTCTATTATGGGGGGTTCTTGTGGTTAAATCGATGCCCCCGTCTATGTAGGTAGCTACTCAGCATGGCCAGAGGGGTCTGTCTCCAGCTGTCAGTTGACAGTCTGTTAGATGCACAATGCCATCAGACATCCTGAATGCCCCCCCCCCCCCGCACACACACACACACACACACACACACACACACACACACACACACACACACACACACACACACACACACACACACACACACACACCATCAGGATTCTTCAGGGCGACGATAAACATTCAGAAGCGATTTCACATTTGATATCTTACGATATAAGCAAAGTATTTGTTTACATTCTAAACTTAAAACCAGTGAAACCAAGAGCATCAGTGAAACCATTCAGATAATAAAATGCATTGAATGGCCTACAGTACATGTTATGATTGATAAAATGACAGGCGAAGTACAAATCTCAGCCTGGCTGCACACACCATGTTCAGGCTATGTTACTGAACATGGTGTGTGCGTGCGTGTGTGCGTGCGTGTGTGCGTGCGTGCGTGCGTGCGTGCGTGCGTGCGTGCGTGCAGATTGGGGGAAGGGGGAGGCAAAGTCACATACAAACCTACACTCACACGCACGCACGCACGCACGCACGCACGCACGCACGCACGCACGCACACACACACACACACACACACACACACACACACACACACACACACACACACACACACACACACACACACACACACACACACACACACACACACACACACACACACACACACACACACACACACATTCTTTCATTCTGTGGTAGACTCTGAGCTGATGCAACAGGAGAGCGGCTGCCGGGAGGTGATACCATTCAAGTAACATAAGTCTCCTTTCTGCCAATAAATTGATAATTTCCCTGAGGTAAACTCAAGTGTGCTAGTTTATTAATCCATCTAATAACATAACAGGAGAGAAATTCAAATTATGACTGTTTAGGTGGGAAGAAAAGAAATGCTTTAATGCCATTTGTTACATTGAAATGCTGACTTCACTATTGACAAATTTAATTATACTTATGTGTAAACTACAGTACATGCACCTATTTAGGCCTGCAACACGACTAATGAGTGAGTAGTTGCAAAGGTTCAATACAGACTTCACACATATTTCCACTTTATTACACCTGCAGTTTTTATTCTAGAATATCTTGGTGAAAAGCTGTATGTTTTTCCCTCTCTCTGTTGTGTTTGGATCCAAAGAGAATGGTAACTCTACTTGCCGATATCCAATATAACCACAAGATGGCACTATGGACTAATGATGATAGATATCTCCCTTCCAACACAATTGGCCAAGAAAGTCACATGGTAAACACACACACGCGCGCACGCATGCACGCCCCCCCCCAACACACACACACACACACACACACACACACACAGTAAGTTAAACAGCATAACAGAGGCATATCATAAGGACAAAAGTCAAGAGATTGTCCCACAATAGCACAAGACCAACTTTCTACCATGTGAAAACTAAACACATGTTGATCTGCTGGAACTGAATGTGGAATCTGATGGCTATATTTGCCAAACAACAAATAAAAGGAGAGGTCGGGGAGAATTCAGCATGGCTCAGAACTAGGCTAATCCTAATTGTCCTGACAGGGCATATGAAATACACATCTATCCAGCTGAGATTCCCTCCATCATCTGTCAGAGTGTAAACACTTAAATGACTAAACAGTCAGCCCTAAACATTCAAAACAGTTTTCGTTGTGCACAATGCAGACTGGTAGAGCTGACCTGATTATCTTTAGGAAGAACAGTCACAAGGCTCTGCATAGATACTCTTTGTTTTTGTGTCCTCAGAGCAAGGCTGTCTGTTGATTTCTCAGACTCTTGCCACTCTGAGCCCCCTTTTGTCCCCTCTGCTTGCAATCAAGGGCAGCATGCAACAGGATTTTTAAGTGCTGTTACATTGCCTGCAGCTGGTAATGTTTTCTCATCATTCTATCCTTGGACTAAGTCTCTTCTGCCTCTCTCTCTCTCTCTCTCTCTCTCTCTCTCTCTTTCTCTCTCATGCAAAGCACGCATGCAAGTACGCACGCACGCGCACATGCACATGCACACGCACACACACGCACAGAAGACTCCACTCTATACTTCAACTTTGTGCATGTCAGGAGGGCTCATAGCAGAACCTTTACACACACAGGGCCTTGGATATAGAGATGCTGCTAAGATATGACTTCCTCCCCAGCCCCCAACTGTGGAGCTCCCTGGGGCTATATGGGTGCAATAAATTACATGAGCTCGGCTCAGCATATATGAACACCACTTCCTCCTGACCTCTTGGAGTAGGTCACTGCCCCCTTACTACTGTCTCTTTTGACATTCACACAAACCACCCCTCAATGGTGCTGCTCTGTGCTGGCAGAATGTGTTCCAAACCGCTTTCAGATATTCAGGGAATTTTGTTATGCTTTTCCTCCACGGGCTAAAATCCTACCAGAACTTAGTTTTTGGAATGCCACATGAACAATAGCTGTTCCTCGCAGTTAAAATAGGATTATATGGTCCCTTGTTGGACAAAGGCTCACTCTTCAGTCAAACTCTGGTGCTGACATATGTCACTCATTCCAGAGTTTCAGCCTTGACCAATACGTCAGTACTCCAAAAAGTATTTGATTTTTATCCAGCACCTCAATTACTAACTTTCAGCAGCAACTAGCAGTATTAAGCTCTAAGGCATCATGTTCAATTTCAATAATATGTAAAAATTGAGGTTCAGTGAAGCTTCTCAATATCATAAAAACAAAATTAAGTTTGCAAGACAATTGGACAAAACATTCTGAAACGATAACGAAGCAGCAGATGTTTTAAATGTATGTCTTTTTATAGGCAGTTTGCATGTATTCGTTTGATAGGCTATTGTGGTAACTAGTAAACAATATATTTTCTCTCTCCAGGATCTGGTTTCAGCGGCCAATGACACAATCTTTTCCACTTGTTCTCAAATGCTAAACCAGATGTTGGTTCCACGCTATACTTCATATGTGGTTTACTTCAAAAACTAGGTCAAATCTTAGAATTGTTGTAATATATTCTCTGTCATACGCTGTTTTTCTTCATTCAGAACTATTCAGACATTTAATGCCATGGTAACTGGTTTATATAGTTATTGCGGGGGTGAAATAAGCTCTCTCTGTCCCTCCCCCTCTCCCCCTCTCCCCCTCTCCATCTATCTATCTATGTATCTGTATCTGTCTGTCTGTCTGTCTGTCTGTCTGAATTGCGCTGATGTCGAGGGATATGTTATGTTAACCCGGTTACACAGACACACAAACCTACAGAAAGACAGACAGACAGAGAATTTTTACTTTATATCATTATTGTTTGAACTGGTGCAATACCAGTCGGAAAGCATATCCCCCTTTGGGTCCTCAGTAATACACATGAGTCGATTGGTTGAACAGTTCTTGTGATACGTGAAGGACACACACACACACACACACACACACACACACACACACACACACACACACACACACACACACACACACACACACACTGTGCACACATGCAGAGATTCTATGAATTTATTGATAAATTGTCCTTTTGTGTAATTCCCTTATGTTCAGATAAACAAAGTAATTCTTTACATAAAATGTCATGTCATATGTTCCATGGAGTTGGGCTGATGTGATGACAGCCAGCAAAAGTGATTCATTTCACAAAATGAACTCTGTTCAAGAAGGAAAATAACGCAATTCATCAACATTTGCAATGAGTCATAATATGCTATAAACCTAGTGACACTGTGATAGAACACTTTTCATGTATTACTGGAAGAAAGTATGTTTGATACCATTGTTGTGTTTGCAGGATCTTTCTTGTTCTTATACTCCGTCTCTTTATGGAGTTTGGAAACCAGTGACCTTACAAAATGCAAGGCCATTGGCTACGTACCAAAATATTTCACTTGGAAGAATTTTGTCCACGCTTAAGTCATTATAAGTCTTACATCATTCAAGGGAGTTGAGTAAATTAACAGTTGATGAGTCATGTAGTCTGTGTTGTAACTCTAACCTCTGGTGTCATCGAAAAGAATTAGGAAAAAACAAACCTGGGGAAATTCCATGGCACTTATGGCACTTATCTCATTAGCCTTCGTGCTTGTACCAATCAATAATACAACGCACACCCAATAATTATTACACCAAATGGTGACATTCTTTGTTTTTGTGAAATTAGACACCCTTGTGTGTATAATTGGATATGGGAGAACACACAAATTAAAAGAGTGTATGAATTGACCCTACACAGTCTGAGTTAAATTAACAATGTGTTTTGCTTTGCAGACACAACAGCTGAACAGACACGTTACAGTTTGAGGCACAGGGCTTTTCTATTCTCCCCATGCAGGCCCATAAGTTGTTCAACCAAGTCATGAAATATTCCGTCTGATTCCAAGTTCAGCTCAACAAGTGTGCATTAAGTCACCTCTTGCGTCTCTGCCATTCACCATGTCTGTGGCCTGTCATTTTCTTACAGGCTTTGTAACCATGGTGTATGTTGTGTTTGGTTCAGCATTGCAATAGTTCCTTTTTCTTCCTTTGCATGCCAATTACAAGTATAGCAGGATTACTTAATTTTGCCCCTACTGCCTTCCACCCTCCATGTTTAGCTGAACTTACTTTTAATCAAAAACATATCTACAGTATATTATCTATATAATAGACTAGAGGAAAAATGTTTTAACCACTTAAACCCTGGCATCATAGGTGAATATTTTCAAAATTCTTCAAAACCTCTTTGAAAATGAGCCTGTAGATACTGACCATGATACTGTCATGATACTGACAATGATACTGACAATGATACTGACCATGATACTGACATCATACTGACCATGATACTGACACATCTATTTGGGTAAACTAGCATCATTAGAGAATGTATCACTTAAGGTTACTCATTAAGTGGGAATGTTATTGTTCTTACATAGTTAGGGTTACCGTCTGGTTCACCATAAGGACAATCCAATTTAAGGTCACTGCCTTTGTGTAATAACAGCATGTATTGTTTTTGTCGGGTGGAAACCTTGTACTGTATGTCCAAAACCATAACTTTTCATGACATGGAAAAAAGAACCTGCAGTGTGTTCCAATGGATCCCATGTCGTTATTATTTAGTCACAAGCTCCTCAGCTTGTAGATCTGCTCATTTCGCTATACTTTTGTGAGGCACTCTTGAATGACGAAGCAGTAGGGCATTGGCATTCATTTAAACAGTAGAAATATGTAGATAAGAGGTTTCTGCGCAACACGACAGCAACTATATGTATTCCACTGTTGATTTGACATAAATATGTTTTCTGCACCACTGTCCCTCCTACTAACAGTTGCATGACTGCTGTCTCACAGCTGTTGGGTCCTACTAACAGGCAGCATAGTGCTGGAATGTTCCCATGCAGATCCCCTATTCACACACGGTACATGCAATACAGGGTGGAAGCCCTAAAGCACACCCAGACATTACATGGAAATTCCAGTATTGGGGTGCGGAATCAAAATCTTTTCTGACATAGTTATATCAAATCCATTTAACGAACTGTACTGAAGGTCCACCTCTTGTTCTTTGAGCACATACTGGGAATTATTTTAATCTGAATGTTCTTTCATTTTTGGCAGTTCAAGGCAAAGGGGAAAAAAACTGTTAGTTGAAGCAGAGTAGCTCTGCCTGTAGTCCAGAATCATGCCTAATATTTCCAAGGGGGGATTCCCCTTTGTATGAGCGGAAGATGTTTGGTTTCAAATGCAGGTGGTTCTATTAGAGGCTGACTAGGGTGGGTTTCCCCGTGTCTATCTGTGTGTGTCTGTGTGTGTGTGTGGATGAACCAAAGGTGTTTGTTTGGGAGACAAGTGACATAAATTACAAAACATTATTCATGGCCATGACGACTTTTTATCTAATAGTTTAATTTTATGAACTGCAGATATCTGTACTTCTATTTCCATCTGTAATTCTACAGTAAAATATTTGCCTTCTATAGAGGCTGTTTTCGTTGCCATGTTGGGCAGATGCCCTGCTTGACAATGAAACAGCCCATTGAGAGTTGCCCATTTGGCCACTACTGAAAAGACCTGGATTGGAGACCTCCTTGGATACCGGATACCAGTGCACTGGACTGGTGGTGATTGCCATTGTTCCTGTCCCTACACTGGCCCCATCTTTATGAAAAGCAGAAACACTGGAATTTATCCCAGAAACTAGAAATAACATCAAAGAAGAAGACAGATATGTACAAAATATGGAGTGCTCTTTAATGTGACATTTCTACCAAACAATGAAGCTAACCTTTTCTGGAAGTTAAAACCCATCAGAAAAGGCAAAGCACACTTTTCCTGACTCTGCAGATTTAAGGCTGACCCCTGATCTGGGTGATCTGTCATCTGTTTCTTGTTGACAGTGTTCCAAAGCAGACCACAAATGACCTGATAACACCTTATCCGGAATAGAGGATTACAGGGGGCTTCTGGTGAACCAGAGACACAGCCTGCTTGTTTGCTTGACAAACATGGTGCAAGAAGCCCAAATGTTTCTTTTGTCATTTATCAAGAGGGTGTGTGTATGTGTGTGGGTGGGTGTGGGGAGTTAACATCTTCCTCTTTTAGGAAAAGAACGTGTTTGGATTTCTGCTTATTATCTAAATGGAATTTGAGCATGCTGTCATACTGGAGGAGTATTTCAAGATAAAGAGTTCATGAGCCGGATGACCGGCCGAACTTTCTCAACGTCCTGGTTGAGGTAATGGGCCAAAGCCAGTGGTGGAAGAAGTAGGCCCACTGACAGTAAAAATATCAATACCACAATGTTACAAGTAAAAGTCCTGTGTTCAAAATTTCACTTGAGTAAAAGTACAAAAGTATCGGCATCAAAATGTAGGCTACTTAAAGTACCAAAAGTACTCAATATGCAAAATGTCCCATTTATTTTTTATTTTTTTAATTTATTTTTTTATCATTTTTATCCCTCAATTTTGTAATCCTTTTTTCACCTGGTGCGAATTTGCTAAGTGATCCTGGGCACTACACTCCCCCCACTAGCCTAGGGAGGCCAGGGCCGAGCTCATGCCTCCTTCAATGCATGAGAGCCAACTGACCTTCATGTCACCTGACAGGGGGGAGTTTCCCAGGTTGGACGTAGCGTGTGGAAGGAACACGTTATTCCAACCAGTTCCCTTCCCCTCCATCAGGCGCCCCGGCTGACCAGGGGGAGGCAGTATAGTGACCAGGATTACTACATGTTTTTGTGAGGGTATTAACTACCCTAGGAGACATGGGGAGAACATGCAAATGTCCCATTTCAAAAACGTGAAAAATAGCAGATCTGCAAGCTCACAACGAGTCGCTTTGCAACGCGTTGTGAGCTTGCAAATAGCCGAATTATATAGGGCTAAAAGTGGTTAGGCCTAATGTATGTTTTGTAATAATAATCTACAAAATCTACAAAGTAACTAGTAACTAGGGGTTACGTAGGTAACCCCAGTTTTCTTAGTTTCATAGTAAGATATTAGTTTCTTACAGAAACGAAAGAATAACTAATGTTTTCAAATAATTGTAGTTTAGTAAAAAGTACAATATTTGCCTCTGAGATGTAGCCTAGTGGAGTAGAAGTAGGCTACTGAAAAAGTACTGAAATTTGGAAATACTCCAGTAAAGTAAAAAATACCTCAAAACTGTAAGTACAGTACTTGAGTAAATGTACTTGGTTACTTTCCCACCACTGGAGGACAGTGGAGGTATAATGGGCCAAAGCAAGCACCGTGTCCTCTCTCTCATCAGTAATCTCCTCACGCGTGACGTCACGCAGCCTGTCTCCTGTCGGGGCGCAGCGCCGCACACACACAGTGTGTGGACTAGCTGGCGGTAACAGTGCATCCTCCTCCCGGACGCAACATCCCTGTCTGTCGCTGTGGCTCAACTTTCCTTAAAACATCCACCATAACTTCGGGACCACTGGGAAACAACTGAAACCATGGGTAAGTCTTCCGATATTCCAAAAAAGGTTTGAAAGACAACTAGCAAGTGTCACGCGACACCCAAAAATAAAGTAAAGTATGGGAACAGGCAGCACTATAGTGTGCCTGTTCCAATACTTTACTTTATTTTTGTGATAGCAGTCCCTGCCTGTGTCATGTGAACTAACTGTTAAGCGTGTGGGGCTAGTGGGGCAAGCAACTTGTGGAAAAGCGATTAGAGAGATAAGTCTGTAAGGATTTCCCTACAGAGAGACAGACCGCCGTAGCTCAGCATAGAGTGAGTGAGAGGAGAGCCCAGTACCTCACTGTCTCACTCCCAAAGCCCTTTATTAGGCTGCTGTTGTTGAGTTGCCCCACACATTGATTATTAACAACATGAAATAAGACATTTAATCAGAAGTGGACAGTGGTGGAAGAAGTACTGAGATATTTTTACTTAAGTAAAAGTAGCAATACCACAATATAAAAATACTCTGTTACAAGTACCAGGCATGTGTTCAAAATGTTACTCGAGTAAAAGTACAAAAGCAGTGGCATCAAAATATACTTAAAGTAATAATATAAACAAAAATAAACAACATTTTGAAAATAGCCGATCTACAAGCTCATGATGCAGGCGTTGTGAGCTTGCAGATCGTCTATTTTCAAATAGCCTATGTATGAAATATGGGCTAAAGTGGTTAATGTATGTTCTATAATATAATAACGTATATCTGCAAATTAACTAGTAACTAAAGTTTTCAAATAATTGTAGTGGAGTAACCTACAACATTTGCCTCTGAGATGCAGTGGAGTAAAAGAAAAAGTACAGAAAACTGGAAATACTTCAGTAAAGTAAAAGTACCTCAAAATTGCACTTAAGTACAGTACTTGAGTAAATGTACTTAGTTACTTTACACCACTGGAAGTTGAACTCATTAAATCTCTCTTCTTTGACACTGATTGATGATGTCTTGTGTCAAAATATTCCACTGTTGAAATTTCATAGCAAAAGTTTGACTGGGTTATTCTTGGGGAGAAATAATCAAGAAAGTGAAACTGCACCAGAATTAAATGTAGTCAGATGCTCCACCGCATAGCATGGCCTACTACTAGTGTTGTTGTCACTATAAGGCTGAACTAGGAGAGTTCTGTAATGGGAGTTATGCTTCTCTGACTCAGAGTCTCAAGTGTTGGCCATCTGTGTTCTCCACCCTGGGGATGCTGCTTGGGAGGAGTGTGCGTTGTTCATGCCATGGATGTTTAGTAACTTTCTTGAAGGCAGGCTCCTAGCTGATGTGAGGCTTTGAGACGTTAACAGGCTGTGTAGACCAGATGGGATAGTAGGGAGGGAGAGCATTCAGCTTTCACTCCCCAAATGTTCTCATTTATAGGCTTAGTCTTCTGTGGATATTTAATTGTCAAGCCATTAGGGGTCTAACATGTTTAGGGAACATTGTTCACTGTGCAAACTAATTTCACATGTTGAGTCTCTCGGGGAGAACCAAAGGTAGCTTTGCTTACTCCCTCACACACGCACGCACGCGCGCGCGCGCACACACACACACACACACACACGCACACACACGTGTGCACACACACACACACACACACACACACACACACACACACACACACACACACACACACACACACACACACACACACACACACACACACACACACACACACACACACACACACACACACACACACACACACACTCTTAAGCGTGTTTATTTGCAATGGTGCAGCAGCTCTTAGAGTCTTCTTAAGCTTCATTTATACTCCATCACAGGATGTAGTTGCTTGCTGTTAAAAAGATGAGGTCTTTTCGGCAAGCGGCACTGTTGTACTACAGAGTATAAATTAAGGTGGAACACTGGCAGAGTGAGAATGTGAATCAGTGCTCATTAATTCATTTTTGGAGCGTTCACAGTGGTGTCTTTGTGCTCCTAATTTGGAGCCGCTCCTTTGTATGACTCCAGTGCCTCTTAATGTAGGGAGAACTTCACTGAATTGCAAGTTTCAGAGTTTTAGACACAATGTGAACTAATTCCCCGCAGCCCCTCATTCACAGTCTCATGGCGGATATTGCCCTGCATGGCAAATGACCATTGTGTATTGTCCACTAGCTAAGACTCCCTTCATATTCAAATAGTTTCTGTAAGACTTTTGAAACAACAGCTTACCTCGGTCTGGGTGGAATGACTTGTCTTAGACTTTTTATCCTTTTAGGTCTGCCTTTGAGATTAATTATGAGTTGTAAACCCCTTATAAAGAATGTTCCTCACCTCTGTTTTATTAACCACTTAGACCCTCTACACTTAGGCAAACGGACCTGAGTTGCACTCTTTTCCCTGTACACCAAATTTCTTTGCCGAAAATAGCCAACCTACAACCTCTTTGCGATGCGTTGTGTGCTTGTAGATCTTCAATTTTCTGCGAATGCTCCCCCCAGATTAGGGATGCCGGGGCTCAGGTGGTTAATAACATCTGTAATCATATATGCAATGCAGTTGCCTGTTATGTTGAAAGTCTAATGGCTAATTCATATTTTGTCACACAACTGTGACACGGTTGTTGACAGAAAGTGCAGGCCTATTATGTGAAGCTGTGTGGGTGGAATGGTTCTGCCTGCCCACCAAAATAAACAGGATGTCAAAGAAGCTGCTTGAGTTTGTGGAATTGGAACTGGAAAATTGAAGATGTCCCTTGGAGGTTATAACTTTATCATGTGCCTGACTTTCATTGTTTTTTTTTCATTGGTTTCATAGTGACTTTCACCTTGGAGAGAGGTCACACAGCATGTTCTCGATTCTTTTGGTTAATAGTTCAACAGTGCTTTGGCTTGTGCCTGGGATGTGGGAGGATAACTTGGCGGCGTGTCTGCTGCACTCGGGTCCGCGTCAATATGCCGACGGCGCATTATTCCGACGGTTACTAACCCTATACCTAACCCTAACCCTAACCGCACGCGGAAGCCACGTAGTCAGAGTAACGGGATGTCGGACTTATGGGCAGTCCCCCTGCACTCAAGGTGGTTCTTAACACAGAGATACAGCAAAGGGTGTCATTTTACCCCTGTATCCTGTTAAGTTCTTAGTGTTTCTACTCTGGCAATTACTTGCACACGTAAACAGTGTGTGGTCACCAGACTTCTGTGATAGCGACAGCAGTGGGCTTGTGTGTCTATCTACAAGTAAGCATTTTGTCTTTTGTCCAGATACTCATAGTGTCTGTCTCTTGGTGCATTTCAGTAATATCACCACCATACTCACTTTAGTGAAAGAAACTAGACTGAATTCTGCATAGTACAAAATGAGTGCCAGCTGCTTTTCTACATACTGTAGCATATTGGTCCATAGAGAATTAGAATTTAAGAAGGCTATTTGTCATTCAGAAGTTCTGCTAAGGGCAGGTTGGGAGGTTTAGCAGCCTGTCAAATTATGTTATCTTTTTTAAATTGCCACAATTTAATTATATGCCAATTAACATTAAGGACTGTCTTGTGACTGGAGGTGAATAGCCTACTAATCAAATACAGCAAATTATGGACTTGACTGAACAGTGCCTCTGTTCCTCTTAGAATCAGTTGCTTGGTAGCCAAAAGAAAAAAGGAAAAGAAAGGAATTACTTTTCCTCATGGAAACTCTTGAACCCTCTGCTTGAAAATACTTTCACCAATGTTTATAGCCAGTTTTCTTCTAAGCAAGTTTTCTATTTACTGCGGTCATTCTCTGGAAAGGGTGATCGCCAGTCACCACAACTAAATGCAGGCGAGATCTATTCTATATACGGTACATGTTGTACCTTTGTTTTGCTGTATCTTTTTATTATTATTAATGATTTTAATTAATTAATTAATCACTTCCCTGACAGAATGACTTTGCTAGCATGAAGGCTATGTTGTCATGACCCAGCCCCTAAGCCTGCTGATGAATGTTAGTGTGAAGCTGATGCTCATTGGAAACTAAAGGGCCTAGCTGCTCATGGAATGCAGCTAAACTTCCTTCCATCGTTCGTCACAGACCTACACAGAGGAGTCAGCCAGTCCATTTGGTAAAGTAATACACATTTAGAGTCAGTGTTGCCAGGTCAGATTATAATTTTCCCCCAAGATTTTATTTGAAAATAGCAGATCTACAAGCTCACAACGCGTCGCATTGCGATAGATCTGCTATTTTCAAATAGCTGATGTATATGTTTAAAGTGCTCATGTGGCCCATATGCCCTTCTTTTTGGCTTGCTTTCCTAGACCTGGATGCTCTCACAGAATCTGGCAACACTGTTTAGAGTGATTATGACAAAAGCATCTGGAAAACACTGTGGCGCATGGAGCACCTCGTTCTTCTTCTTACCTAACTGTGCAGCATATGCCCGCCTGCCACTGTCAGAACAAGTATGTCTGGAAAGTGTCTGATTATTTGGGTGACACATACAGTACGTTACTGACACGCAAGCGGGCTGAATGCACGTAACGTGACCTTGCATCCTGAGTCTCTGTGCAGAGAGGAAAGACCTAAGGTTGCGAGCGCTATGCCAAATAGGGGGATGTTTTCGCTCTCCGAACCAACAGCTTGTCAGGCGATGTCTGAACAATAACACAGTGAGATAATGTTTCGCCGGCTTTGAGTTGACTCAAGGTGATCTCAGTTAGAGGCCATGTGGCAGAGCAGCGCAGCTGTTCCCCAGAGATCTGCATGCATGCGCTGGAGGAAGGACAGAGGGAGGCTGTAGGAATGAATCTGCAGAGGCACTCTGTCTGGAGGATGTAAACACACGCTCACACAGAGAGATTGCGGTTTTGTTTTGATTGTTGCTTTCTGTCCTGTTCAAAGTATTTTGTCTGTCATCCCAAATGAATCCCCCCAACTCTGACCTATTTGATCAAATCTCCACTGGACTAGGGGACACCAAAGAGCCCAGGTCCTGGTCATGACGTCATTGGCAGCCAAAGTATAGGTTTTCCTATTACACCTGATGATTTGTTTTGTTGGCAAGCATGCGTTAACATCGATACTTTCTAATTGACTATTTTCCATGGGTTTTGCAGTCGTTAGATATACTAAACATCAACGCTAATGAGGTAGTTGCTGTCATAATTTAATGATTTCTGGGCTTTTTTCCATCTGGCAGAGGATCTGACTGAGCATCTTTGGCAAATAATGCGCTGGAAGAGGCCCATGCCAGAGAAAAATCTTTGTTGTACCAAAATCAGACCACTTCAGACCACTCAACCAACCTCCGTCATCTCATGCGTTCCTCACTGTCGCACTTTATCGTTAAAATCTCATTTCTTATCTCTCTCTTCTGTTGTTTTAGTTTTGCCTTCCTTGCTGCATTCTTGAAATCTTGAAATCTTGATTTTGATGAAGTTTTCATCTCTTTCTCTCTCCCTCAGTTTATGATATATTTTTAGAATTAGTTTTATTTTATTTTCATAATTAGCAGATCTACAAACTCGGCTTTTTTTTGCTATTTGTTGTAGATCAATTATAGGGCTTAAGTGGTTAAGGGCCTGTTCATTGTAGCAGCGTGGAGGAGGAGGGGGAATGGAGGGTTGGGCGGTAGGGGTGAGGCTCAACAGCCTTAACCCCTAGATCTCACCCTTGTTAGAGCGATGTGCGTCACTCGGCTATATGACGGAAACAGGGTGACATTTAAGAAACTAAAAATTCTCCCAACATGCAAATGAGTACAGGGCTTCCGACATGCTGGGAGCTGAATACATGTCCTGTATAATATATGCTAATTATACAATCTGGCCATTTATTTATATTCAAGCCTACAGAAAAGACATTGTCTAAGTTGATCAAACGTGGTGGACCAATGGACCAACTTTTAGTCATAGTTTCCATGATCCTGTGTTTGCAGTGTCTTTTTTTCTTCCGCTCTTACATGACATGTTGGTATATTGCTGGCTGTTGACTGAATAGGTGATATTTGTCAGTGGAACAACAATGTGTATCAGAGGTTTTGTTCAGAAAAGAATGATTGTTCCAGAAGGTCTGCTAGCAGAGAGACACAGACCTGCTGCTGATGGGCATTCACTCACCCACTGACCAGGCATTATACCCCTATTGCATGAACGGCCACTGCCTAAATCCAATTATACCAACCTGAAAAGACACATTTTCCATAGCCAGAAACACAATATGCATTTTATATACCCTGGTCATATCACATGAGGGAGCACATTGATGAAATGTTAATCAATAATAACCATTTGTCCCAGATTGACCTAATTCATTTTGCCAGCACATAAAGCAAAGAAATAGATTGCAGCATAATGGGATGTGGAAGTGACTGTGTTTCAAGGTCAGAAGTGGTAGGTTGATGTGATTGGTCCATTTGAATCCAGAGAGAGAGAGAGAGAGAGAGAGAGAGAGAGAGATAGAGACAGACAGACAGACAGACAGACAGACAGACAGACAGACAGACAGACAGACAGACAGACAGACAGACAGACAGACAGACAGACAGACAGACAGACAGACAGACAGACAGACAGACAGACAGACAGACAGACAGACAGACAGACAGACAGACAGACAGACAGACAGACAGACAGACAGACAGACAGACAGCATGCTCTCCAGTGTGTTGAGACTAGTGCCAGGCCTGTGCAGCTGATGCCACACCTCTACTCTCTAGGTCAGGATCTGGGCCAGGGTTGGAGCAGCTAGGTCACTGGGTGAGAGCATGGAACAACAGGTGTCAACAAAGCTGATGCTTTTACCACGGTGCATTTAATTAAAGGGGAATGACCTGGATTAGAAATTGACATTTGGTAATCAAGTGAGGGGTCGCACTCAGAGTGGCAAGACCTTTGAGTTTCTTTTATTTCTCCATATGCCTTTACTGCACTAGAAATTGAGCACTTTCTCTTTGTTATGTACAAAACTGATATTATTTATCTATTTATTTATTCTTCCAATGTAGTTGTTATGCCAATTACCCCCTTGTGTACATAATCCCTGTCACTGCTGTACTAACCCCTGCTGCTTGGTCTTGGGGAGGGTGTAGACAAGCACATTTGTCTCCTCTGATACATGTGACACGACACCAACCGCTTCTTTTAACACAAGTTTCACTGGGAGGGCGTATCGCATGCGGAGGAACACGCTATCCTAGGCTGATAGATCAACCTGTAGGAGTCGCTAGTGCAACTTCAGAGATTTCCCTACCCTGCCTGGGTCTCACCCACAAACATGGCCTATTGTGTTCGCTGGAGTGCCTAGCCAAGCTGCAGGCACCGTGGAGGATTCGAACCCCAGTCTTCACGAAGGTGGGCAGAAACTTTACCAGTTACCACTGTGCCACCTGGACACCACTTGATTATTTTTTCATGACTTTTGACTTAGGATATTTCAAATTGTCAATGTTCACCAGGTTCCCCCTGTTATGAGGGATACATATTTAGGAACTGAAGGAATCTGACCGCACTTTTTATGCTGTGGCATCGGATAGATAGGAGATAAGCCTACAGTAAGTGAGAAGAGAAATAGTTGTGTTCGCCAGCTAATCTGCTGCAAGGTCATCTTTAGGGAGTGCGAGGGCAGAATACTCTCAGAATACACTTTAGACTGCTTTTGAACTGTGGGAGTGCAGTGGTGGAGGACTGTTAAAAAGGGAGACTGTAGGATTGAGCTGTTGGCAGGGTGCCCATGGAGCACATTCAACCCTCCACAGATAGCTCTTTGTCCTCGTCTCTTTTGCGCAGCTGCTAAACAACCGTAAGACAAAAGCATCTGGGGCGCCCCGTCACACTAATAAGAAGTGTTCACCATATGAAGAGCTGAGCCGAGCCGAGCTTCGACAGCTTCGGTCCATTTGCACGCAGCCAACGGCTACGTGTCGAGATGTATTGCAGACTTTTAAAACGTTGAACCCATGTAACCCTCTTACTTCCTCCCTGCCTCCTCAGGGCTCTGTGAAAAGAAATCCTTTTACCGATTTGGTGTACATCCTTAGCAGCTGTAGTAGTAGTTGTGTTTAAGAGAGAGCATGAGAAAGAACTAGAAATAAGCTAAACAGAGCTGTTAGTGTCAAGCAAACCGGACCACCATCAACAACACTATGAATTCCTGCTCCACAACGACCTCCATTCTTCAGAAAGCAACAGCTGTCAAAATGAAAGACACTACTCACATCTTGCATCTCGGAAATCCTAATATACACCTACAGTAAGATATTTAAAGACTTTTTGTGACAACGGGGTCACAAAGGCCCATCTTATGTGCATACAATGCACATTTGTTCTGTGCTTCTGAAAACAGTGCAGCTCATCTTGGATGTTGCGTAACATGCACATGATGCTTCCTTACTCATATTGTGGGGACAGTGACGCATGTGACATCCTGGAACTTGTGTTTTGAGAGGGCAATGACCTCGATGGACTCACTGTCCGGGAATCCTCTTTCTGTTCAGCGAGGCTTCCAGGCAAGACTTGGAATTCTCCGCTTCTCATCCTCCAGAGAATGCGTTGATAGGCATGAAAAGGCACTTCTGTCAAGCAGATGAAAATCTGGATTGGCTGATTATTTTTCCCGGATAAAAGCGACAGCTGCAGGAAACCCAATAGCCGGGGGAGAGGGTGTCAGTGGGGAGCGTTCGGTTCACAGACTTTCGGGATCGAGGAAACGGGGTGAAAATGTGTGCGCCTTAATTTGCTTGTTCATTAAATCTGTTAGTAAATGAACTTTGAGCACTTCAAGGCCAAATACAAGTCTGTCTCCCAAGGGCAATAATGTGTTACATTAATGCCATCGCCACACCTGTTGTTTCAGTATTAGAGGGTCTCGTGTCACTTACGGTTGCGTTACAGAGGAAATGAGAAGTGAAAATATCGCAGGGCAAGAGGGGGAAGTGGTAGGGGGTGGGGGGGGTGTTAGACCAAGAGAAAATTAACCAAATGAACCCTGGCGTCCCTGTTCTGGGGAATGTCATAATCTGCCGAGGGAGGCAAGGGGAGGTAGTCCATCAGAGGCCGCGCCACCAGTAGGTGAGCTTGTAGATCGGCTATTTTAGATCGGCTATTTTAGATCGGCTATTTTCAGCAAAGTCATTTGGTGTAAAGGAAAAAGAGAAGAGGACCAAGTATAGACCCCTGGGGTACCCCAGTCAACTGAAGTAAAGACGGTTTAACGCATGGGAACCCACCACAAAAGTGCATGGCCAGTGAGAACGGCTACATTCATTTCAACATGGAGCATCCGTGCGCTTATGCTTGCGCGTCCTGTGGGTTTCCTGCTTAAGTGGTTAATACAAACTAGCAGGAAGAGGGGGGGGGATCCCAGATGTTCTGAAATGCAGCTTGATCCCATTATTACTACACAAAGACCAGGGGAGAGCGGTTAGCAATGTAGAATATCATATCTGCACCACCACGGAGGGGTCTCGGAAGTCATCTTAGCTTTTGACCTCCACGCGATGAGAAACTAATGCTGTAATACAAAAGAGGGGCCACAGCTGAGGATGGGAAAGAAAGACGTTGGTGAAGGAGGTTGAACATCTGGAGTAACACGGAGCTTCGCTCTCACAGGGGTTGGAACAATAAAAAAGCTTTGTAGAACTAGACTGTCAACGGTGCACCTTAGTAACCAGATACACATGAAAAATCAGAGTACGTGTTTCCTTACCAAATGCCACGCTCAAGCTGTGTGTGTGTGTGTGTGTGTGTGTGTGTGTGTGTGTGTGTGTGTGTGTGTGTGTGTGTGTGTGTGTGTGTGTGTGTGTTGTTGGTCTATGCATAATGCATTTCAAATGCTCATTTAACTGAAAGTGTACAAATGGACCTGTAGAGGCCCGTTCATAGTCCCTAGATGGGTCTAAAACGTGCGTCAGGGGGTGAGGGATTCCGTCCGTTCTTTACGGACGCATGCATAGTCGCTCACGTTATTTAGGGGTTATTTTATTTATTTTAAAGTGTACAGGCGTAATACACCTATTCATCCACCAGATGGCAATTGCGAGAGTATGTACCGGTACCTATAATGTTGCCATGTCTGCTTACTATAAGCGACTTTGGGCTTATTTTTCTGTAAAGTTGCTTGTAAACAAACAAGCAATTTTGTATTGGTGGTTGCGGTTTTATTTGGGCTTGTTTCTAAAGTGTAGTTGCTTATTTGGGCCAATTATTATTTAAACCAGTGATTCTCAAACATATATATTGTAGATCTGCTATATCTTAGTCGATTCTTTTGGGCTTGTTTTCATAGACCTGGTTGCTTATTTCTCTCACAAAACCTGGCAACACAGCCAGCTGCAGCTAACAACATGAAGCTACCATTGTAGCATCTAGCCAAAACAACGCAATAAAAGACACAAACTAGTCCACAAACTAGACAAAAACAATGGTTGTCTACAAAACGTGAGTTTCGACCCCTACTGCACTGTGCTATATATGCTATATATTGTCACAGACCGTGGATCGACCATAGGGATCGACGGGTCTAAGTGCTTAAGTACATTTACTCAAGTACTTCCACCAACCAACGTGGGTCTTTTTTTTGGAGAAAGAGGGCCCGAGGAAAACTTTTTTTCCTTATACTGCCAACGGTCTCCACTGGTACTACAGGCAACGTACAAACGAACGTACGTCGGCCTGACGGTGAATGTCGACTGCACGGACGGAAATCCTGGAGCCGTAAGTGACGGAGGGGGAGACAAAAACGACAACGCAAGGAGCGCTGGCGCTTGTTACGTCTCCTTACGTCCGACTATGAATGATACTTAAGAGTGATTGGACTATACAGTCACTACTGAGTATGACGGAGTACTTCGTTTTTACAGTATAGCCTTATATCAATAAAGTAATGATGACCCTGCCACAGGTCAGCCGTGGACTGTCCTCTACCAACTCGCAACGCAGTAAAATCCACAGTGTTAATTTCTCCATTTGTAACTCTGAGAATGTACAAGTTACATTCGGACATTCTCACTGAGGATTTTGCTGTCTACCAATTAGCAATTAGGTCCCATCTCTTTCTAGTGACGCTCGTTGTGGCCCTGTAACGTTTATGTTCCACTGGAAACACTCTCACAGTCACAAGGGTCCGTCACATCAGTTGGTTCCTACAACATGGCTCCCACTACCGCCGTGACTGTCTGGACTGGCACATCTGTGCTGGGGGTGGAAACGTCAGGTTCAGGATCCAGCAGTGTTCTTCCCACGTCCCGGACGCAGGGTCTCGGGAGTCGGACCCATCGGAACGCCAAAGGAGTGACCCTTCGGCAGGACAATGGCATTAAAGCGATCCATGTCGTCAGCTGTTGTCATAGTGTTGACGGTGAATCCTGACACGGCTGGTGGGGGGGGTGGGGGGGGGGGGTCAGGCCTGTTGAGAACCCTGGCTAAGCTGAATGAAGAAGGACCCCCTCCACACACACACACACACACACACACACACACACACACACACACACACACACACACACACACACACACACACACACCCCTTGTCCCAAGGCTAGAATAGGGTAAATTTAGGGGTCAGGGGTGAGAGGTTGGCAGTGTGACGTGGAAAACAATGGGGCTGGCTGGGGCTGGGAGAGAGACGGAGAAAAAGACCCCAGCAGCTGGGAGAAAAAGAAGGGTGGAGTGAGGGGTAGAGATTCTGGGGGGGGGGGGGCTTATGGGAAGCCCCCGAGATTAGTCGAGTCTCTGCTGTCTTCATGCCTCTGTGCTTCATTACGTCTCTATTGTGTGTGTGTGTGTGTGTGTGTGTGTGTGTGTGTGTGTGTGTGCGCGTGTGCGTGTGTGTGTGTGTGTGTGTGTGTGTGTGTGTGTGTGTGTGTGTGTGTGTGTGTGTGTGTGTGTGTGTGTGTGTGTGTGTGTGTTTGCGTATCGGCATGTGTTTGCATGTGTGTTTGCCATGCCCATGTGCCCTGCCTGTGTGACAAGTGGGAGAATGAAAGAGCTCCTTCCCCAACTTAATGTTATTCACCATCGCAGCAGCTGGAGCGTGAGAACCTCTGGGGTGCAAACAGTTCTGAAGTCGTGAGAAACACGAAGAAAAGCACATATGGAACCTGGAACATCGACAACCATAAGAAATGTCACGCACTCAACAATATTTCCAGAAATGGAACGGCTGCACTGTTATATAATCTGTCACTCTCACATATAAGCATGGCAAAATCTGCCACTCTCTCACAAGTCAGCTTGTTATTGTTTGTCTTTCTTCTTAATTTTGCTTGGTACAACATGCTCTATTCATATGTCATTGTGTGTGTTTCATAAGTAGTGTTATTGTTACTAACATGATATCTTCATCAAATTCATGGCTCTTTACAAGTATTCCACAGGAGTAGCTGGCTCTCCTCCAAGCCAAGGTCTTATTTAGGTATTTATTTTTGGGGGCTTTGTCAAGCCTTTATTTGACTGTGACAGTGGTGAGAGACAGGAAATACAGAGACGCAGTTGGTCTGCCTACACACTATTTACTCCTGTCCTGCTAATATCTCTATAATTGTTGTAGTGAAAATATTTTCAACACCTGTTATGTTAGTCTCTCAAGACATAAAGGCCGCTCAATGAACGGTTGCACAATCAGCTAAATATAACACAGCTAAGGATGATAGACAATGTATTTAAAGGATTAACCTTCCTTTGGTGAGATTTATTCCTGCCCCTAATTATGTCCAGCACCATTGTTTCAGATAGTTGTAATAGGCACGCTGTATCAGAATGACTGATTGGCTGGGTGGGGGCTGATCATAGTCGTTTGTCAGCGTGGTGGAGCTCATTTGTAGAGCTGCTGCTGCTGAGTGTGGATGTGCTTTCCTCCCTTGAGAGATAAACCTGATTTGATACTTTGTGTTTTTCTTTGATCTGTAAGCTGACGACGAGTTGCGATGCGTCGTGAGCTTATAGATTGGCTATTTTCAGCAACACCATTGTACGATGGAGTATAAATTAAAGAGTGTGGAAGGGACAGTCTGAGTCAGACTAGAGGAACAGAGAGATTACAACATGTAATCACAGCATGGGGGCCGTGATGATTACATGTTTCATGCCTCTACATAAGGAGAGCTATCTTGGAGGATAGTGTGAGGTTCTTAATCTGAAATAAATGTGAAAATGATCTTTTTGAGAAATGTACAAGTATGTTGGCAAGCAAGAATAGATATATTGAATGTACAGTATTATGTCTGTAGGAGAATTATTGAGGTTTCTATAACCCTAGATTTTGATATGTGATATACCGAGGTATTGAGGCCTTTCCTGCCAGTAGAATGGAAAATCTCATACAAATGTTCTTTCAGTGGGTTCTTTGATTCCAGTGGAATTATTGAAAGAGCCGCATTTAGCTATGTGGGCTAAACCGTATATTATAGGCCTTATTTATTCTGATAGCCTTATGTTCTCTGGGGAAATGAAATTCTGCAGTGTTAATTTCCTTGGCAAACTAGTGTGACAGTAACTTTTGTCTGTTGGAGAGGTGCGTACATGTGTACTTGGTTGATCTATTGGGTTGGTAAAGTCTAATTTGTACATTGCTATATGACAAAGCAATGTGATCTGATCGCACAACATACATCATGCCTTAAACGTGGTACACCATAATGAGACTGGTGCACCTCCCAGAAGAGAGGCAACGTTTAAACATTCATGTTGTCTTGCTCTACCAGGAAACAATAGAGAATTATACCTTAGTTTTCCCACACAATGATGTTCATGACCATAGCTAAACAAATAGCAAAAAATACTCCAACAACAATAAGAAATTGAATTGACTGCTTTCCATTATTACTAAGTTCTATTAAAACCAAAACAAAAAACACCCATTCTCCTATTTCAGTCTCTCTGGCTGTCTCTCTCTCTCTCTCTCTCGTGTTTCTGCTATCCCAGCCCATAATTGTTGTCATGACTCCAGCATGAAAGTCTTGTTGCATTGGATTTTTCCACCCGTGCCAATGTTCCCCAAGTCATGGTGGCAGTTCCAAGGTAGAGAAGGAAGCCTGAGTAATATGAAGCATCTGTGCCTCGCTGAAGCAAACAGCGTGACCAGTCCAAAACCACAGTGGCGGTGAAGGTGCCAGAGAGCCAGAGTCTTCAAGTCATTTTTAGAGGAAAAATATGGCCGCTAAGCATCTCTTGAGTGTTGCTTCCTTTCCAGACCTAGCACGATAGCACCAAAAACATGCAATTATAGAAGTGCTGAGTCAGACGTCCTGGGGATTATTTGGTCAAACACTAGCAATTACACTGAAGGGAGAATTCCAACCGGAGAATAATACAACGGAAGGTATTTACATGCCAAACCATAGAGCTATAGCATGTCTTGCAAGTGGTTAAAAGAGAATACTTGCTAGGGCTTTTTATTTAGCAACACATTGCGTGAAGCTGGGTGGCATATGATGATGTTATGTCATGCCCTTACTACCCCACTGGATTTGGGTGAACAAGATTTCTTCCCCTGCCTGTTTAGTTGCTCGTTCAGAGAAATCTCCGCTTATTGAAAAGTCTGGGGAAATCTAAATGAATTGAATGGGCTTGGATGGTGGATAAAACCAGCACTAACGAACGGACACCGTCACCTACAGTACTGCTTTGAAACCCAATCCTGATAACGTTCACTTCCAATATGGACCGCCCTCAATTATTTAAAATGGTTTAAATAGCAGATCTACAAGCTCATAACACATCGTGATGTGACACGTTGTGAGCTTGTACATCAGCAATTTTATGACAAAGTATATAGGGCTTAAGTGGTTAATGTTCTTTAGTTGAGCTACTGGGAAGCTCCTTTGTGTGGGTGTGTGCATGCTGAACAAATATTGGATGAGTAAGAGTCATGCTGAAATCTAACCGCTTAAGGAATTAAAAACAACAGCAACACAGCAGCACTATTTTTAGCCAGCTCTTTAGAAATCCCCTCAAACATAACAGTTACTCCTCAGATTAAGTTATTCTTTCCATTGTGTTAAGAATAGTGTATGCGGCAAGGCTTAGCAGTTTGCTTTGCAATAGTCAAGGCATGTGACATTTTAAATGCAGATCGCTCTTGAGATGAAAGCTGTAAACAAACCACAAGTTTCAAATAAACTATTCTTCATGGCATAAATCAACAGGCCTCGGATTCAGAGTCTTTGCTGAGCTTACTGCCTTTTGTCTGACATAGCAAACAGGAAGTAATAGCCTCATTACGAGGATGCCCATTGCAGTTTCACCTCTTGTTCTCCAGGCGTCTTGCTGTAATGAATGAGGACAGTTTCTCTTTAATGGCCAAGCCTATCAGCAATTTATGAAGAGGAATTATCTCTTGGGGGCTTCAGACAGTGTGTTTAGTCATTATGGGGCAGTATTAGCTGGACTTCTGGCTCCTGGGATGTGCTGGGAGCATAAGGCCTGATCTAGTATTACTCACATGGCAGACTTTCATCTTCTGTGAAAGTGTCTAATTTGCTTGGAACAGCTTTGGGAGCATTTTTCGTCAATGAGTCTACATGTGCTAGTTGAAATTAAACGTACTGTATATCATGTAGACTTTCACTTGTTTCTGTTCTTGTTCCGGCTCATGGTGTAAATAGGTCATCAAACAAGTGAATGGGTCTGTATAATGGGTTTGTGGACTAGCCTTTTTGTGAACAAATCAATGGCTTGGATGCCAAACGTGAAGTCAGAAATATAGAATGCATTGACGTATGAATGGGGCCTACATACCAAACTAGGTCAGTGATGCAGTTAGTTTCAGGCCAGGGAGGCCCTCAGCATGCCACAGTACAGTAAGATCAATTCATAACATGCAACATAACATGTTACACATAGTAGAATCGTTTGAGGGGAGGGAATACTTTATTTGAATAATTTCCCAGTTCTGATTGTCAAACATTTTCAAGTACGTTGTTTACTAATATATAATAATATATAACAAGTACAAATTTCTCTGGTCTTCTTCAAACATACAGTGTACTGTAAATGTACATTAAATTGTCCAAAACTGTCTCCTTGACTTGCTTTCTGCTCAGTTTAAGGTGTTGGCATAGCGAGTACTTTTGCAGACTGTGTATTGGTGTGTGGTGATGAATGGCGTTCAGGCTCAGGCATATCGGCCTGGCTCCATGAGAACTCCTTCCTCTGTATGGGCCAAGCAGGGCGCAGATTCCTCACGGGTGACTGAGCACAGAGGAGCATTCAAACCCGCGGTCTCACCGCATATAAAGACTGACCCACAATGAGCCCTCCGTTATTTGACTATAGGCCTCATCATCATTCAGACCGTGGCCTTGACAATGGGGGTGGCACTGTGTCTTAAGGGCTGAGCATGACGTGCTCACGCTATGCTTTGCTTCTGCCACCTATATGGTTATTCTCTCAGCCATTCATCCAATCACAGCTGTTTCTCTGCCCTGCACACTTTTTTTTTTTTGGGGGTGACCCTTTGTTTGGCGAGACATTGGAGGATGAAAACCGATGTATGTTGGTTAAGGAATGACTGCTTTTCGCTATTAATGCGTTATAAATGTGTTGATGACAATGCAATCAGTGACGTCTTGACCATCAGCTATCAAAGAGGAAGATTTGACTCACTGGTTCACGTATTTCATAAGATAATTACCAGGCTCAGTATAATGCTGAAGCTTCTTGGCTAACTCTGCATTTGCAACGGGCTATGGTACCCCCCCCCCCACGCCCCCTCTTCTCTCTCGACAAAGATAATGTCAACTCTCATGGTGGTTTTACAGGGCTGACAGCGAAGAAGCTGGCAGATTAGAGTGTTGGCGTTTGCTGGGGTGGGATCCCTGCTAAGTTCACTTCCCTGACCCCGGAGGCACTCCTCCCCTGCTGCTTACCCCCCCCATCCCCCCCCTGCCCTCCCCCCGCCGTCCTGAGCTCATGGTATCCGTGAGAAGACCCCACTGCAACACAGCACTCCGGCCAGCGCTCCCCTCTGAAAGCCCTCTCCCTCATTAGCATGCCTCAGGGGTCTCCTCCTGCCTGCAAACACAGCCTCTCCTCCTCCGATGTCTCCCTCCCTCCCTCCCTCCGTCTATCTTTCCGCCCTGTCTGTTTGTGCTATACTCGCCGTCTCGGGTTGCCGCTTCTCACCATATCCTCGTTTGCTCGTTTGTTATTTTGGCCTCCTCTTCATGTTGTCCCCCTTCTGTCCCGCTCTTCTTTTTTTGGCCCTCTTCAGTTCCTTCTCCGCGTCTCTGCCTGCCTGCCCTCCCCGGTCCCCTTCTTGTTCTCTGGCTTTCAGACACCTCTTCCCTCATCTGTTTGTACTGAGCTGTCCCTCCCTCTCCCCTTCGCGCGGCGGAGAGGTGGTCAGCCTTCCCTTCCTGTGTCCTTTCATGTGAGTTGGTTAAAGTCACCAGATGGAGGGAAGACAGCAGTCAGAGTTTGCTAATGAATGCTGCAGGAGCAGGGGGCATATGGTGCAAATCAGAGGATGAAGGGGTCAGGCTCTGCACCCCCTCGGCTCCCACACACAGGCACAGCCCCCCCATTCAGCCCCCTCCATCCCTTGCGCTGTAGTCAGATGGGAAATAGAGGAAGGTGATTGTGGGGCTGACATGCATTCTGCCCCTGCACACACATAAACACACACACACACACACACACACACACACACACACACACACACACACACACACACACACACACACACACACACACACACACACACACACACACACACACACACACACACACACACACACACACACACACACACACACACACACACACACACACACACACAGCACAGCACAGAGTAGGGCTTTCATCCACTGAGCAAAAGGGGAGGGCGACTCTCCCACACACATCCCTTCCTGTGATGTAACTAACAAACCCCATTCTCACTGGGCATGCAGCCCCTGATTGCCATGGTGCCACTCTGAGACTCAGACAGGGACGCCTCAGAAGAGGGAGCGTCCTCAGGGGGTGGTAAAGGGTTTGTGTGTGTTTGTGCACCGGCCTGTACGTGTGTGTGTGTGTGTGTGTCTGTGTGTGTGTGTTTTTGTGCACCGGCCTCTGTGTGTGTGTGTGTGTGTGTGTTTTTGTGCACCGGCCTGTGTGCGTGTGTGTATGTGTGTGTGTGTGTGTGTGTGTGTGTGTGTGTGTGTGTGTGTGTGTGTGTGTGTGTGTGTGTGTGTGTGTGCGCGTGCATGTGCATGTGCATGTGCATGTGCATGTGCATGTGCATGTGCATGTGCATGTGCATGTGCATGTGCATGTGCATGTGCATGTGCATGTGCATGTGCATGTGCATGTGCATTGTGCATGTATACAATATGTCTCTGTACCCAAACTGAGTCCCCCAAACACCCAGTGCAAATAGGACAGATGCTCAATCTTTCCTGTGCAAGTGGATTGCATGTGACGTACGGCCGGAGCAATAGGTTAACAGGCGGCGTGCACAGAGCTCAGCCTAATCCTGTCTGACAGGAAGCATCTATGATCTTGGAGAGGAAGAGTGACATACAGGGGAGACCCTCAGCCCTGCCTTGAGTCAGTCATTCAGGACAGAGCGACAGGGCGGACGAGAGAGAGAGAGAGAGAGACAGAGTGGTCGGTTAACGTGCGAGGGAGGAAAGAGCAAGTGAAGGAGGGCGAGTGTGTGTGGGGGAGAGATAGAGAGAGAGAGAGAACAAGGAGAGAGATAGGAGGAGAGAATATTGCTGAAAGGAGGCATTTTTGTAGGATTGGATAAAAACAACCATGGAAACTACATCAGAGGAGAACCAAGAGCAGAGCCTGGACAAAAGAGGTACCAATGAGCACCGACAAAGAGACAGTTTAGTTCTTTTCACTGCTTTGTTTATTGGGGCTTTAACCTACTTGAGCAGGCATGGTTTCACGTCACACAATAGAAGGGAGACTCTGTTCAGCAGGGGACTCATTCATAGCCATTGTCTCAGAGAATTTCTCATTTTGCCCATAGCTTCACTGCAGACTCTTCTACCGGCGATGTGATGTGAGTGGAACTGTTGATATTTCACTTGCACCTCGTGCATCATGCAGCGTCGCAGTTGAGGGCACGCTTCAAGCGCTTTCTGGAGACAGCTGTCCATATGCTTGTTTGTGATCTATTTACTTTCTGCCTCTTTGTTGTTGTCACATCTGTCCATGTCTGCAGGATGAGGAGGGACGTTTGAGATTCTCACTGCTACTTCCACTATTAAGGACAAAAACTGCCGCCGCATCAATAGTAAATCAATGAATCGATCAGTCCTCGGGGCATGTTTCTGGGGGGGGCCGGGGGGGGGGGGTCGATGATTAATGAGGTGCATGAGAGGCTGGCAAGGACAAAGACAGTGAGACACATTAGGGAGTAGGCATCCTGGTCCCACGCGCTGACAGTAATGATGATGATACTCACACCATAGAGAAAGGGAGAGAGAGAGACAGCAAGAGAGGTTCCACTATTGGGGAACAAAATTCACTAAGTGGTTACAAACATGCAACCCCCATTGTTAGAATCAACAGGATTCATTGATTTTTTCCTTTGCTCTTTGAGGGGACTACATCCAGGTCAGGATAATGGTCACACTGTTCCACGCACACATTCCCAAGTAATGATGTCAGTGTGTTTATGACTTTTATTAATGATGTGGAAGTTGTTGTTTAGAATGATGTTCAGAACATCACATTGTTGTTGTTCAGAATGATGTTCGTAACATCACATTGTTGTTGTTGTTGTTCAGAATGTTGTTCAGAATATCACATTGTTGTTGTTGTTCAGAATGTTGTTCAGAATATCACATTGCCTTCATTGTGTTTTGAGCTGTCTGATGGAGTTCAGAGTTTTGAAATTCCATTTGAAAGGAGTGTTGCTCTGGATCGGCTCCACTGTTGGCAAGGCTACAGAGGAAAACTAGGTTTATTGCAATTTGTTTAGCATTGTGCCTTTGTTTACCACATGCATACACTCATAAAGACAGGCACGCGCACGCACGCTCACACACACACACACACACACACACACACACACACACACACACACACACACACACACACACACACACACACACACACACACACACACACACACACACACACACACACACACACACACACACACACACACACACTCACACACACACACACACACACACACGCACATAAACTCTCTCTTTCTCTCCCTCTCTGTCTATCTCACACTACATTTAGGAGCTATTGTGTCCATTATTACCCCCTTACTGGTGATGATTAACCACTTAAGCTCTATATACTTTGTTGTATGACAGAAATAGCAGATCTACAAGCTCACAACATGTTGCAATGTGAGGTGTTGTGAGCTTGTAGATCTGCTATTTTTGCTCTTTTTGAAAATAAAATGAAATATTTGAAGGGGAAAAAAATGAAAATCTGCCCAAAATAGGGATGCCAGTGTTAATGTGGTTAAACATAGTGTGCATCATGCCACCATCAGCTCTGCAGTCTGCATCTCTCATGCAGCCATGGGTGAGCTGCAGTCACAAGCCATTAGCTAACAGAGTATATGTTTCCCTTGTAAGATAAGTAACAGTATATGTTTCCCTTGTAAGATAAGTAAACAGCAGGATCGCTTCAGATGAGTTCGGAGGGTAAAGGCCCCCCCACAACCCCCCTGAGAATGGCTATAGCCATTAGGGTGTTTTAAGTGGCGTTCCTCTGCATGTGTGGAGTGTGGAAAATCCAGTACTTCTCATAAATTGTGTTTTGGCGACTCTCCCCAGCAGAGCAACAACAAACAGCAACACATCGCATTAGCAGCGAAAAAAACACATCTGCTAGTAATGATGTCTGATTTAGGACTTGATCTTGGTATTAGCTGGTTAGAGTTGCCTTGAAGCCTTTTTTTAATGGCTAAGAACTCAGTGGGAGAGACAGAAGCAGGAGACTTGGGTTGTCCTCATCATAAAGAGAACTGTGCACACGAGTGTGTGTGTGTGTGTGTGTGTGTGTGTGTGTGTGTGTGTGTGTGTGTGTGTGTGTGTGTGTGTGTGTGTGTGTGTGTGTGTGTGTGTGTGTGTGTGTGTGTGTGTGTGTGTGTGCGTGCGCGTGTGTGTTTGTGTGTGTGTGTGTGTGTGTGTGTTCGCGCACACAGGTACTGTAAATAGTGAGACTGTGTAGAAAATATAGGCTCTGTTTACTTGGCTCTTTCCAGTGACGGTCCCAGCTGTTGGAAGATTGCAGCGGTCTGGCGCTTTGTAATGCTGTCAGGCTGTGTTCACGTGACGGGCTCGGTTGCCGAGGGGATGGAAGGGGTTTTGATGAATCTGGGCCAGCTGTGTGTGTGTGTGTGTGTGTGTGTGTGTGTGTGTGTGTGTGTGTGTGTGTGTGTGTGTGTGTGTGTGTGTGTGTGTGTGTGTGTGTGTGTGTGTGTGTGTGTGTGTGTGTGTGTGTGTGTGTGTGTGTGTGTGTGTGTGTGTGTGTGTTAGGGGGAGGCTTGTGTGTGATGGAGTGGTCTGAGTAGCATGGGAGTCATGGTGATGAGACATAGCAGTGCAGTTTTGGGGGACCTGCTGGGTCCAAACCCTCCTCCTCTCTGCCTCTCTGTGTCTCTCCCCATGTTTGCCTATACACTGTAAAATCTTGACTGTTAATTTAAATCAGAGAGTGTCCAAATATAACCAAATGGACCTGCACAGGTTTGGACACACTATGTAACCTTTGTTTGTGAATTTTCAATTTGTATGCTAGCTAGAGTACTGTATGTTAATAAAATAGAACTTATATACAATTGTATTGTGGTTGTATTTGGTCTTCCTGCTCTTCTATTGAGACATTTATATGCTGTGGTCTGGTTTGACCACTATACTGGTTGACAATTTCTCACCTGAGCAAGCAAGCAGGGAGGCTATATTAGCTCAGTGGTAAAAAATGTCAGCAGTTGTGCAGGGGACCTGGGTTTGAATCTGGGGTAAGGACATAAAACGTACAGAGTGAAGCTCTGATGTCGGTTAGCTTTTCCCCTTATGAGTACATTTTTTTACCATCACAGATATGAACACTCCAGATTTCTGACATACGGTATCCTCCTGGAGGAGGGAATGTGTGGTTGGGTGGGGTGGCTTCTCAGTGCCCACACTGCCCACCCATCTTCACCCACCGTATAGCCCCCCCATTGTGGCCGTGCTGTGTGTTGGGCTCACAGCAGTGTTGATTTTGACAGCAAATTTTGATTTAGTTTTAGTCATAGTCTTTTGAATAAAATCCCATTTAGTTTCAGTCATGTTTTAGTCATCTGAAATGTTTAAATTTTTCTCTAGTTTTAGTCGACTAAATATCATAAGTAGATTGTAGATCTGCTATTTTCAGAGTGCAACCAACATAAAATGACTTGTCTTTTAGTTCTACTGGATCTCTTCTCCACTAGTCCTTCACTAACATTTTAGTCTAGTTTTAATTTGACGAAATTGTCAATATAGTCTTAGTTTTAGTCATTGTAGCTTTTTTTATTTTTTTCGTTTTTATTTCGTTTTCGAAAAAAGTTAGTCGACGAACATTTTACGTCATAGTTTTAGTCGACGAAAAAAATCAACACTGGCTCACAGAACAGAGGTCTGCATCGCCGGTGACTCTGTGAGGGGGGGTGGGTCTGTCCTCCTGCAGCCACGCGGGCCGGAAGAGCAGGGCAGTGGATCGGCGGTGCTCTGAATGGCCCCCGAGAGCCCAATGTGATGAACAGCACTTACCACTTCACACACTGGCTCTTTGTAGCACAGCCTTCCTCTCTGTGTGTCCCTGAGGGAGAGTCTGTCCTTCTGTCTGTCTTGTTTCTCACTCTCTCTCTCTCTCTCTCTCTCTCTCTCTCTCTCTCTCTCTCTCTCTCTCTCTCTCTCTCTCTCTCTCTCTCTCTCTCTCTCTCTCTCTCTCTCTCTCTCTCTCGTTCTCTCAGCATCACTCTCCCTCCCTCTGCATCACATTTAGCTCTCTCTGCCCCTCTCAGCCTGCTTGTTATCCGAGGCCACAACAACTGCAAAAGCTCGAGACCATCATTAAAACCTCAGCCACAACAGATTGTCCCCGTCTCTTTCTCTGTTTGCTTCAGCCTTTGTTTATGTCTCTGTTTGTTTCTGTCTCTCTCCCCCCCCTGGTTTCATTCATGTGGCGATGAGATGTTGAGCGGAGAAGAGTCTTGAAGTGGCCCTTGAGGTCTAAACGCCGGCAAATCAGCTGGGGCCTGGCTGGGAGCATATGAAAGTCATCAAAGAGGAGGATTCAAAGAAAGATCCAATGTGATTCTCATTTGCAGCGCTCCGTTCATTTCAGAGCGTGCCGGGCAGGCCGGCTCCATTTTGTGCGCCTGCGTGCACGTTGTCATACAGTGAGTAAACAACTCCTGCTGACCTGATCACCTGCGGGGGAGGAGGACTGCTGTACAGGACTGTAATATCCTGTATGCCGTAAAGTGAAGAAACAGAGTATTTTCTGCTCCCCGGGGGAGCGGAAATTGCTTTCACAGCTTCACCCAGCTGATTGCTGCTCAGATGGCTTTGATGAGCTCACCAAGGGGGGGGGGGGGGGTGGGTAGGCAGGGACAGGAGGAGTTAAGTGTTGCTTAGGGATACTTCGACGACACATATACTGGGGTCGAACCTGCTACTTTCCGATTCCCAGACGGCCTTTCTACTCACTAATCTATGTTACTGTAGTGTCTTATACTGTAAGCCTGTGTTGTGCAAGTGTGAGTGTACACAGTAAAATCCTCAGTGACTTTTTATCCATTTGTAACTCTGCGGGAGTGTACGAATGTAACCAAATCCATTTGGTCCTGTATCATATCACAATATGTGATATAGGCTGCCTGACGACAGTAATATTTCTATAGCGATCTTAAGATTACTGCAGGAAGCCCAGGTTCACTGTAAATCTATTCACTGGGATAACCAATGAACATTAGTCCAATCTACCATCTATAGTCCTTTGTGTGTGAATGCTAAGACTTTGTGTCGAGCTTTGATGTTGTTTTTTTTGTCTCGCTCATTAAGTAACAAGAAGAATTCTTTTACAGTGGTCCTGTGTGAACAGAGGATCATTCGTGAGGTCACTTAATCGTTAAATCCACGTTAGTGGGTCTTTCCTTGTGTTGGTTCAGTTAGCCAAAACAGTATTATTACTAACGAGCCAACTTGTCGACTCCAGCTGTGAAAATACCACCTCAGATTTATAGAGTTATTAAACATAACACCCAGTCAGAGGCACAAGGCTTCTCCATTGAGAGAAAAAGATCTTTGTTCATGACAGCAACGCCTGTGTGTGTGTGTGTGTGTGTGTGTGTGTGTGTGTGTGTGTGTGTGTGTGTGTGTGTGTGGGTGGGTGGGTGGGTGGATGGGTGGATGGGTGGGTGGGTGGATGGGTGGGTGGGTGGGTGGGTGTGTGTGTGTGTGTGTGTGTGTGTGTGTGTGTGTGTGTGTGTGTGTGTGTGTGTGTTGATGACATCATATACAGCGTTATCATGTGTGTTTAAAACACATTGCCACTACGGGCTTGGAATTTGGAAAGCAGGCCACTGTGGTATAGAGGACGGAAATCAAATGGATTGCCCATTGATTGGATCGTTAGCTTTTAGTGACATACACGTTCCGTCTCGTGCTGGACCGCGTTCGAAACGAATGGCAAACATTGATGCGTCGTTCTGACCTTCTCTGTGACAGGAAACTGGGGCATAGGGTCAAGGTGTTGCTTCATAGCATCAACTCATTCAAGCACAAAGCCGCTTAGTCCCCAAGGTAGAGATTCACTGTTTGTTCAGTGCCCCAGTTTGTGATGCATTTACTTGTAGGATACATACAGGGCAAACTGTGGCAGCGACACATTTTCACAGTCAGATCCATTTGGATGGAGGTTGTCACACGATGCTGACTGTCTGTCATGATAATGTCACAGTCACAGCAAACAGGGCCACACTAGCTTGGTTTCAGAGTGTTAATGTAATCAAAGTTATGATGTGTTTCAAGGCAGCGTTGAAAACCAAACAGACGCTTAATGAGTCAGACAACCTTGCTTGCTTTCTAAATGAAGCTTGTCAGAACTGTCAACTTGTAGTTGTACCCCACTGAATCCATCATAATATCAGTGTGACTGGTGTTGTTGCCTCTGTCACTCATGAACCGTTTTAATACAGGCGTAATTTGGCTGCAGATAAACCATTGTCACGCCTCACATCAAAAAAAGGATTTAAATCTCTTCCAGAGGGATTTGTTACATCCCTCTCGAAGAGCTCATGGGTGTGAGTGCAAATATGGAGCCTTCTCAAACCAGATCCAAATCACCCGACCCAACCATAACAAGAGCAGAGCGTTTCACCAGACTATTTTCATTTCATGTTTAGAATCAGTGGTTCTCAAGGTGGGGTCCAGGGACCCTCGGGGTCCCTTGAAGGGGTTCCAAATGGACCCTGACAGGCAGTGGTGGAAAAGGTACTCAAATGTTTTACTTAAGTAAAAGTATCAATACTGCAATGTAGAAGTACTCCGTTACAAGTAAAAGTCCGGAATTAAAAATTGACTTGAGTAAAAGTACAAAAGTATTGGTATCAAAATGTACTTAAAGTACCAAAAGTAAAAGTACTAAAATGTTTGAAAATAGCAGATCTACAAGCTCACAACGCGTTGCGATGCGACGCGTTGTGAGCTTGTAGATCGGCTATTTTCAAATATCCTAAGTATAAAATAAGGCTAAAGTGGTTGATGTATGTTTTATAATGTAATAATTTAGATCTGCAAAGTAACTAGTAACTAAAGTTTTCAAATAATTGTAGTGGAGTAAAAGTGCATTATTTGCCTACTAGATGTAGTGGAGTAGAAGTAAAAGTATAGACATTTTGAAATACTCCAGTAAAGTAAAAGTACCTCAAAATTTTACTTAAGTACAGTACTTGAGTAAATGTACTTAGTTACTTTACACCACTGCCTGTAACTCTAAGAGTTATGGGGGTCCTTGAAATCGAAAACGCTTGAGAACCCACTGGTTTAGATCAGAATCACCTGACACGACCAATACAAGAGCAGAGTGTTTGAGCAGACTGTTTTTATTTTATGTTTAGGCTCATATCCTCTGGAGCTCTGCTCCCATGCCTGCTCACCCTCCCCAACATGTTCATCAGAGAAATGTGGGCCGTGTTAGCGTAGCCACTCTGCCGCGGGCACACGCATTGGGTTGTAGTTATAACCTGCTGCCATGGCAACTCCTATTCACCAAGCGTGGGACAAAAATGTTTTCATCCCTCTTGTACCACACAAAGAGCCAAGATGAGCCTTCTGACTGTGAAACTATATTGCCCCGACCAGCAGTATGTTATATCTTTAAATTTACTTTGTCGTGGCAAGGGGTGCAAACACAGACAAACTTTAAGTATTCTCACTTCATGCAAGAGGCAGGAAAAGTATACAAATATGTATTTCTGTGCTTGCCTATCACTCACAGTGCTGTTTTAAATCGATAGAGGCTCAAATTCTTTTAAACTTGTTGGCATAAATGAAACGTTTCAATGTCTCAATTTCTGTCAGTGTGGTATTGTTGTGTCCTTACTTAATTGAATATAGGGACAGCAAGAGGTTCTAGAACGTAGTCCCCTATTCCCAGTAGGTAGTTTACAGTCAGATAATATATCTGTAATGATAGTGTAATATACTACTTTACTATGCAAACATGCCCTCAAAATGCCCCTGGTTTCCATAGGCTGCTAGCACCTGTCAGAGATGTTATATAGCCTATTCTGTGAAGGTCAATGTAGTTCTTTCAAGGCTCAAATAGTGTTAAGTAGATGAATTTGGATTACGCCGATGTCAAACACTTACTCTGGAGACTTGCTGTAGATATGAGGTAATCTGGGGAACACATAAATCTCATCCCCTTTACCGTGATGTCTTATAAATCTCAGCCTGTTTTAAAATACAACATCCCCTCTCAGACACGCATGTGGATCTGATTGGAAGCACATTGGGGACTGTTTACAGGTATCCACAGACTGTGCACTGTGGTGATTCAGCCTGTATCATCATAATAAGCTATACAGCTTTGGTTCTCAAAGTCGGGTCCGGGGACCGCCAGGGGTTCAAATGGACCCTTACGGGGGTCCATGGCCTAATGCATATCAACCTGGTTTTCATTTTAATTAAAAAGGTTGAGTACTGTACTATACAGTACAGTACAGTGGACAGAACTAGGCAGACCCAACTGGCTCACTTAATTCAGATATCCTCTGATATCATGCATCGCCATTGGTTTCCATTACAGCTTGGCTCCTGTGACAAAGTTTGATTAAATGTTAGATCAAATTGCGATAGATCTGCATTGTACTGAAAACAGGAAATGACCACAGACAAAGGTTATGCCATCTGGCATACAGGCTTCAAGATAGTAGCCTACTTTGATACTTAGTAGAAGTATAAATGACTGATGAAGATGTAGCAATCAAAACGTTGTTGGTTTCCACATGCAATAAAAAGGCTTTAACTGCCTGAGTGCTCCAGGACATTTCTTCATCTTTTTGCTACATGCACCCTGGCCTGCCTGTTATAGCGGAGTTATAGCGGAGGTGCAGAGGAATAGCTCTTTATTTACATGACTGTATATCTGTATGTGATCAGCAATGAGACTGCTGTGTTATTCTGTTGAGTCAACAGTTCTATGATGATGCCATTCTTCTCACTGTCAGTATCATTCCATTCTGTTTCCCTGAGCTTAGTTATGCTGTTACTTCTTCCTATACGTGAGTGAAGGGTAGAGAGAAATACAATCCCTTATATGGATTTCTTTGTGCTTGTCTTAGCACGTGAGACTGATAAATGTGAACGCAGCTGGTATGCTGTTTGGCAAAAGCTGTAAATTGTGACTAATTCATAACAGATCAGTCATGTTATCTTTGACTGAAGCTTGATTAACAACTTGGCGTCCCTATTTCGGGCATGTCATTATGGGTGAAAATGTTAAAAGATTGTCAAGAATTTGTGAAAATAGCATATCTACAAGCTCACAACAACGCATCGCATCACAATGCAACGTGTTTGCGAGCTTGTAGATCGGCTATTTGCGCCACTTGGCGTAGTCGTATGGTGAAGTATAAAAAATGGTGAATTATACAGTCATCTGACAATTCTTTCCTATTTTTTGTTTTGTTTTTTCCATCCAGGTTGCTTCGAGTGCTGCATCAAATGTCTAGGAGGGGTTCCGTATGCGTCGCTGGTGGCCACTATCCTGTGTTTCTCCGGGGTCGCCCTGTTCTGTGGCTGTGGCCACGTGGCCCTCACGGGCACAGTAACCATCCTGGAAACCCACTTCTCCACGATCACCAGTGACCATGCCATGCTGACTGACATGTGAGTGACCACTCTTCTGATAAATCTCCTACTGTTTCTGCAACCACCTGGATGCTAACCCAAGTCCTCCGAAAGGGGAATCCTCCGTTGGTCAAGGAAGATAATAAGCATCTGGGCATCAGGCAGGGATACTTTGTTATATGGATGTTGGGGTGCGATAGTTAATCAAACATGATCTATTTGAATAAAATACAAATATAGCTCACACCACATCACAATTTTACATTTTGCGAGCTTATAGATCTGCTATTTTTTTCGCAATTTTTCTATGTTCTACGAAATGATGTACTACTGTTCTAATGGTGATCAGTTATCCGCAATCAGTGGAGTCTTCCTTTTCCATCACAGTCAACAAAGTGAGCTCAAGATGCCTCAACCCAAGGCAGATCATTTTAAATTAGGTTGAGTTCATGTGAGTTATTTTTAGATGATAAAATGTCGCACAGCTTCACCTTACCCTCAAGAACAGACCTAATATGGACTTTTGTAAGTAGCACCCATTAATCTAGACAATGAATCTGGAGCGAGAGAGAGAAGAGACAGGGCCCTAGCTGCATATGTTTAATGTTGGGGTTTAAGAGTACTCTTGGAGTGCACTGTTTAATTTAAGATGTCTACAGACTGAGGCGTTCCATCTCTCAGACAGATGATTTCACCAGACGTGCATCACCTGTTATCTCTCTCTGTCTCTCTCTCTATTTTTTGTTGTTGTTGAGTGAGGGGTTTAATGTCACTCTGCTCTTCTTTTTGGAATCTATTTTCGTCTATTTTAGCCATGACCATCTGCTTACAATTCATCAGCATCAAACTGTTAATGAGTTCAAGATTCCACTCGATCGCAAAAAAACAACAATGGCATGCAGCACTTTTCCATCGCAAGCTGTGCCGTGTCAGACGCAATAACTCCACCTGACACTTTTACCATGTCTTTCCAGCACTTGCATCGGAGGCATACAAAATTGTCACCGTTGTTTAAACAAGAGTGCTGTGGAGAACACCCTGCGTGTTTTCTCCACAGCCATAAACGTACCGACTGTGGTTAAACTTACAACGCTTTATACTTCGTCGAAATGACGGTGTCTCAGTGTATCTTGTAGATCGGATAATATTTCTGTTACTATTGCTAATGCTGCTACAATGTCGAAGCCGAACAAAAATAGATTTTACTTTTATGTAGCTGTACACGAGACGTAACAATACAAACCACCTTGAACCTCGAGCTAGAGCGTGGCAAAGTGTTGAGGAGAAAAAGTACGTTTAATATGATAAAGAATAGTGACAATAATTATTGTGCAAATTTTTGTGCGGTGTCGTCTGTCCTTTACAGAGTACAGTTGATGCAGTATGTCATCTACGGCATTGCCTCCTTCTTCTTCCTGTACGGCATCATCCTGCTGGCCGAGGGCTTCTACACCACCAGCGCCGTCAAGGAGCTCCACAGTGAGTTCAAGACCACCATCTGTGGACGCTGCATCAGCGGAATGGTACGTTACACCATGCAACCACCTCCCCAGGGCTACAATAACATAGTGGTTCTCAAACCTTTCAATTTCAAGGGCCCTCAAATTAATATGTTTATTTGGCCGTGGACACCCATCTGAAAATGTTTTGTGCCAGGGACCCCGACACAAAATGTGTTGTTTTCAAATGTTTTCCCAAATTCCAAAGCCATTTGACGCAAGAGCAAAATGGTCAACAGTCATCATGGTGCTGCAGAATGAATGTTATGTTGACCTTATTATGCTAATAACATACCCTCTCTGTTCTATGGCGGTCAGTTTGTGTTCCTGACGTACATCCTGGGCATTGCATGGCTGGGCGTGTTCGGCTTCTCCGCTGTGCCTGTCTTCCTCTTCTACAACATGTGGTCTACCTGCGCCGCCATGAAGGCACCCATGGCCAACCTCACCATCAACATAAACACCATCTGTGTCGATGTCCGTCAGTACGGTGAGAGAATGACACACTGTGTCCGTCAACATAACACATTCCAGACGCATTCATTCTACCCTAAGCCATTCTTCCACCTTCCATGTTGCATTGTTAAGTGGTTCTAGTGTTCTAGTGTCTTGTCTTGTCTTGTTTTGTTTTGTTTTCTTCAGTGAGTCAAGCTCAGGTCAGGTTGAGGTGCTGCAGAGTTAAATAATGAGTGGAATAGAAAAACACTGTTGTCATTTCTTTCCCCTTGCTCAGCACCATCTCGAGCTCCACGAGGCAAGACCATAATAGTAGCAGTAAACCAAAACAGATGAAAATGCTCTTTGTGACATTTCATTGTGCTTTGATATGGTTATGGTCATGTGACAGTGTAACAGAAATTGTGTGCAGATTAAAACCATCTTTGTGATATAAAAATAAAAAGCGACCGCATGCTGTTGACTCAGTAGACTTTTGGCAATCCTTAGTGTCTCATTCTGGGTTTTACTAAGGCACAGTGCAAGAGATTCTACTCTGCGTAAATATAAAACTTTTACTTTCACGACTGCAGGAATTATCCCATGGAACGCTACACCAGGCAAGGCTTGCGGGGAGGCGCTAGGTGACATCTGTAACACCAGTGAGGTAAGAGACCCTCTCCCACCCAGACAAATAAAACAGAAAGGCCATGCGATGGAAGCAGAGAGCGAGAGTCCTATCAGCCGCGGGGGAATTCCTTGTGAACTACTTAACCCATTAAGACCGGGAACTAATCTGTGTCATTATTTTAGATTTCTTTGGCTATTCAAAAATAGCAGATATACAAGCTCATATGAGCTTGTAGATCTGCTATTTTTGTTCCAGGGAACCCCCCAGAAGCAAAGATTTAAGTTACAAATGTTCGCTTTACAAAATATATATTGAAATATTTGCGCACATTTTCACGATTTTTCAAAAATAGCAGATATACAAGCGCATAGTGCTATGAGCTTGTATATCTGCTATTTCTTAATAGCCAAATAAATCTAAAATGACAGAGATGGGTTCCCGGATTGAATGAGTCAACACAAGGAAATGTCATTCCTGAAATGTTATGTAATACAAACGTTTTCTTGCCTTTTTTCCCCCCTTCAGTTCTACCTGTCCTACCACTTGTACATCGTAGCGTGTGCCGGGGCAGGAGCCACTGTCATTGCCCTGGTAAGCATTTCTCAGCCTCTCCACTCATCCTCTCCTTTTAGCCTATCCTTGCATGGTTGGTTTGTATTTGGTAGATCATGAGTGCAATGCGCCCTCTCCTCATTTCTCACATGGTTTATGCAATCACGCTAAGGGAGATGATTACACATAGTCTTTCTTTCCACGGCTCAAATTCCATTCGCTGTTGTTCACCATCTGCTTAGAAGCACCCCGGTTCCCTTTTGCCTGATTTATACTCGCTTGTGGATCATGTGGCGCTCCGGAAATCGCAGATCTGTGAGCTTGTTAATCGGCTATTTTCGATTTGTGCGACACCGCACGCAACAAAGTATATTAAAGGAGTAGTTCACCCAAAACATCTCTTATTTTCTATCAATTACACACCCCATGAAGCCTTGAATTCAGGGAGATTTGTTTGTTTTTGTCGCATTCCTAAGCCAATAATTTGATGACCGGCGGAGTCTCCGGTAGAAAATAAGTAATGTTTTTGGTGAACTACTCCTTTAAGCCCTGTTCGGATTTAACAAGGGATGGAATCAGAGTAGTATATCAGGTTAAGGTTATTCACCTGTACATTAGCATTTGCCTAAAATCCAGTTCAAAGAAATAAATAGAAACCCAAATCTAAAGTTAAAGTAAAGTGTAACAAACTAAAAGGCCTTTTTTTCTGGCCTTTTTGTCTGGCACTGGCAGTCAGATATGGTTTATGGTGTATAAATTATACAGTATATTGTATATCAAGAGCACAGCTCTATGTTGTTATGAGTCTTACATCAAAAATGGCCATTTTACAGATTACATATTTTACAGGCTTCTGGGGGATTAAACAGTTACAGTGTTTGGATGGACAGGTGTAAGTAGTGCAGTTGCTGATTGTGGTTTAATCCTGGACAGGGCTGGTGTAATCAGCAATTCTTATGAAATAAAGTTATTTATTTGGTTCTTCTAACCAAACTCAGAATCAAGAGTTTGATGCCATTGATCATGAAAACAATATCTGAGATGTTACAAAGTAGGTACTGTACTAAGGCCTGATTTATACATCGTTGCGTGCCGGTGTCGTGCGCTCAACAAGCTCACAGCATGTCACGAAGCGAAGCACTGTGAACTATTCTTGGCACGCGACACCATTGTTACGACAAACTATAAGCTAAGCATTACATGGTATTGGAGACTAGTTACTGGAGTGTTCTCTTACCCACCTTTATTCTGTTCTCTTTCACCAGCTGATCTACATGATGGCTACCACTTATAACTTTGCTGTTTTGAAGTTTAAGAGTCGAGAAGACTGCTGCACTAAATTTTAATTTCCATTAAAGAGCCCAGTACGTCTTTTTTTTTTTTTCTTTTTTTTTTTTTTTGGGACACCGTACTGAGTAGAGTCAGTGGCCACTGACAACAAATATAAAAAAAATAACTAAAAACCTGAGAATAGAAACCCAACATCTCTGCATTAGTATTCACATGAAGTGTAAATAGCTGACCGTACAGTATGCATCCTTTAGCCTTTGATATCCAGGGATATGCCTGTCACAGGGTCCAACTGTAAAATCCTGAGTGTTCATTTAACTCAAATGGGTAAATGAACACTGAAGATTTGACTGTGTACCTGATGTGTGTTGTCTTCAGAATGGAATGATATGGTATAATTGACTGGATTGTACTACTCTCTTGGGGCCTTATTTTAGAGAAATATGTTACTAAAATTCACAGAAACATGCACAGCAGGAAAATCACATCAGTGTTATTTATAATCCTTGAACCTTAACGTTAAAAAGTTCTGTGTCAGCGCGTGACAGTATTTTTGCACACAGTATTCCACGTTACACAGAAAAAGAATCGATCAGTTGCAATCAAAATGAGTTAAAGGCGTTGTGTACTTGTAAAATACAGACAGCTTTTGCGGATTTATTTGGTGATAGTTTTTTTTTATTATGAATCAGATGTACAAATAGTTTTAAAAGGAACTTATTGAACACAGAAAAATAGCTCTTAATTTTGTCCATAGACAGGAGGAGAAAAGCTAAATGATCTCATACAATGACAGTGTTCTCAGGCATTATATTTTTGATAGTGGAGGTTAGTGTTTTGGGTGAAGAAGAATTCTAGTGAAAATACAATTGTAAATGGACTTGCTACAGTAAATAGATTTAACACTGGCTAAGTGCCTTGTCCTTACATTTCTTTCGTTTCTTCACCGATAATTTACATTTCTTTTTTGGTGCCAACCAGCAAAACCGCAAAGTATTACACAGAACATTTTCAGTATTGATTATTTGCAGCCTTTAAACCTTTGTCTCAAACCAGGTCCTAAACTGAATGAAAAATGTATCTACAGAATTATGACGATGTTGACAAGCTGAACAGTTGTGTATAGTAAAGTAACTGCACATATCTAGCACACCACTATGAAGGGTTAGGCCAGTACCAGGGGTAAACCTCTGCGTGAGGCCATTAGCCTCGGCTCATTTCTTCATATATTTTATAAAAGGACATTTTCCTTTTTTAGAGAAGAAGGCTAAATGTATTTTTTTTCCTATGAGATCTGATGCTGTTATAGCTTCAGTTATGAAGTTGATGTTTTGTTTCATATTTTTTCCTTTATTCATTCAGAAAGTGCCATTAAAGAGCCATTTGGTTATTTTTTAACACTGAGCCTGCATGCTTACAGTTGTTCTTTCTTTGATTTGTTTATGATTACTTATACTCCATTTTTCATATATTTAATTCTCTCCTACATTTTTGAAGACTGTAGTTGTTTCCTCTCTTTCTATACAAAATAAACAATCTTTGTTTACAAAATATCCCCAAATTGTCTATTTCTTATCACTTTCAGAGACAGAGAGTATAATGGAATAATAAATCATAATATTTACTGTGGTCTACAATAAATAGGCTCAGACTCACGACACTCGTGGAATTTAATTTGCTTTGTACTAACCTCCACAGCCTGCATGTGTTAACATCCAGCACCATCCCTATCCTATTCTCATCTCTTCCCCTTCAAAGTGCCTTTACCTGTAACACTGTCAGTAGCATACTAGTGACTCCAGTACAGTGATTTCTATAATAATCTTAACAGTCAGTAATTTTGTTTGTCACGCTTTCGTGTAATGTCCTTTGACAAGCTTAACTTTTGTTTGTGACGTAGCTCTGACTTCCTGTAGCTCGCTTTGCGTCTTGACATGCTCACGGGCCATCCCACCCCCACCCTTCTCTTACAGATACACTTCCTCATGATTCTGTCAGCAAACTGGGCCTACCTAAAGGATGCCAGTCACTTGCATGCCTACCAAGACATCAAAATCAAGGAGGAACGGGAGCTGCAGGATATGACAATGACATCACGCTCAAAGGAATGCCTCCATTCCTACACATAAGGATACCAGAATTCCACATGCAGCACACATGCAGACACTCAGACACTCAGACACTAAAAGGCTTGTTTGCCTTGCTTAAATTTGCGCTCCATCGTATGATGAAGTCGCGTACTGAAAATAGCAGAAGTACAAGCTCACAACGTGTCGTGATGCAACGCGCTGCGAGCTTGTAGATCTGCTATTTTCACCGTGCGAATCCGTTGTACGACAACGTGTAAGTTGGGCTTAAATTAGTCTTAAGGGGTGCCCCTCTCTGGACCAAGAACACATTCAGCTACAATAACCTGCCAGTCGCACTCACACTGTGCAGTACAGTACTAACCAGGCTCCTAACAAACTAATGCATCACTGTTGCTTTCTGCACTAACTTGCCAAGAAGTGTGTTTGTTGGAACCTCTGCTTTGTGTTGCATATGTATCTATGCGACGAACGCTATTGTTTACTTTTTTTCTGGAGGAAATAGTAGCCTTGAAATATGATCTTGATTCATCCTTTTCTTTTCTGTAACCCCCCCCCCCCCCGCCACACACACACACACACACACACACACACACACACACACACACACACACACACACACTCACACACAGTCTTTGCTGGTGAAGCTTGAAACGTTGCACTATTCTTTTATATGTAGACAAAATTACATTTTGTTTTACAGTGTCGTTGGCAGTATTCTGGTGTGTGGTGGCAAGTTTCGAATAAGGGAACGCAGAACATTTTGTATATGACACGATACTTTCTTCCTTTTGTCAAATCCGAGACGCAGTCCTCATTTAATTTCCCAGCACAACATGAAACGCCTTACTTAACAATGAAGAATCAATTGTAAATAAAACGTCAGACATTTTGGATAGACATTAGATGCAATCCAAGGCCTACACATTGGGTACAGCATTCCATTCTAACACAGTGCCTAGATGTGGTGTTACTGTTGCTTTCTGTAAGCTATCGTTCTTCCATTAAGTATTAGGATCAAGCACACAACAGTTAGGTATTTTTAGTGGTCATAGAGCTTAAATTAATAGACAGTTGAATTACCTACTACATCATTTAAATCTTCACATTTATGCAAAACATTCTAAATAACACTACCTCAAGTACAATAGAGCCTGTAGAACATTGCAAACCACAACTTCTCCACTTATGTCCAGTATGAGCAGTTTGAATGTTACCCATAAGCCTATTTTGTACTTCGTCGTACGGCGGTGTCGCTCACCCATAAGCAACGCTGTCGTACGGCAAAATATTAATTAGGCTTCAAGGTGCCTCAAACGAACACCTGTAAAGATAATTGGAAAGAACTGCACACTCGGGCCTCTACTGCATGGCAGTTTGATTGTGGCTGTGACATCACAACTTTTGCGAAAATCATCATTACAGAATGTCAAGCATGACTTCATGAGAATAACTTGCTTTTTGTAAGTGTGGACTGCTGCCAATCTTGGGATGAAAGGAGCTTTTTCAATGGCTTTTTTGGACCTCTTTGTATTAATTTACATATTAGAACACACACACACACACACACCCCACTTCTGCATTTGGATTCACAACTTGCAGCCAAAATATGAAATAGCCTAAACTACTGATGAAATCCAGCCTAAAGCCTCATTCATTTCTACTTTGTTGTATGACCATGTCCCTCGTTGAAATTAACTGATTTCAAACTGAAAGACATGACCCATCACGTTTCAGTTGGTGAACGACATGGTCTTACAATAAAGCATAAATTAGGCTTAATTGGCACTTCAGACTGGGACGGCCTGGTGAGAGTTGAATCACACCCATTCTACTCTCCACACACTCAACTGCCAGCTTTCCTCAAACCACAACCATTTTGCAACCACTCATCTGGCGCACTTAAATATTATGCCTAATTTATACATAGTTGAACGACAGTGTCCTGCGCCGAAAATAGTAAATCTACAAGCTCACAACGTGCTGCATTGTGAACTTGTTGATCGTCTATTTGCGGCACGGGACACCGTTGCACGACAATCTATAAATCAGGCTGTATGGTGCTTCAAACTACCCCTAGAATATGCAAGTGAAATAGGTGCATAAAAACCTTAAAAGAAATACATACTATATGTAGAGACTATCTTCTCCCCAATTGTTCTAAACTCCCATTTGTGACAATTACATATAAATGGGGTTATGTAACAAAGTTCAAAATGTATGTAACTTGTTTTGTTACCATGGCAAATGTTTAGAAACTGTTTGTATTTAGTCACCTTGAATATTAAGTCCACATCTGGAAGACCTGCAAAACTGTTTAGATGTGAAAAAAGTTGAGATGGTACAAATCAGGATTTGTAGTGATATAAACAGGTATATATTTTTTTTGTTATTATTGGAGATAAAAACCACTCAAAAAAAAACAAGACTTTTTTTTTTTACTTTGGAATTGCATGTGTTTTTGATGTGCAATTGTTATAATACTGACATAATTACTTATGTAATCTTTGATTCTGTTAGATAGGAGAATTACAGGGATATCTTGTTTTTTTCTTTATTTGATGAAGAAAACCTTTCTCCAGTGATGTAAATGATGTACCATCATTTATACTTACTTAAATAGTAGGCAGTGTTTGCCTGTTTCCTCTTTTTTATTTTCTAACCAAATACAAATTAATCTACTGTACTGTATGTCTGTAGCATAGTCATTATAGATGTTCTGTAGTTTCTTTTTACCAATTTAAAGGTATATGTATGGTAGAGTGTCAAGGGCTTCTTTGTGAATTAATTTAAGGTAGACCATTGTGATCCTTTTTTGGCCAACGCACAGTAAATGCTCAGTATTACTTTATCCATTGTAACTCAGACTCCCAGAGTGTACAGATGTGGACCCTTACGGGTCCATTTGGTTACATTTGTAAACTCGCAGAGTGAAACTAACATTAAGGACTTTACTGTGGGTGTTGTAAGCGAATATTGAGCTATTCAGTAGCAAGCCTGTGATAAGCAGAATAGTCACAGGTGTACAGTGATGCCTGATTTATACTTGTTGCACATCGTGTTATTCACCTAAAATAACCAATCACGTGTATACATACAATGGCCTAGCAGCAACATGACAGGTTTACGTACACCAATGCTATGTATGTTTGTACATAACATCATATTGCCTCATGCTGTTTCCTGTGTAATGAACCAAAAACAATAGAATCAAGGCTACCTATCAATCACCAGGAAAACGATGTAGTGTCCTGTCTGACTCGAACACCCTGTATGATGTCACTCAACCAGTCTGTCAACCATTTTTATGAAAAAGGCAAATAAAATATGAATGCCATTCTGTTATGTTATGTTGTTGTTGTTTTTTTTATAGTAGAGAGTATGCATGATGGAAAAGTCTGTCTACTTGTGTATCATCACTAATAGAGACAATATTTCATTTGATTGACTTTATTGTCCCACATGAGGACAATATGGCCTGTGGAATCCACAGGCCATATTGTGTGTGTGTGTGAGGGTTGTTTTTTCCATTGGTTTTGTTTTGGTAGCTTAAATATGAGATCCACATTTGGTCCACAGTGTGGACCAAATGTGGATCTCATATTTAATCTACCAAAACAAAACCACTGGAATGTATTTGTGAAATTGATTTGATAAGAAAAACAACACACACACACACACACACACACACACACACACACACACACACACACACACACACACACACACACACACACACACACACACACACACACACACACACACACTCAAACACGCACGCACGCACGCACGCACGCACGCACGCACGCACGCACGCACGCACGCACGCACGCACGCACGCACGCACACACACACACACACACACACACACACAACGTCCCTGGTTTGAATCCACTACTTTTTTTTCACATCATTTTCACATCTAAATCCTATCGGGACATAACTCGGACACTGAGTCGCAGCGTTCGGCATGGCGACTCGCTCGCCTGAGCTCGCTCGGTGGTGCCTCTCCTGGCTCAAGTCCGTTTCAGACGGCGCTCCTCCGTTGCAGACAAAAACTATACTTTATCTGCAAAAAAGAATTGTCTGGAAAAATTGTGGTGAAAGCAGGATTCTATCCCGGGAGGCTGAGATTGGTAGTCTAATGATTAGCGAGGCACACCACGAGACAATTGCTGGAATGGGGTTTCGGGCTGTATTTGAATGTGACCCCTGTTGTCTCGTTCTTGCATTTAGCCAATCGCAAGACAGGCGGGCGGGGCTTGGCAGAATCTAGTTACCATTAGAATTATACGCCCCTTGCATTCCTTGGATTATTGCGCAACTCTCCGAATAAGCCACGCCCACCTGACAAGTTTTCCACCATGTTTGCGTTTTCTTTCAACTTTGCTGGCCCACAATAAGCTACCTGGCCTGACGGAGACCTGTGCTCCAAGGAGCACATTTTTCAAGTTTTTTATTTGTTTACAGTTTCTCCAAAGATACCTTACCTATGTTCACTCATATCACTACGGTACATACACATGTAAATGGACATTTAGTTCATAAATCGATCAAAGTTGACTGTTTTCAGCTAGATTTTTTAAATCAATCTTTACTTTCAAATTGATTAAAACACAAGTAAGTATGAAGTATTGGCAACTTTAATTTTATACAGGGCGCAGCTGGCCTAGTGGTTAAGGCGCATACCACTAGGCTCTAATGCAACCTGACAGTCAGTCGCAAGTTCAAATCCCGAGCCTGATGACCTTTCCAGCGTATCTCTCCCTGTTTCCCATCTCTCTCTACTGTGTACCATCAATTGAGGCAGAAAAAGTTTATTGTTATACCGTCATTAAATTAATATGCAATCCTATGGCATTGTCAATCCACTGAAAAACAAACCTTTGGAAAATGGCCAGCAGTCAAATATACCGCTAAATCATCTCTTCATGTCCTCTTCTCTCTTTCGTCCTCACTGCACCGCTTCTTCAAAAGCCTGGTCAGGTGCACATGGTGTTGAATCATCAATCATCTTTTATTATCTATCATCTCAACAAAACAAAGTAAAATAGCTAGAGGCCATTATGGGGGAACTTGGTTCCACAGCAAACAACTTCAGTTTCAGTTTAGTCATATGATAGATGTGTTATTCTGAGCTACACCTGCCAGCATGAGACTGTGATGTATTGCATGAGACTGCGGTATGTATGGATGTGATGCATGAGACTGTGGTGAGGATGTATTGCATTTATGGATGTATTGCATGAGATACTGTGGTGTGAAAATCGAAATCGACGGCCGTGCTTGTGAAGGGTCAACTAAAGAGAACTTAAGTGACTCAACTCCTCCGTGTGCCTGCGTGTGGATCTGGGTGTCTGGGAGGTCCCGCGGAGCCCGCAGAGGGGCGACAGCGGGGCCATCGGGGGGCTCCTCTGAGAGAGGGATGGCCGTGTCCAGGAGCGGCTCTGGAATGCGGCTGGGCTCTGGAGGGAGACAAACACACAATGAGATCTTTTATGCTCCACCATAATGCGGCTTGGCCAAGAGGACCCGCACAGAATACATAATCAGCTGCCCTTCATCTCCACCATTGTGCAGGGGCCACTGAGAGGACACTTTGGAGGCCAGTCACACATTCATTAAAAAATAAACAGCCGTGTTGAAATCCAAAACCACCATTCCAGATTGATAGTTAATTTCTTTTAATTCTGAACTGAGGGAATTCAGGGAAATTAATGGAATTTCCAAATGTACTTTACACATATATTTATATATATATTTATTTATTTTTTCCTGGGCTTCGATAGGTTCCTCAGATGTCTAGCTCTCATTCATTAGGCTAATGATAAAATATAGAGAAGGTCTTCATATCATCCCCAGGCTCTGCGATCATCCCAGACTCTGATCACAGCTTCATGGAGTCAGACAGCACAGGAAACCTGCAGGCGGTACAGCAGGATCGAGACCTTAATCATCATCTCTGTACCACATCCTAACAACACACAACTATCAGTGGTGCTACTTATTAGTAGTGCTTTACAAGGAGGGACTGCAGAATTTTAAGCAGATTCAGTCACAATTCCGGTCAATACCAGGCATTTATATTGAATAAAATGTGAGTGAATTCATTAATCCATAGAACTGTGATTAAATTAACAGCAATGAGAGAAAATAATTGTGACAAAACGCAGTCTTTTTGAGAACACAATGCAATGTTGTGTTGTGTCAAATAGTATGGACAACTCAAGAATGCATAACCTACTACTGTACAGTATAATCCAATAGCAATGTGGGCTACCTGGCAGGGCCTCTGTGAGAGGCTTAACTTCTCAGGCTGTGGTGAGGACTGAACCTGTGCTGGACAACGAGGCACAGACAAGGGCAATTAGCATAGACTGCCTCTCTGTAGTTACTAATACTGTCCTGTTCTCATTAAAACCGTGCCAGCCAGGTGTTAGCTGCGCTGGTCTTGAACTAGGGGCTACGAGGTGGGCTGAGGTCAGCAGAGGAGTCCCCTGAGGATGCTACACCCCCACAGGGGGCTGGAGAGGGGTGTCTCTTGGGCAACAAGTCAGGGAATGGCACAGGAGAAATGGGGAGAAAGGGGTTTAAATGTTGTTTAACATTCACCACTCCTAGAATATGAACAGGATTCCATCACCTGACGTGACAGGATAAGGGAAATGTGTAAAACGTTCTTAAGCTGTACTAAATACATAGACAGGGTTAAACACATTTACAGTGATATTTTCCCACAGTTTAAAGTGGATTTTGCATAATATCTATTTGCTTTGAGTGATTTCACAGGATAAAAGAAAACCACTTCAGTTCCCTTTGAAGCTACTATGGAAAGAGAGTGCGGGTGGATGACAGGCGGTGGAGGGGAGAGGAGCTGTCCTCCCTATAGGGCTTCTGTCTGCTCTGAACTCTGGCTCGGCAGACGATGGCACACCTGAGATCTGCTGCTGGGCCTGCTCTGCTGAGAAGGTTGCTTTCTGCTGGGGGGCTGGGCAGGAGGTTACAGTGTGCAGGTGTTGGGTAGAGAGCGGCCTTGGAGAGACCTGAGGTTTCTGGAGGGTGTGATGGGAGAATGGCATGGGATGCACTTGCTGTGGGGTCTCATGGAGCACACTGCCCTCTGCTGGTAGTTCCTGTACACCTCCAGTTAGAGTCTGGACTGGAGGGAGTCACTCCATATATGATATGCTGTACACTCCAAGAAATAAAACGTATAACCTGTTTGTTTCTTTTTGGACAGCCTTTTGCTATTACTTTTTGATCATCATTAGACGCCGGCTTATATTTGCCATGCATTGGATAGAAGACAGAAGAATGGCAAATACATTTCCTGATTGGATAGAATCGATCCAATAAAAAAAACAAAATAAACAAACCTTTGCACAAATGTCCAGTCCTATGCCAAACTAACTCAACTGGCATTGTGGGCTAATAGTCCTGATGGTGGCGCTACAGTAACCGTCAAATGTTTACAGGTTTGAAAATTCATAATAAACTAGAAAAGTGTGCTCCTTGGAGCGCAGAACTCTGCCAGGCGTTATTGCGAACCCAGGGCTGTGTTCGTCAGTCATGGACGTGGTAAAGGTTCTTCCTTGGCTTACTGGGGTAGTGCGTGCAAAGTTCCACACCGATTGGTCCAGCGGTGTCCAAGATTATCTGCTCACGGACAGACAGATACACACACATGGACAGACAGGAGCGAAACGTAATCTCCCACCCTTGGCCATTCAGGCCTGGTGGAAATTATAAGCTCTCCTTGTTGCGAGGTGGAGTTGCAGAGAATAGTGGACCATATTGTTTCCCACACTATGGGAAGGCAAGGGTGTCACTGACCTCACTCTGGAGCTGCACCTGTCTCTGGTTGTCAAACTCCTCCTCATCCAGCATCCGGGCATTCTTCAGCCTCCGAAGCTCTAACGCCAGCTGCTCCAAGGACAGCTTGCCCAAATCTGAGAGGGATAATATGAGAGTGAGACAGAATCTGATGGTACTAGCTATGTCTCAACTTATGTTCAAATAGGCAAGTAGGCCTACTATACTTCTATTGCAAGTATTCTGTGCAAAAACTCATTGATTAATAACTATGCCAAAAGTAGGATCTTTTGACTTGGTGGATCATTGTTAGGATACAGAAAACATTTCTGACTGTGTGTATTTGACTGGCACTGTCTGGCAGCATTTTGATATGTCTGATAGATCAGAGCAAATGGCACAGTTATTACAGAAAAGAGGCTCACTTAACAGGAAGAAGATTGTACGCCTCAGCGAGAGAATTAAACATTGGTACTCTGCCAGGGGTAGAGAGAGCTTTTGGTTCCTCCTTACTGTGCTCCTTTCTCTCTTCCATGCTATTCCTAACCCCCATTCCTCCCTGTTTTCTCTTCAGAGAGCTGTTTGTAAAGCTACAAACAGCATGGAGCTGCCTCATTGACAGGCGGGGCACATCTAAAAAGAGTCAACTACTGAGCCAGAAGCAGTTGGACAGAGAACAAGAGAACAACAAATATGAGTTCACACTACTGTGCATCTCCTGATAGTTTACACTGTCTCAGCACATACCCACTGAAGGCATCAAAGGAAGTTGACTTCACTAGACCACGAGAAAAAAAACTAAAAGGCTGAAATTGCATTTGTGTTGATTTTCCAGATTTATGCATTTTAAGATTAAGTAACTTTTTTAAAAAAAAAGGAAAAAAAATAATAAATATTCATAATTAGATTTTTGATAATCATCACCAATAGAGCAGTGACCACCCTTTTACAACGTCATAGTTTCCGGTAGAGAATTTCCCAATAATTTACTACATGGACATTTCTGAAAATCCTTATAGAGTTGTAAGTCTGGAACCAAGCCAACCAGGCTTCTGGTGAATCATGACCATAAAACATTTGATTCTGCTCATAGAAATAATTGGAAATGGAAAAAAGGCAAAGGTATAAGACTGTTTACATATTTTAAGAATAAAGGAACCACTTATGTCTTCACCCCTGTGAGTCTGTCTGTCGGTCTGTTAACAGCTCATCTAAAGTGTTATGCATATCAAACAATAATGCAAAAAAAGAACAGAACGCTTGTCTGAGATTTCAGTTCTTTCTTTTTGTCAGTTCACTGTCGGCTGGAAGTATATAGTCAAATGATTTGAGGTTTGTCTAAAAGTGACTTTGCAAGTTCCCTTTCTTCACCATCCCTGCATATGGTTGAGATTTCAGTTCCTTCTTTCTTTGTCTCGGCAGGAGAAGTCTTGTCGAAAGATGGTTTGTGGTGTGTCTTTCCAAGTTTTCTTCACCACTGTTGCATAGTTGTCGCTGATGAGACAAATACATTTCCCATTTTACATAACGAATACAATTAAAATAATTTATTGTATGTCTTTCGTCTCATGGTGTCTGTTCCCCATCCTCAACTCATTCTACTGATGTCTCATCTCATTAGTTGTGTGGTTTAAACATAGTAGTAGCCTAGTACTAAACAGGTAACACACAAGGACCATTGATATGCTGCCAGGGTCTTTCCTGTGTGAATTTACACTGCTCCAATCCCTAGCCCTAGAATGTCTGTGATCTTACATCCATTTCATGTATTTCAAATACACAGCCATAGATCGTCCCAATGCCCGCCTGGCTAGCAGCGCGATTTGTGCGGTGTAAAAGTGCTCTAAACTGCGTCTGTACTCACCCAATAATGAATTCCTAAGACTTGGAGTCAGATATTGTCCTCTAGTTTCATATCCATTTGAAAGTTCTGCCAGAAAACGTGTGTTTAGTAAAATATCTCCACTTTTCCACGAGCTGCACACGGACGACTTACTGTCCGGGCGAGGGGCCCGGAATGAGTGCAGGACTGAATATATCTTTATATATATATATTTCGTTATCTTGGGTTCTGGACGGATTTTAAATGACGGAGATGTCCGTCAATGGCAGGGAATGTGTTAACTGAATAAATGATCAATCTGTGGGAATGAGCAATGAAAGAGCAATTGACGACCTGAACTCATTCCAAAAACAATAAACAAAACTGTTATGGACCAAAACATTCTTGTAGTATCATCATTGGATCTCATGACACTGAATCAGCACTACACCAGTTGAACCCAGGATAAATGTGTAATTCATTAAATTATAAGTGTTAAGAGGACTTGGACAACAATCTTACACCATGGTCCAACACCACAGTGACATCTTCTGGTTAGTATGAGGACAGTCATTCAACATGTTGATAGGTCCATTGAGCTGCATGACGCACATGAGACTAATATTTCTTAAATACCTGGAAAGTTAATTGTTATAATATATAAGATAGTTCAGTGGTTCTCAAAGTGGGGTCCGGGGACCCCCAGGGGGTATATAGTTAATATACCATCCTGTAACGCTTTGTGAGCTTGTAGATCAGCTATTTTCAAATAGTCAATGTGTATAAGGTTAAAGTGGTTAAACAGATTTTCATGGTATTAAGGTTTAGGCTTCCTTCATACCTTCCTTAGTTCTGTCCTACTTCCTATATTGTGATCTTTTTTCCCACGCTGATGTGATGAAGAACAAGCTGTAACTTGGCTACAATATGCAAGAAATGTATTCAAGATCAGATGCAGATTCCCCAAACTACGTACCTTACAGAAGTAGCCGTGTGCAAGCAAGCACACAGAGATGTCCCTATAGAGCGTAGTAATGAGGGGCATGTGATACTGTAATATTGTCAGGTGGGCAATTATGTCCAAGGATTTCAGGGTGTGATCAACAACCAAACATGCTGTCCAAAGACTGGGGCAAGGAGATGTGCACAGAGAGCATCCCAATAAGCTATCTGTACATCAGCGTGGGATTAATCTCGCAAGACAGATTCAGAACTCATGGGATAAATGATCACAGTATAAGAAGTATAGGAAAGAAGCAATAGGAAGGAAGGAAGGAAGAAAGGAAGGAAGGCAGAAAGGAAGCTAAAGCTTGCTTCAGTGGTGGAACAGCTGCTGCAACTTATTGTAAATGTAAACTCAGTTACAACTAAAACATTGCATTTATGTTGAAACTTACATTTAAGTAATTAAAGGAGGGAGGGAAGATAGGAAGCCTAAAGCTTGCTTCAGTGATGGAACAGTGAAACTTAAATGTTAACTCAGTTACAACATTGTCACAAAAACGTTGCATACATTTATGTTGAAGAGTTGAAAAATAAGTTATTAAAATTTAAGTTATTAATTAATGTCCCTAAGCGGTCCTGATTTACTTTGCAATGATCCAATCTCATGCATTGTAATTTTGGCAATGGCAAATTAATTTTGGCAATTGCATTATTAATTGCCATTGCAATGGCAAATTAATGATGTAACCATGTCATTAGACAGAAGGGGATGGCATCCTTGTATGGACTAACATGCAAGGATGCACTAAATAATTAATACAAGTTTTCGACCTGTTTTAAACTTCAAAAGTACGGTTTTGTATGAGAACCAACCACTAATGGTGGTTGTCAGCAAAATGTTAATGTAGGCTGCAGTAAATCTTTGGGAGGGAGATAACGCTGGGAATACATTTTCTCTGGAGTGAAATGCATTATTAAAACAAAAAAATTCAATCCACTTAATTAAAGGTGAACATTTCAAATATTTTTGTTCCATGCATGACTTTAGAGATTTAACCAGTAGATGGCACCAATAACCTTCTAATCAATTTATCTATTGCAAGAATCTAACTTGAACAACTGTTCAAACTTTTATTAGTTTGGCTAATCAATTCAACATTGAGAGATCTGATCTCTAACATATGTACGTAGGAAATGAATGTGCCACCTTCCCTCTATATACACAAACACAAAATACATTAAAACATTTGTGTTGACACTGATGCATACTCATTCTTCACTTGATATTCAAATGGCTCTGCATTTCCTCTCGATGGCACGTACATGAAACTCTAGGCCTATTATTTTCAAATCACGTGTAAATATCAATACTACCGTATTCCTACATGCTAAATTTCCACACTGTTCCTGCTGATGTCTTGATGGAAGGTTACCAGCACAATATAATAATGCAACAAAGGGAACAATGTATTGATTGTGTAAGGGAAATGAGACAAGGTAAATTATCTATTCAAATGGGTTCATTTGTCACTCACTCACACACACAGGTATAAGCTCAAAACGTTGGTGACACATGTTCACAGTTCATGGGAGGAGCTATTCTCGTACCTGACAGTCCCAGCTGTCTCAGATGAAACACGGTGCCTAGCCTTCTTTGCCTGTGTGTATAGTCCATGACAAGTCCAAGGTACTTGACACTGCTCAGTGCTCACCCTCTCCACTACTGTCCTGTTAATGGTGGCAATGTTGTCTTGTTGTTCTCTGCAATAGTGGTTTCTGAGAGCCGACAAAAAGAGGGGTTTGCCATTTATTTATTTCCCCCATATAGGTAAATTCAATCTCGCTCATCACATGTTACTCTGGAGAAATTATTAATCCTTTAGCAGTGCACTCATCCTCACACCGCAAGAAAACTTTATGTGGCACAAATGCACCAGATTCAGACAACTTTATTGATCTCAAAAAGGCAAAATCATTTGCAGCTTACACCCAACTGTCCGTACCATTGAGCATTCTAATATTCCACAAAATGTTACACACAGGTATGCACACAAAACATATTATACGCACATTATACGCGCAAACACACACAAAACAAAACAAAATCAGGAGAGTGCCCTTTAGGAAGTCAGAGATCTTCATTGCTAAACTGCTCTGTGTAAATGTGAATATAAAAATGGAAATTGACTGTCAATCTTCACTCCTAGATCTTAGATAAAGCTGTGATTTCTTAGCCGGGTAACATGACGAATCTGCTAGTTGTAATTTCATTCACTCCGAGTTTGTGTGGTGACACCAGGCTACAGTTTTCATCCTGGAGCTGTTCCGTCACTGTGGTACATATTCACCAATGCATTCACCTGTAGTCACTGCACACTCTACAAAAGACATTCCATGCTTGTCCCCACCCACCTCTCTCGTTTTTTCACCCAGCCTTGCACACACTTTCTGTCACCTCCTGAATCTCAATGTATGTCTCACACTCACATCTCACTCCATTTGTAAATCCTCATCTTTGGCTTGTATATACATAAATGCAATCAGGGTCATAGTCATAGTAGTAGAGTGTCCCCTACCATCAATTTGCCAAAGACACACACTTCACACAACATTAGGTTTGTACAGTACAGTACAGTACAGTACATTACATGTCAAGTCATTGTGTTCAGTTCATTATGTATCTTGTGTAGTACTTATTGAGAAGCAGTTCACCAGAAGTCATCATCCACAGCCTCATGCGAGTAGACAGCAATGCTGGGGAAACACAGGACAGTTGATTAGTCGAAGCCTATGGCCAATATGAATGTGAGAAATAATTATCATCACTCAATCAACAAGCCATCAGATATTATTAACACAAGCTACATTACAGTGCCAAGGGCTGCAGGACCAAGACACACTTTGCAAAACAAGCTGATAACCCTGCCAGTATTCCTCCAGCTACATCTAGAATACTAAATCAATAAAACTTTATTACTGGGCTTTATAACTAGAAGGGAGAGAAAAGTTATTCTTCATTCAAAGGTGAGATCACACACAAAATGACATGACCTTGTAAAAAAAAAGGATGAACTCAATTATGAAGTGTCTGCAAGTTGATTTTCCTGTTGTACTGAAATTATGAATCCAATGGCTTCACTGAAAATTAAACACACCATGGTATACTTTGGAAAATGGCCAGCAGCAACGTCAAGTATACTATACAGTACATCATTATCAATGGGCTAAAAACAGCGGGTTCACGTGACGGGTATTCGCAAGTGTACCCGGCAGCAAAATAGCCTAGTCTGTTTTCTCCCCATCCAAAGTAAAAACAATTTAGTTACCTGTCATCTTTCTCCTCAGACAAACTCTTGAAATCTGGGCTCATGTGTTGTGGCTCCTCTTCTCCGGGGCTCTGACACACACACACACACACACACACACACACACACACACACACACACACACACACACACACACACACACACACACATTTTTAAACTCAAATCTTTGCTTCTGGAGGTCCCTGTAACAAAATATTTTTAGATGGGGGTCCGCAGCCAAATACATATAATTTTGGGGGTCCTTGGCATGAAAAAGTTTGAAAACCACTGACCACATAAGTTTTTCAGAAAACTGTTAGGATTTAGAAGACATTTTTAGAATCAGCCTCAAGTCTTCATGGGTTAATGCACAGAGGGTGCAGGTGGAAGCCCCAAGTTTAAGTGCAGTTGTAAGTGACTCACCTGTGCATGCTGCTTCTCTCTGGCCTCCAGGACCAGCTTCATGTACTTCTCCAGAGGATCTCCCCCTGAGGACTTCTGCCCGCCGGTCTCCTCATCTTTCTTGTCCTCCTCCTCTTCATGTCCTCCTCTCTCTTTCGCTTCCTCTTCCACTCCCAGTCCACACTGCACCACTTCTTCAAAAGCCTGGTCAGATGTACATGGTGTTAACGCTCAATCAACATAGATAAGAGGCGGCCATTTTGTGGGAACTTGGGTGTTTGGATGACCATTACCGTCTCTTTCTCCAGTCTCTCCAGTTCTCTTAGTTCCCACTCCTTAGCCTCCTCTAGCTCCCTCTGGCGACGATCCTGGCGCTCCCGTCTCTCCCTCTCCCACCTCAGCTCTTCATCTTCCTCATCTTCTTGAGGAGCAGAAGGTTCACCTGGACGTTGTTGGCCTTCCACGACCGCGACACACAGCAACTTCAGTTTAGTTCAATTATAGCAGTGTGGTTCTCTGAGCTGCAATATATTCTACACCTGCCAGCATGAGACAGTGATGTGGATGTGTTCCATGAGAGACTGTGGTATGTATGGATGTAGTGCATGAGAGACTGTGGTGCGGATCTATTTCATGAGGTATGTAAAGATGTATTGCATGAGACTGTTATGTATGAATGTATGTATTGCATGAGAGACTGTCATGTATGTATGAATGTATGTATTGCATGAGAGACTGGTACGTATGGATGTATTGCATGAGACTGTTATGTATGAATGTATGTATTGCATGAGAGACTGTCATGTATGAATGTATGTATTGCATGAGAGACTGGTACGTATGGATGTATTGCATGAGAGACAGTGGTATGGTTGTACTGCATGAGAGACAGTGGTATGGTTGTACTGCATGAGAGACAGTGGTATGGTTGTACTGCATGAGAGACAGTGGTATGGATGGATGTAATGCATGAGAGACAGTGGTATGGATGTACTGCACGAGAGACAGTGGTATGGATGTAATGCATGAGAGACAGTGGTATGGATGTACTGCACGAGAGACAGTGGTATGGATGTAATGCATGAGAGACAGTGGTGTGGATGTAATGAATGAGAAACAGTGGTATAGATGCATATGTCTATCAAGGAATTCATAAATGGAAGGTGAAAGACAGCCGCGCTTGTGAAGGGTCAACTAAAGAGAACTTAAGTGACTCACCTCCCCAGTGTGCCTGCGTGTGGATCTGGGTGTCTGGGAGGTCCCGTGGAGCCTGCAGAGGGGCGACAGCGGGGCCATCGGGGGGCTCCTCTGAGAGAGGGACGGCCGTGTCCAGGAGCGGCTCTGGAATGCGGCTGGGCTCTGGAGGGAGACAAACACACAATGAGATCTTTTATGCTCCACCATAATGCCGCTTGGCCAAGAGGACCAGCACAGAATACATAATCAGCTGCCCTCCATTGTGCAGGGGCCACTGAGAGGACACTTTGGACCCCCCCACTATTACAGATTTTGTATTCAATTTCTATTAGTATAATTCTAAACTGAAGGAAATCATGGAAATGAATAGCATCTCTAAATGTACTGTAAAGTGTCCAGGTATAATACTGTACGTCAGGGGTGTCAAACTCATTTTACATGCTTTTAGCGTGCTAAGAGAAAGGCTGTAGTTTCTATTAGGTTGGAATCACCATCAATGATGTAATAATTGGTAGGCAGGTTTCTGAACTGTTCTTTCTGAACTCTGCACACTGAACCAATGAGTGCTCCTTTAAGTACACACAACAAATTGCCCAGCATGGTATGGAGACAGCGGACTGCCATACCGATTCATAAAAGAAATACATCCCAAAAATCATCCTGTTTGGACCCCTTCGCAGGCTGCATCGGACCCACTGTCCGCCTGTTGGACAAGCCTGCTGTACATAGTAAGTTAATCTTTTCTCTTTTTTTTCTTCAATGTCTTGGGTCCTCAGATGTCTAGCTCTCATTCATTAGGCTAATGATAAAATATAGAGAAGGTCTTCATATCATCCCCAGGCTCTGTGATCATCCCAGACTCTGATCACAGCTTCATGGAGTCAGACAGCACAGGAAACCTGCAGGCAGTGCACAGCAGGATCGAGACCATAATCATAATCTATGCTCCAAAGCCTAACAAAATACAACCATCAGTGGTGCTATACAAGGTGAGACTGCATATTAAGCACCTCAGTCACAGTTCTGCAGTGGTGTAAAGTAACTAAGTACATTTACTCAAGTACAATTTTGAGGTATTTTTACTTACTGGAGTATTTCCAATTTTCAGTACTTTCACTTCTACTCCACTACATCTCAATCGTCATCAAAGACATGCATACACATCTGGTATGCATCCCCATACATACGTCTTTAGTCAGCCTTTGATTGGACAACACACCAGCGTGAGACTGCCAGACTAACAGGAAGTAAACAAAGCTACCTGTGCATGTGAAACAGTGCAGTTTTTGAGCACTGGTGCGTGTGTGTGCTCATGCGCACATGTGGGACCGCGACACATGACAGGTGTTGCTGTGAATATTTCCTCTATGATAGAGAAGAGAGGACACAAAACTTTTATGGGGATGCTTGATCGCTCACTGGAATGTGTGTGTGTGTGTCACCGTGTAGTTTTATGACAACACTAAACCTCAATGATGCGCAATTAAAAGCGAATATACGCAATGGCCAATGTATCAACGTATATGACAGCCTGATGTTTACCCATTCATCCTGTCTTCTCATGACGTCAGGCTGTGTATTCTATGCTTAAAATTTCTACAGAAGCACACACACTAATCCAACAGCAATGTGGGCTACCTGGCAGGGTCTCAGTGAGATCTTGAAGGCTTATCTTCTCAGGCTGTGGTGAGGACTCTGTGCTGGAGGAGACACGCTGAACCTTTTGTGGGCTGAAAGGGACAATGACGCACAGATAAGGGTATTTAGCATAGTCTGTCCCTCAGTGATGACTAATACTGTCTTGTCCTCATTAAAGCCATGCCAGGTGTTACCTGCGCTGGTCTCGTGCTGTGCTCTTGAGCTGGGGGCTGTGAGGTGGGCTGAGGTCAGCGGAGGAGTCCCCTGAGGATACCACCCCCCCACGGGGGGCAGGAGAGGGGTGTCTCTCGGGCGACAAGTCGGGGAATGGCACAGGAGAAACGGAAACTAATGGGGGAAAAGGGTTTACAATTTGGTTTAATATGCACCGCTCCTAGAATATGAACAAGATTCAAACACCTGAAGTGACAGGATATGGGTTTACTGTGTCAGAGAGGGGCACCAGTAAGGGTGCTGACAGAGTGAAACACTTTTACAGTTATATTCCCCACAGTTTAAAGTGGGATTGGCATATCACTTGGAGTGATTTGACAGGATAAAATAAAACTGCTTCTGCAGTACCTTCTATGAGTTCCGTTTGAAGCTGCTTACTGGAGAGCGAGCGCGGGGTGGAGGAGAGGCGGCGGGAAGGAGAGGAGCTGTCCTCGCGAGGGCATCCATCTGCTCTGAAACGGGGCTCGGCAGACGACGGCGAACCTGAGATCTGCTGCTGGGCCTGCTCTGCAAAGAAGGTTACCCTCTGCTGGGGGGCTGGGCAGGAGGTTACAGTGTACAGGTGTTGGGGAGAGAGTGGCCTTGAAGAGACCTGAGGTCTCTGGGGCGAGCGAGGGCGGGTGCGATGGGAGAATGGTATGGGATGCACTTGCTGTGGGGAGTGGGGTCTCATGGAATGCAGTGCCCTCTGCTGGTAATTCCTATACACCTCCTCCAGGTTGTCTGATTCCCTCTCCAACTCGCGAATCCGGGATTTGGCTCCAGCCAGCCACTCCAAGTCGGAGTCCGGAGAGTCAGTCCGGGCGGGGTGGCTCCTGCGCCATCTCATGCGCCCACCTGCTGCTTCACACACACCATCATCATCATCATCATCATGACCCACCCTGCCCTTCAGCAGAGCCCTGTCCACATAGATGTCAGGGGGAAGCAATTTGTCTGCACTAAGCTCCAGTATAGAACGGTCCACAAGAGAGGGCTTTGGGTTACGCAGCACTTCACGTTCAAGAGCTGCAGTCATCACATCATGAGACGACACACCAAAGATGGAGAAAGAAGAAAAGGAAATGGAAGGAAGAGAAAAAAAAGAGACTATGAGATCCGATACAAAAAGACCAACCACCAAGGAAGAGCAAGAATAAGAAAAACAGGGGGAATTTGTAAACTTTCAAAGAACTCCATAAAATGCATCTAACATATCATGGCTTCCCCTCCTTGTTTGATAGATGTTGTGCCTGATGTACTCTAAAGGGATTGAATTGATTCATTTGAATAGGAAGAATATATCAAGAGAGAGGAAGCCAGTTCATAAAAGATGCATTATTGTGTAGGGAAATACACACAATCATAAAGAGGAACCAACGGTGTTCAAGGTGACTAACTATGTTGAACAATGGAGAGCATGCATGCACACTCAGTACCTTGTTGAGTCTGGGAAAGCTGCATTTTAGTTTCCTGTGCATGGGTATTCATCCACTGGGCCCTCTCCTCACACTCAATGAGCTGGGCCTTCAACTGGGCACAACGTTCTACCTACATAAGACACAAGGCAACACAGCATTATACCCCCCATAAACACTACAACTCTGAACACAGAGTTTTGTTCTCTGGCAATCCAGATGAAAGGCCAAGTTGCAATTAAATAAGCAGTTCTCTCCAGGTCAAGATGGAGCCATTTGGGAAAGAGGACCATTGTTCACCACACTCGGTAATAAGGCAGTGGGTGTCACTGACCTCACTCTGGAGCTGTGCTTGCAGCACCTGTCTCTGGTTGTCAAACTCCTCCTCATCCAGCCTCCGGGCATTCTGCAGCCTCCGGAGCTCCGTCTGTAACGCCAGCTGCTCGACAGACGGCTTGCCCAAATCTGAGAGGGATGTGAAACTTGAAAGTCAGACAGAATCTGAAGGCGCTAGATATTAAAGTCTCAACTTATGTTCAAATTAGACACTTGTATTGCAAGTATTCAGTGCAAAAACTGATTAATAATTATACCAAAAGTGAGAATGTTTTGACTTAGTGGATCATTGTGTTAGGCTCCAGAAAACATTTCTCTGGCTATTTAATGGGCAGCATTCTGAAGTGGTGTTAGTTATTACAGAAAAGAGACCCACTGATCCCCATGATCTATCATTTTACAGGAAGAAGGTTGTGTTCCTCAGTGAAAGAGCGGGAGAGTGAGTTAAAACATTTGTACTCTGCCAGAGGTAGAGAGAGCCCGCTGTTCCTCCTTACTGTGCCTCTTTCTCTCTTCCATGCCATCCCTAACCCCAATTCTTCCACCATTTATCTTCAGAGAGCTGTTTGCAAAGCTACAAACAGCATGGAGGCCCCTCATTGACAGGGGGGACACATCTAAAAATGTTAAGACAACTGGGCCAGAAGCAGTTGTACAGATAACAAAACTTGAGATCTTCGCACTACAGTACATCTGTTAGTTCACACTGTCTCACATACACACCCACTGAAAGCATCAAAGTAAGTAGATTTCATTAGACTTTAGACAGGTTATAAGGTTAAATTAAGTAACTTTCAAAAATAAACATCCCTTATCACAAGGGAGGCAGTAAGGGATTGTTTATTACCACATAACAATAGCTTTGTATGAAATCTGAATGTGGAGGGTGATGGCAATATAATGGCGTCTCCATCAGGGCCGGCGCGTCCATACAGGCGACCTAGGCGGCCGTCTAGAGCGGCATTTTGGAGAGGTGGCAAAAAATGTCGGGGAAAAAAATAAATAATGATAATAAATCGGTAAAATCTGAATTAAATAACATAACCCTAACCTAACCCTAACCCTAACCCTAAAACCGAAATAAAGTAGCCAAAAACGTATCATAATCCGCCCAAAACACGAAAGATTTAGCGCGCAAGGGACCGCCGCAAGCTTCGCGCGCCGCAAGGGATGCGCCCCCGCACACATCAGAGGAATCTCGCCTAGAGCGCTGATCAGCCTAGAACCGGCGCTGGTCTCCATAGAGCACCGAAGTCCTGACGTCACTGCCAGTAGAGGGCGCATTCCGCAGGTTCATGGCTTTACTTTTTGTATTGATATCCTCATTGGGGAATCTTAGATCGCTTCATATAAGAACTGTGTTCCAAAAATAAACACACCACCCTGGCGTTTTTACTCATATGGATATGAAGCATCAACTGAAGGTGTAAATGTACACATTTACACACAAAGAGTAACACAATATAAACACTAGAAACGAGTCAAACAACCCAAAGACTACATTTCCCATGAACGCGGCTGCTGTGGGGACAGTGATTTCAGACCCGGAAGTAGTACTTCTTAAGACTTTTAAAGGCAGAATTAATTCCATTTTCGCCCAGAAACAGGCTGTATCAAATATGAATATCATAAACGATGCAGAGCCACCCCCCTGACAAAAACGCCAGGGTGGTGTGTTTATGTCTGGAACACAGTTCTTATATGACGTGATCTAAGATTCCCAAATGGGGATTTCAACACAAAAAAATAAAGCCACGAACCCTGGAACAGCGCCCTCTACTGGCAGTGACGTCAGACTTCGGTACTCTATGGAGGTGCTTGGGAATGAGTGGTCGCTCCTCACCTCCACGGAAGAGCCGATTCTCCTCCTGTACCTCCTCCAGTTGCTTCTTCAACAGCCGCAGCTGCCCCTGCAATTCCACCTTCTCTCTCTTCAGGCTGGGGTAGTCCTTCATGGTCTCCAGTCTGTCTCTCAGAAGCTCCTTCTGCTGACTAAGAAGAGAAGCCTGCTGCTGTGATGTGTCCAGCTCAATCTAAGGAGAACAGACGCAAGACAAGAAGCGGTCTAAATGGATTACAAGTGTCACCTATACTAGATTAGTTTAAGTGCATTATATATAATTATTATAGAATTACCCAATACTAAATAAACATTTTCCCATGTGTCAAATATGCAACAGACTCTCAGAATGTGTATGTTATATTTACCTGCAGCCTTCGCAGCTCCGAACAGGCTTTGTTGTGCTCCTCTATTTTGGCATTAACTGCTGCCGACTCCTTTTGTATTCGAGCAGTTTCCACTGAGACAGAAATATAATTGAAATATGGCAGCATAACTGAGTGGTAAGCAGTACAGAAGTTTCTTATTTAGATAAAGAATACATACCATTGTTTATAGTCTCATTTTCTGTGAGCTTGTGTGTCCTCTTGACAAATCCCTCATCCAACTCACGCTGATACCTAATGATTGCAAAAGAAAGAATACAGCAAGAGGCAGCCTATACATTTAGGCTAACATGATATAAGTTAAACGCTAACCTATACACGAATCCATAGAGCGCTGCCCTGTAGGTGGCGCAACCATTGCTGCGGTGTCAGACTCAGTCAGCTGCTGCTGCGGTGTCAGTCAGCTGCAGACAGTCACTGACTGCTCACGTTATTCTTTTACCTGCCTTTTACTAACTTTTACTAACACTAACTTTACAAAGATGTACAGAAAATCGGGACGAACCACCTACGTCAGGTGCCAGTAGTTTATGGCTGCTCTGCTAACGTCAACAGACGGACAGAACCGCAGCAGCAGCTGACTGACACCGCAGCAATGAATGCGCCACCTACAGTGCAGCGCTCCGTGGATTCGTGTATAGACCGAGGTGTCTCTACACTACAGTAAAGCCATGTGTTTTTGCTGTTCAATGCGTTTACCTTCTTGACCATGACCACCAAATTGCAATATACTGTTTATCAAGTTAGAGAGCTTAATACATTAAGTTTCATGGCCTTGTGCGTTGTTGATATATCACAGCATCATTGTAGACAGAGTTGGCAATGACATCAAAGACAGTCAAATGAACATGAGCCTCATTACAATAGTTTTGAACTGTCTGAGCTAAATTACTACAACAATCCATGTATCCAACTTGTATAGCATTGTAGGTGTAAGGCCATATTACTGCTTGGCCAAATAAAATGCAATGCTTGAAGCTGATGGTTACCATCAGCCTGCTATGTGCTATAAAAATAACGACTGTAGGTTTGCTTAACTGAATAAGTGATTAATCTATTGGAATGAGCAATCAAAGAGCAATTGATGACATGACCTCATTCCAAAAGCAATAAACAATGCTGCTTTAGGGACCAACACATTCTTGAAGTATCATCACTGGATCTTGTATTTGTCACATTCTAAAGAACTGCATCAGCACTACGCCGGTTGAACCCAACACCTGCTCCATAGATAAATGCATTCTTCATTACATTGTGTTAAAGGACAACTTTGTTTTTTTTACAACCAAAGTTTATATTTTAGCTTGTAATTAAAGTAAATAAAAGATGAGTGTTATTTTTTTTTTCATTTACTGCTTTCTATAGTTTTAGCAATTTTCGCGATATTTTTTACAGTGGGCGGGGGCATTCTGCCCGGTGGCTAAATATGCCTTTTTTACACAATAAAAAAAGATCCTCTGGTCTTTGATGGCCAGATGTGAGTTATTGGGGGCTAGAAGAGCTACTGTAAATAATAATAAAGAAAATGCCGGGTTATTGTGTAAAAATAAATACATATTTAGCCACCGGACAGAATGCCCCCGCCCACTGTAAAAAAGATCACGAAAATTGCTAAAACTATAGAAAGCAGTAAATTAAAATGTTTTAACACTCATCTTTTATTTACTTTAATTACAATCTAAAACATAAACCTTGGTTGTAAAAAAACAAAGTTGTCCTTAGGACTTGAACAACAATCTTACACCATGGCCCAACTCCACAGTGACATCTTCTGGTTAGTATGAGGACAGACTCAATGTGAGCTTCATGACACATGATGATATTCTTTAAGTTAAAATACCTGGAAAGTTCATTCTTTAGATTTTGGTCATAGGTGTCCTCCAAAGTCTTCACAGCCAGTTCTCTCCTCCGAAGTAATTCTTCCGTGGTCTTAATCTTCTCCTTATGAATTTGGCATGTCCTGTAATCATACACCATTTGAGTAACACACTCTACTTGCCAGGTTAGTTAATGTGGAACACATTATTGTCTTTTGTTTAGTATAGTCAAAAGGTATGAAATTGCTCTTACTTTTCAAAACTTTCCATCCTCATTTTCAGCTCATTTTCTCTGTTTCGCACAGTTTCAATTTCTTTCAGTAGCTCTTGTCTCTGCATATAGATGCCCTTTTCTTCAATCTGTGACAGAGAGGAACCCAACAGTCATAATTAGTGGAATGGTGATGATGTTACACAAACACTGTGATCTTCTATAGGTTTTGGATGAAGTTTCTTGGTATAAAATTCTACCTCCTGTTGTTTTTGTAACCGCTCAATGGCATTTTTCTCCCTTTTGATCAATGCCTCTGCTTTCATCTCATACGTCCTCTCCATGTCTCGTCTCAGCTGCTCAAATTCTTTTCGCGATTTAGCTTTTTCTTCCATCTTCACTGTAGCTATTTCAACATCTTTAAAGTGTTGCATCTTGAGAACGAACCAGAGACAATGTAAAACAAAACATAAATAACTCGGATAAAGGATATGGTAGTTTATGGATTGCGGCTTTCTGTTTTTAACTAGACATACCTTTGTGTTAATTTCTGCATGCATCTGCGCATCAATATCTTTTCTATATCCAGCAAGTTTAGATTCATATGAGACCCATTGGTCTCCCCTGGAATGCAGACTGTCGTATTCCTGGTCAATCATTTTCATCTTCTCCACTGTGAACAGACAAATACCATTATGCACTGCATCTTGTGGCCAACATTCAAACACATTTAAAAGATATTATAGGTCACAATACGCATGATAGGCATGCATGAAGACTCGAGTGGGAGTGTTTTCTCATACCAAGAGACCCTCTGTAAGTTGGTGAGGTGGTGGTCTGCGTGTCAGCATCACAGCACACCCCATGGGTGTAATATTCTGTTAGTTCTGTTAGAAGGCTTATCAGAAAACCTGGAGGACATGGGGAATATCTTAGAGATCAGGCTTATTTGCCTTGTAGCCTTGAAAAAAGAAAACATATCTATCTATCTATCTATCTATATATCTATATATATATATATATATAAAAAAGGAAACAATACCGTGCATAGCATACCTTTTCTATCTCTTTGTTTGTTTAAAGTCTGTGAAAACAATACAAAAACTGTAATTATCAAAACGTATTTCAATATAAGAATCTATATTCTGAATGATTGTATAACCAATTACCAGAGATCTGTAGAGTGTTGATTCTGGACTTATTTTCATGAGCTGAAGAAGGTCTCCTGTTGTGAAAACCTGCCAAGCAAAACCGTTTGGGGTCTTCATTTGAAGGTTTGAAGGTTCCAGTTCTAAGTCATATTAATTGCATTCTGTAGGTATTGCTATTAACTGAATTCTGGGAGTCTAAATAAACTCCATTGGACAATTGTGTATAACAAATTAGACTTTTGGGCTCACCTTCTCCTTGCTAAGGCCACTTTCAGGGTAGAATACAGACAGGGTGTACTCATACCCAGATGTTCGTAGATGATCAGCCACAAGGCTGTTACAGGCGGAGATCAACAGACAGTCTGATTTGAAAGACACTAGTCTGGGAACTGTGTCTCCTCTACTCACATGTGGATGCTTTAACTCCTGGATCAGCTGATTACGAAGCCGTGTCTAAAATTGGAACAAAGTCAAGGAGGTGATTAGAACAGGTTGGTGGCTATACTAGGTAGGTAGGAGCCTGTGGGCTAAGACAGGGGTCTTCAACAGGAGAGAAGACCCCTACTATTGATAAGACCCCTATTATAGATAAGACCCATACTATAGGGCGTCCGCCAAATCTTTGTGTGATAGGATGTTTTTTTTACGTTAACCACTTAAATCCTAGCATCCCTATTCTGAGGGGAACCTTACCTGAAAATAGCAGATCTACAAGCTCACAACGCTTCGCAGCATGAGCTTGTAGATCGGCTATTTTTGGCAAAGACGTTTGGTGTAGGGGGGGGGAAAAGGTACTAATTATTGAAGGTTTAAGTGGTTAAATGTCTGAAATGAACAAAAAACATGAATTTACACAGCACTGATGATAGTCCATGAAGCTATCTATGAAATCTATTAAAAGTTTAATCTGCAACACAATTGTAAATAATGTAGTGGGGGGTCCCTGCTTCATCTCTCTCTCTCAGCTAAGGGGTCCTTGGCCTGAAAAACCTTGAAGACCCCTGGGCTAAAATGTACAACAGCAGTATATTTCCATATTTCCTACTTACTTTTAGTGTATCAAGCACTCCTCTATTCTTGAATGTTTGGTAAAGTCTCTTCCGCAGCTCATCAGGGGATAATGCCTCTTCCCTGGCAGCAGACATGATAGTCAAGTTCTATGTGTTGATAGGTCCGAGAACAATTAGGTTTTCATCATAAATGGCCGTCCTTTCCCGGCTTAGATGGGCATTACTCCATTAGTGTGCCACAAAACATAATAGAAATTGGACAAACTATAGGACTTTGTTTGAGTCTCTACTCCCCAGCATAGCAACCATCAGCGTCCTTTCTGTTTTTAAATCCAACTGACACCATTTACACTTCCGGGAATCCGGGCAGGCACACTCTTATGACGTCATTAGATTCCCCCCCCCCCCTTTTTTTTACTGGGATAAGGATAATAAGTAAACTAAGTACATATACTCGAGTACTGTATTAACTTTTACTTATATATAAGTATTTCCAATTTTTACTTTTACTCCTCTACATTCAGAGGCAAATATTGTACTTTTTAGTAACTAAAGTTGTCAAATAATTGTAGTGGAGTAAAAGTTTTACTCCACTACAATTATTTGACAACTTGAGTTACCACTTTGCAGATATAAATTATTACATTATAAAACATACATTAACCACTTTAGCCCTATTGCATACATAGGCTATTTGAAAATAGCCGATCTACAAGCTCACAACGCATTGCGTTGTGAGCTTGATCTGATATTTTCAAACATTTTAGTTCTTTTACTTTTGGTACTTTAAGTATACGTTGATGCCAATGCTTTTGTACATTTACTCAAGTAACATTTTGAACACAGGCCTTTTAATTGTATCAGAGTATTTTTATATTGTAGTATTGTTAATTTTACTTAAGTAAAATATCTGAGTACTTCTTCCACCACTGGTGTTTGGCTGCGCGTTGCCTACGCGCAACGATGTCGTCATCTACCTGCGACTTCCCCTTCACTCCACGAAAAGGGATTTGACAGGTAAACAAATGTCTGTTTCAGTGTTTTATCAACATTAAAGGTGACTAGAGTCGGTTGTGTTCAATTCCCTTATAGACTGCATTGATATAATCGTTCTGCAATGTTATCATGGTTTGTTTCTGATGGTATACTATACTCCCTGTAAACATGCGAAAACCTAGCTGGGTTCGCTTTTTCTTCGTTTTGATGATGATCACGACTGTCTTTTCTTTGAATTAATTTCAGGGCAGCTACTCGTTACTGGAAGGAAAATGTCTGGAAGTTTTTATTTTGTAATGGTTGGACATCATGACAATCCTGTCTTTGAAATGGAGTTCCTGCCACCGGGAAAGGCTGAATCAAAGGTATGTTGCATTTTTAACTACACACGTACCCTGCTGTCAGTGGTATAAAGTAACTAAGTATATTTACTCAACTCAAGTACTGTACTTAAGTACAATTTTGAGGTATTTTTTTTACTTTACTGGAGTATTTCCAGTTTTCACTTTCAGTACTTTAACTTGTACTCCACTACATCTCAGAGGCAAATATTGTACTTTACTCCACTAAAATTATTAGAAAACTTTAGTTACTTGTTACTTTGTTGATTTAAAAAAAAATGTTTAAAGTTTTATTGATTTTCACATAAAATCAAATAAGCAAAATACAAAACCAACATCATTGAACTCAGTATCCCCCACCCACCCTTCTCCCTGTTCCCACCATTCATCCCCCCATCCCTTCCCACCCGCCCTCCTTCCACCATTCTATTAAATATCACACAACACATCCACTGCATCATCGAGTCAGCAGGTCTTTCAGGTTTGTCCACATTGAAATTGTGCTCTGTTGAGCATTAGTTTGTAGATTTTTACTATTATTACAAAACATACATTAACCACTTCAGCCTTATATACATTTTGGCGATTTGAAAATGGCCGATCTTCAAGCTCGCGTTGTGGGCTTGTAGGTATGCTATTTTCAAATGATTCTTATACAATTTGAAAAGTTGTGAAATGGGACATTCTGCATAATGAGTATGTTCTACTTTTGGTACTTTAAGTACATTTTGATAACAAAATGTTATTTCTACATTGCAGTATTGATACTTTTACTTAAAGGGGTAGTTCACCCCCAAAATAACTTTTTTTCTATTGATTACACACCCCATGGAGCCTTGAATTCATAGATATTTTTTAGTTTTTGTCACATTCCTAAGCCAATAATTTGATTATAATAAATGTGTCCCCATTGATTCCGGTAGGAGACACAAATGCATTTGTGTCTCCTACCGGAATCAATGGGGCTAAATTTATTATAATCAAATAATAAAGGAAGGAATGCGACAAAAACAAAAAAAAATCCATGAATTCAAGGCTCCATGGGGTGAGTAATCAATAGAAAAAAAAATATTTTGGGGGTGAACTACCCCTTTAAGTACATGTGAGTACTTCTTTCATCTCTGCGTACTGTATTGCTGCCAAATTGAGCCTAGGCAATTGGTCCGAAATGTCAGTGACTTTGACATTATTTGTTTGTTAACAGGATGACCATCGTCACCTGAACCAGTTCATTGCACACGCAGCCCTGGATTTGGTGGATGAAAACATGTGGTTGTCCAACAACATGTACTTGAAAACTGTGGACAAGTTCAATGAGTGGTTTGTTTCTGCCTTCGTCACTGCTGGACATATCCTTTCAATATTCCCTTTGCTGTCCTTTATGGAATGCACAGGTTAGTTTAGTACCATTGACTTGCTAGTGATGCTGTTCATTAGTGATCTACTAAAAATATGTATATTTTGTTGTAATTTCCATTTCCTACTAGCATTGTACAGCTCAATTTAATCTACATAGTTATCATACCTTACCATTCCAGGAAAAAAAAAATATATATATATTTGAGGACAAATAATGTAATGAAAACAGAAACCGCAAACAATAACTCTCCTCTTGCTATAGTGTGTGTTCATTAACAGGGCTGTCCCTGTCTCTCCAGCTTATGACAGACAACTCCTGAACAGAAAATACATTTTCAGGTCAGGTTACCAATTTCATAAAGGATACAGGATAAAAAAACTGAAATTGGAAGTGATGAAACAAAAACAAACGAGCAGACAAAATTGCTATCTGAATATAGAGCTTTAACTTTATAACACAAACCATTTTGTTTTAACCAAAGCAATATCGACTCGGACCGCTGGCCACTTAGGCTCCAAAGCCTGACAGCGTGTTGAGGGTTCGAATCCCGACGACCTTTGCTGCGTGTCACTCCCCGTCTCTCTCTCACCATTTCCTGTCTAGACAGTAATAGAAGCTAACTACTAGGGGAAAACTTTTTGAAAGCATGTGTGCAGTAGATGTTTTGCATTCAACTTTAAGGACTTGGTGGCATTTTTTCCCTTAACTGTATGTTCCACATATGAGACTTATTATGCTGCATGACGTACGACAAGAAGACGGAATAAAAAACTTCTTTAATGATGTGTATGATTTATACATAAAGGTAAGTTGACCCTCTTTGTTTGCCAAAATAACTTTTCCAAACATGATGAGTTTGGGTGAGATTGAAGTATATTCATGTAAAAAATCTCCTTTTTCCCCAGTTTGCCATGAATCCATTCTACGAAATCAATGCTCCAATACGTTCAACAGCATTTGATAGAAAAGTCCAGTTTCTGGGCAAGAAGCATCTCCTGAGTTGATCACAACGACCGATGTATTGAACTAATTTACACTCATTATACTATTGTGTACTGTACATTCTGACAGCAATGTTACAGACATGTCATTGCTTTTTTACTTTGTGATGTACGACTTCTTAAGTTGTGGAAATATATTCATAATTTAGAAGTGGGTTATCTGATCAGTGATCAGCTTTGCCTGATACTTTGTGTAATATAGCCAAACACAATAACATCTTTATATCTGTATTTCTTAAATGAGCCTCACAAGCCTGTATTTCTTGTGAGTTCTACATTGCTGAATATTTGCCATGCATTTTGTTGCAACTGTTGTCCAGTCTTGTGGTATGCATAACTACCCAATGATCTACCATCTACCCCATACCAACATGTTTGTCCCTCTAGTTACAAATGCAATGATTTGACAACACAGCAATATTCTAGAATGTGAACTTAAACCTATGGATTATGATTCAACTTATGCAGTTTTTTTTTTGTGTGTTGAGAGAATCATTGGGTTTTTATTGTATGTTTTTACATAACAATACATTGATTACAAATGAATGTAGACAAACATGACACTAAATTGATGTTTTACAAATACTAAATCAATGTGAAAAATGAGTATAGTCTCAAGTGTTTCAGATATTAACAGAAAATCAAGTTTTACTCAATCATCTCATCAGCATTTTGTCATACTTAAAATATGCCCCTGTCTAATGCAATTCCAAGATTAAAAGTGTGAGGTAAAAACAAAATACAAAAGTTTACAAAAATGTAATTACACAATACAACATGCATGTTATATTTGCTTTAATGCTTATTGATGGGATCTTATCCCTCAGTGCTTCCAGCACAAAACCATAACCATTCAAGGATAAAAGGTGCAATAATCATGAAAACCCTTCATCTCTGTTACATAAAGTAGTAACTCTAGATAGATTTCAGAAATAGTTATTTGATTATAAATTATTCTCAGTTGTGCACTTAGGTTATAAATATGAATCCATTACATAGACCATGAATGGAAGTCTAAAAATTCTGACACTCGCGCTGCAGGGTTGTACATCTAAATTGATCCTAATAAGTCATACAGTATAAAACGCCTTCAAAATTAAAAAAAGGAACATCTTACAATGTGATAAATGAAGTGAAACTTGGCAAACACAGCGTTGGCATCTTGTATAATGGCAAATTCGTACAGTTCATGTACTGTAGCTCCCTTGTGACATATTGAGTCCAGGGGTTGACACACATGTGATTCTTTAATCAGGAAGTCTTTCACAACCCCGACCTCCAAACTGCAGCAGATTAAAGTAGACATTTCTGTACTGTATTTGGGTTATGAATGATTACTAGTGTTTTACTTTTTTTATTTATTTTCTTCTTGTCTCCTACTCCAGTGGACAATTTCAACTATTAGCATGACAAATCTGTGAAAGTACAACAAACCATGAAACCAGTAGCATAATTAGATTAAATAAGATTTTCTTAGTATATAGCAGTTAGGCCTAGAGCCTCATCACACACGCATAAGAACAGCTTGACGTGAATCGGTGAATGTCAACCCCTGGATGTTATGAACAGCAGGTGGCCGAGGTGCGAGGCTTTCTGTGTAGGTTGACCGTGTCTGTATGGATGAGGTGGTCCGTCCGCTCCTCCATTGCCAACACCCTCCTCACTGCCTCCTCAAAGGCAACCGCCACATTTGTGGCATCCTTGGCACTGGTCTCGTAATACGGGTGGTTGCCGTTCTCCTGACACCACTGCCGAGCGTCCTCGGCAGTCACCTGCCTCTCCGTCACGTCCAGCTTGTTCCCCAGCACCACGAACGGGAACGTCTCCGGCTCCTTGACGTCTGCATAATAGATGAACTCCTTCTTCCAGTTGACCAAGTTGAGAAAGCTCTGGCTGTCGTCGACGCTGAAGGTGAGCAGGCAGCAGTCAGAGCCGCGGTAGAAGGGAGTCCTCAGGCTGCGGAAGCGCTCCTGGCCAGCCGTGTCCCAGATTTGTAGGGTGACCATGTGGCCGTCCACTTCCAGGTCTTTGTTGAGGAACTCCACGCCGATAGTGTGGAAAAGGTGCGTGTCAAACTTGTTGGTGACGTAGCGGTTCATGAGTGAGCTCTTCCCCACGCCTCCGTCACCCAGGAGAATGACTTTCAGCAGGGATGTTTTTGCTGCCATGATCGATGATGACGTCCACTAAACACTCCCTTTTGTAGTGAATTACCTGATGGGAAGATGGCACATTTATGTAGGTTTTTATGTTGATGATCATTGAAGCAACACTAAAATTGCAAAGGAGAATATGCAGTAATCTAGAAATATTGAAAAAAGAGAATATCCAATTATATAGTAATATTGAGGGGATAAGGGAGCATGAGTACCAATTCATAAGAGGATAAATACTGGTGACCAAGCTGTGTGTCTCTCAGTCTACAGTATGTGACTCACCCTTGCTTGGTTTCAGTCTCCCCCTCCACTCCGTCCGGGTCATGTGCTGTAAAAACCTGGCCTTGGTCACATGCACCGCTGGTTCATATTGGTCGGTGCATTGTATAATGTAACGTTCAATCAGCTGTAATAAAAGTAACGAGGAAAAGGGTGTTTACTGGACTGGTGGTGACCATTAAACTAGTAGAGAGTGGCACAGAAGGCCTATTGGCTTCCCGTCGTCCTAACATTTATATCTCTTTTTCAATCAAATATCATAACATTTCATCTAATCGGAGTCCCGTGGTTTTTGAGTTGAAACGCACATCTACCAAAAATACACAACTAAAAATAACTAACTGACTGTAAACTGAACCATCAGTTGGCCGTAATAAGTGCCCGCTATAGCATTAATGTGTTATGTCTAATAACAACACTTATACAATTCACCAAGCTAATGTTAGTGTTAGCCAGGGGCTTTATACTTACCAGAAAGGTGTCGTACCTGGCTGTGCAATTCAGCTATGTGTCGCCAAGAATTCAATCACAAACTCAGTAAAGAATCTATAATTACGTTTGACAGACACTTTGTTTTTCCTAAACTAACGGCAGGTCGCTCAGTGAACTTAAGAGACTCGTACCTGGCTTCTAACGTAAATTAGCTGCTTCTAGCCTAGCTAACTGTCGTTAGCTGCACACACACAGCTTCCTAATATGGATCATGTGATCAGTGTTGCCAGGTTTTGAGAGAGAAACAAGCAACCAGGTCTATGAAAACGAGCCCAAATGAAGCTAGCCCTTCGCCCTTTACACATAATACAAGCCCAAATAAGCAAATAAACTTTAGAAAAAAGCCCCAAAAACCACAGCCCGCAACTACCAATATTTACAAGCGACTTTACAGAAAAACAAGCCCAAAGTCGCTTATAATAAGCGGACATGGCAACACTGCACGTGATCTTCTGCAGCTGGGCAAACACAAACATACAGTCGAAATCAATGGTAACGTTCCAGAACAAGAGAGATTATTTACAGAAACGCCCGCATAAGTCCCCATATAGGCTATCTAAAATGTTATCTGATACGTATATTAGCTACAATTTGATGCGTTTACTTACAATTAGGCAGGTTTCATGCAGCATATGATTATTATGGCATGATTTTGTCACATTTATAGATGACTTCTGCAATACGTCCACCTGGAACACGTATCTGCATTTCACTCACTGTACACCTTCTTCCACTAGAGGGCAGTATGTATTAAGTAACTTGACTGAAGCCTCTCTAGAGCAGTCAGTGTTTCTCAAACTTTTTATTTTCAAGGATCCCATTACTCAGAGTTACATACCTGTAAGGGTCCATTTGGAACCCCTCAAGGAACCCAGAGAGTCCCTGGACCCCACTTTTTGAGAGCCACTGCTCTAGACAAGTAGGCACATTGACATTCCCAGATGGAATCGGATGAATACAGTTTCTGACTGTAAGGTAAGGTGTTGCATTAAATAAATGATTGAATCTGGAGTTAATAATGGAAGATACGACTGAGAAAAAGATTGAGAGCAGAGAGTATACTTTCGAGTTTAATTGGTAGCTATAGTTCGGCCAACTACCAATTATGTGCGTCTGCAAACCTAGAATTAACAAATACATTTGATAATGTTCATTCATTCATTGTCAGTTATAATTTTATACGGTATGATTTGATAAATTCAACCCTTACATTGTCACAATATAGGCAATTTATACATACAACGTAATTTATGAATTGCTAAAATGTGACTGAAGGCCAACTATATGCCTATTCTACTCAACTTTGGTCTTTGGTGTTTGTTCTTGCCTAACTTCACATTAAACCCCGGAGGGTACAAGCTGCAACAAATAACTCAAATTAATACATTTTGTCCTTCCACTCTGTAAATACCTGCACATTAATTAATTTGTGCCCTGAAAACATATGAGAAAAAATATGAACATGGAAGGCCAACTTAGAAAAAACAAAAACATTTAAATGTAATGATACAATATGAAAGCATAATTTACAGCAGTTATGCAGTGATACTTTTGAGCATTCAAATGAACCAACCTTCAAAAAGACTTGAATTTTAAGATAAAACTCACTTATTAATTCACATTACATGTCTTAGATAGATTTTCCATTAACTTCAGCAATGTACTTTCAGATAAACAAAAGAAAACTAGCCACAATACTGTTACTTTAGTCATAACTGACAGAAAAGACTAGCGTTTCCACATAAACCTGAGATCTTAATCTGTGTCTTAAGAGCACTGAGTATATAAACTGAAACTACAGCATGTATTTTTAAATTCAAGAATGTTGTATGATGTAGCAGCATGGTGTGAGCTTGTGAAGCACTCTTGTTTGAACCAATTACTCCCCCAGGATGTCGAACTGTATCCATTGTATTTTACTTGGATGAACTGGGTCCAAACCACAAGAGAAAATGTATGCATGCTTTAAAAAAAAAGAGTACCAGTTATGGTAATTTTAGAAATTCCACAGGGAAAGACCGTTGTCTGGTCTGAAAGTCCACAGTAGGAGTTGAAAATTGGAATCTCAGACACACGTCAAACACAGGAAGTTTCAAATGTGTTGAAAGGCTGCATGTGACAAATTCTTAAAAGATCCTTTCATCCTCTTGACAGGAACCTGAGGTCAGCACCACATTGTCCAGCCCAATTTCTCCCCCAATGCCGCTCCCACGCTCGGCCTCAAAGATAATCTGTAAGACATTAGACAATACTGAGTGAACAGGACTGTGTATCACAACCCCCCTTCAGTTCCATACCTGACCTTAGCCACACCAAATCCAGGACTTATACATTTCTAACAGTTTACTATCCATTTCTAACCTTAAGTCATCTTTAACAGTGTATTCCTTGTTTCCCTGGAATATCTGGAACACTGGGCCTTGTGACCAACTATAAGTGGCAAAGAAAACCTTTGCAGACCAGATGTAGTGGCATGTTGTATGTCAGTATGTTTTACTTCTGAACTGCAGCACATACAACAGATGCAACAGAACACTAAATATAATAGCCAAAACATCCCTGAATAAAATGACATCATGTAAATAATACTAATACTAAGGTACATCTGCCGCACTAGTCTCACTTTGCCACACGATCAGAGATCTCTGCCTAGTGCCTACCAATATGTCTGGGGACTTCTAAATGCAAGGTAGTTGCTAGAACATACAGTAGGCGAGAACAGCCGCTAACGAACCTATACCCACTGCTTCGGAAACAAGTCATGTCACAGTTTTTTTCCTTTCTTTTGTTTTTAAATTTTTTGTACTTCCAAAGAAAACTGTTTGATTGTCATCAGTCTCTAGTTGAGCAAAGAGTTTAGAGAATAGAGACTGACTTGTGCATCTACTGCTGTACACACTACACAGTCACTTATTTACCGTTGAGATTTACTGCAACGTCAGTGATGTGAAATTGTAAACCAGAATATACGGCGACTAAAACTCAATGAACAGATCACTGGACAACACTGAGTGCTTCATCACGATTCATTTAAATTATGTGAAGAACTCACAGACTGAGGGGCCTCCTCCTTCCATGCCACAGTAAGGAGCTCCGTCTCCCAGCCCTGGGCTCTGCTGTGGCTCTGCTCCCACACTGGATAGGCATTGTTATCCAGCAGCACCCTGAGAGCGCCTACATTCTTTCCCACCACGCGGTAGTCAAAAGTCAGGCAAAAGCTGCCCTGTTGGGTCCGGTCACTGAGAAGCAGCTTCAGTTTGGCAACATCTCTCTGGTCCCCCAGAAGTCCGTTCATGGCCATGTAGTATTCATCACCTGAAAGAATGCATAGGGAGTTCAGAACTCATAAGGGACCAAGCAAGCCACCTTGAATTTAACCACATGGACCCTAGCAGCCCTATTCTAGGGCGAGCATTCAGCCAAAATAGCAGATCTACAAGCTCACAATGCGTCACTGTGAGCTAGATTGTCTATTTTCTGAGGATTTGGGAAAAAATAGGGGCCTCGGCCCCTGGAGGAATATGGTAAATGAAGATAATTTAGAATATAATTAACTTTATTCTTCAGGGTTGTTTTGATCACACAAATGTAGAGTTATATATGATAACTTGGTAACTTGGTAATGTGTGTTTATATGTGTTTATTACCATTGTCATGGTAGGCTACACTCCAGTCCATGTCATCAGTCTTGTCCTGCACCCACTCACATGCTCCTCGATCAAAGTTGCAGTCCATGAGGAATTCTAGATTTAAAAAAAGAAAAGAAAATGATGCCAAATCAGCTAAAACAACTAAATGACATTTTTTGTATTTTTGGCAGATTTGACAGAGGGTTGATGATTACCCTCCTGAACTGGTGTAATCTGGATCTCCTTCACTTCTGTTGCAGGTCCAAATACAGACTCAAATCCAGCTGTTTTAAGAGAGATGGGAAGATAGTTCAGAGTGTGCACAGTATCAACCATAGGATCGTGGAGATTAATATGATGACTGTTTTGTCAAATATTGAAACTGACATGAGCTGTAATCGATATTAAGTTACGTCCAATGTAGAAAAGTAATTCCTTATTGTTGCCTGATCAAAATACCAACAGCATTCCAACCTGCACATTCCTCCGAAAATAGGTGGTTGTAAGTGATCGTTCCAAAATAATGTAGTAGGGGAGATTTCCCCTAATAAAACAAAAGCCAAGAGCGGGGCTTTTAACCTGCAGGTGTAGACCTGTCCTGCTGTCATTCATCTCTCGAGAGGGCACATTTCAACCGTAGGATATAGAAACCCCCCCTGTATTGAACTTCCCCCCTGTGGGGGGTGAATGGCCCAGATGTACGAAGGCTGTGCTTATTGAACCTGCTCAGCCAGAGTGGGCTGGTGTCAGAGAGGTCTAGAGGGCTGATGACAGACTTTCCCTCCGAGAGTCAAGTCTGTTTGCACAACAGCTGTTCTGAGGGGGAGTATAATAAAAGGCTTGGAGTCTTTAGTACCCTCTCCCTTCCCTCCTTCCTTTGCCTTCTTCCCAGGGGACGGGTGCGAGCTCAGGATGAGCTGTGTCCCTGGGCTCTCAACATGCCGACAGAGTAAAATTCCACCCTGGAGGTGATGGATGTCTCGGGGCCTGTCTCCTCTTGCTACCTGAAGTCTCACGGAGACTCAGTTGGCTGTCAGAGTAGTTGTTTCCATATAGATCACGTCTAGCGGTGAAAGGCATTCTCATTTACTGTTTGTCTCACTCAGATTAATTCCATTGCATGACAGCACTGCCCGCTCTTATCTAGAATCTAGATATTCATCTGAGGATACAGCCAGGAGACATATTCAACAGGGTCTGTGTGCATAAGCGTTATAAGGTTAAACAAATAGATCAAGATCATTGCTATTGTTGGAACCTGAGCCATTTATATAGTGAATTGTGAATGCCTTTGCTTTGTGCGTGTCTGTATGGCCTATTATGCAAGGTTTTAAGTTTTTGAAAATGTCATTGAGGGCCATAATGTTTTCTTAACTTAGTAGTCAGAGTAGGCTAGACATGACAGTTTTAAATCACAGCTTTCCCAAACCCTCTTGTCAGTTCTCCCTGTGTGGCATTGTTACACTCAAGGTCAGCATTTGCTTTTCAACAGCTGTTTTTTTAATGTCCTCAAGTCGCATGTCCACGCAACATTCAGCAGTAAGCGACAGGATTCAAGCAAGAAAAGGGACAGAACATGACATTAAGGAATGACATTACTGACATTAAGGAATTGGTACCAATGTTCGATTAATTGAGGTAGGAGAATCATCTAAATCAGAGGCCTTCTTCATTTCTCCTCGGATAGCCTGTTACACTATCTTGTCTTTCATGCTTGGTGGTCAAATTAAACTTCCCACCCAGAGTTTTAGAACTGTCTGCAGACTCTGCAGTCTGCACGCATGGAACTCATAGAGTGTGCATGAAGAGCACTTGGAGAACATGAAACAACAGAGCCCAGGGCTTTCTGGTTGGGGGCTTAACGCTGACCTATCTTAGTGGAATGGTAATCCTCAAAGTAATACTGTCTGACAGGCCAGCACTTTTGTGAAACTTTAGGATCTCAGATACATTCAACTGAGAAGAAAGGAAGTCTTCCCCAGGATTCAATTTGGCCAACCAGGCAACCACAGTTTTAGTTTTTGCTTGCTTGCTTTTGTCTGAATACAAGACGCTAGCTCAGCAGTTTGTGTTGAGAAAGGCCACACTGATAATGACAGCCAATTATTGAAATTAAAGAGTTTACTTAGAGGACTCCTGAACTAGACTAGACCTCCTTCAAGCTCAGCCCAGAGATCTGCAGCCTGAGAAGTGCACAGGTTTTGTGCTTGTAATTATGGCAAGGCTTAACCATCATAAATTGTCTTTAACAGACAGGAGACATCTGTAACAGGTGACCATCAAGGGGGTAATCTCTCCTAGAAAGGCAGAGTAAACAGATACACAGCTGGGTCATTAGGTCAGTGTGGGAATGGCCACAGGATCGCCACACCCAGCGCAGCTTGCTGTGTGCTAAAAGTTGGATTATTGTTGTAGTTTAATGCAAAAAAACCTAATTTAATTATAATTATATTTGACCACTGATTCCTCACTGTGTGCACATGAATATCAAAGTCTTGCATAATCTATATCACTATTACATTATTATTATTATTATTATTATTATTTCCCCCTCAAAAAACAACAAAAGATCTACAAGCTCGATGGTGGTTAATCTGTGCAAGCACGGTTATTTTAGGACCACCTACAGTGCCAGTAAAAAACTACTGTGAGGTAGCCAAGAGGAAGGAGGCTTACTGAAAACATCTCCCCTCGGATTGAGCTGGTCATCTCCCCTCGGTCTCGGATTGAGCTTGTTGTCTTCCTTCCCTTCCTCTTGTTCTTTAGGGAACTCTTCCTTCTTTTCCGTGGGGAACTGGACCTTCTCCTCCAGGCTGGGGGTTCCGACGTAGACGGAAACCCCGTTGACGTCTTCATAGTCATAAGGCTGCTGGCGGATCCTGGGAGGCGGCGTCACCACTGGCTCAGGGACGAAGTTTTTGATCTCGTCTGGCTTCCTGTGCACAGGGGAGTCTGGGATCGCTGCAGGTAGGAAAAGGAAGTGGGTCAGACCTCTGGAACTACAATCACAAGTGGGAACTGCATTACCAGGGTCGGAATGTGTATGACTTTTCCGGGAGCCGTATTGGAATTACACACTGTAGAACAGTGGTTCTCAGACATATTAACTGATTTAGCTGGGAACCCCCTCAAGGACCCTTGGGGGTCCCCGTACCCTACCTTGAGAACCACTGCTGTAGAATCCTGAGCGTTAATTTAACTCTGAGAATGTACAAGTAAATGTCCATTTCATTGCATTTGTACACTCGTGCAAATTTAGTCATACATTTTGCAGCTGCCAATTACTTACCATGTTATGGAAGAAGTAAATTACCATGTCACAAGAACAATGATTGGTAAATACACAAAGAGGCAGGTGGACAGACAGACAGGAATATCATGCTCCATGCACTTGAAGCACGACAGATTCTGTAAAAATTAATCAGTGCCATCCTCAATGCATAAGCGTTTTATGACTGCAGATTTCATGCTGAGAGTTCTGTGCCTCATATCAAGATGTTTTTACTAATGCATATGCAGCATTGCCAGCCTTGAGCAAGGGAGAGATGGGGTGGGGTTGAGGGGCAGGGGTGGGGTGGGGGTGGGGGTGCCTGGCGAGGAGTCGGTACTAGAGGAAACCGAGAGTCTTGCATTCCGCACAATCTCACCGTTGAGGGAATCATCTGCACTTCCTCTGTCTCCGTCCCACGGGCTCTGATAAAATGGCTTGACTACAAGACATAAAGGTATCTTCATTTGTTGTGTATGATGCACACAGTGTTTTCTGTTCTGGGCTTCTTGATGTCGACTTAATTTACTTAACAGTAAGTCACATTGTACTGCAATGTGTCAGGTCTTGTCCTATGGTCTCATATTGAAGATTGTGATATTTGCTCCTAGACCCCTGCAGCTTTTTTCCTCTACAAGCCAGATACATTATACACATTTATGTTCTTGTGCCACTTCGCTACATCAAGTATCACCTGCTATTATCTGGTATCTGGTTCAGGGAGTACACTGAGACCTGCCTTTCCCCTGTCCTACATATGGCTGGTTGTGGTATAGTACAGTGTCAGATATTTACACAGGTGTGATTTCAATCTATAGGGCTCTCTCTAGCTAACATCTGCTAAGAGCAGAGGGGTCTGAAAACAGGAAACTGCTCTTGGCAGGACTGATGTTTGTCTGATGTTTAAAGAGCCCAAGTTAAATATGTGTCTGTAAAACAGATAATATCACTCTGCTCAAATCTTAGCCCTGAGCTGTCTCAGTCAGAACTGATCTATTGAAACAAATCGTAATGCACCGGTGTCAACATCTACTTCGTCGGTGTTTATTTGGATAATTATTTGTAGCAGATGGCTGGTCATCAGATGGTGACCAGATGGTCTCACCTGAGCATTCAAAGCCATTGCCTCTGAATCCAGCCTTGCACCTGCACTTGTAGGATCCTTGAGTGTTCAGACAGGCAGCATGGTGGCTGCATTTGTGGGTGCCGGCCACACACTCATCAAGGTCTAAAATTGGAGGAAAGCTTATGAGTTCATCTAAAGTATAGCATACAGTAGGGCAGTTACAAACTTTTTTCCTCATCAGATTTTATACCTTACCTACACAGTCATATTTGGCGTCAACATATTTGAGATCATAGCCATTCTGACATTTGCAGTAGTAGCTACCAAATGTGTTAACACATTGCCTGTTGTATGGGCAGAGGTTCTTTCCAGTAACACATTCGTCAATGTCTGAGGGAAAACAAGCAAGGACACATGTTAGCCTAGGATTGAATATAGTTAGATCTGTAGCAGCCCTCATTCCACCAATGCTATTGTTTTACTTTTCCCATGTTACTAAAATTAGAAATTGGCTCTGTCTCTGCTCAAACAGTTTTGTGGGAAGAAATAAAATTCCACTTTATCCATTTGACTGGAGACCACTTAACCAACCAGGAAGGCAAAAAGCCACATAATGGAGTCTGTTCAGATCTTTGTCTGACAGCTGACCCCATGCACTACACGAACTAGTAACTGCTAATCTGTGAGACAGATCTATGTGGTTCAGATTCTGTACATGTCAGTATGCTACCTAATCAACATTATACAGTATGACAGTTGTGCCATTTTGCAAAAGTATACGTTGTTGTACGACCGTGCCACAGTCACAGAAGATAACACATTTTCAGGTTGTATGACAGATTTTCAGTATAAAGTAAGCTTTAACCACCTTCAACCTTGAATGTGATTGGAAACGTCAGCAGTATACTCACCTACACAGGTCCTCTCATCTGGCCCCAGTTGCAGCCCTGCAGATGGACAGAGGCAACGGATCTCACCCTGTACCTCCTCACATCCATACTGACAGTGGGCGAGAGAACATGTCCTGGAGTCTAGACACGCACACGCGCACACACACACACACACACACACACACACACACACACACACACACACACACACACACACACACACACACACACACACACACACACACACACACACACACACACACACACACACACACACACACACACACACACACACATGCGGTAGGCATACAATTTACAATTTTGGCGTTTAGGAGACACTCTTATCTAGATCAACTTGCACAATGTGCAAGAGTACTAGAGTAAGTGGCATGAACCCTATAGTCAACCAACAACAGGGTATGTGGTTGAGTAAATACTAGAGCGCTAAAAAAACAATTAAATGCTACTAAGTAACTATAGGATGGCATTGGCAGGTAAACATCAATCCTAGCATCTGTCTGTATGAGGGTTTTATAGTTAACTAAAACTAAATAACTAATTGACAAAACATTTTAGTTAACTGAAATAAAAAATAAAATGAGGCTTTACAAAAAAACTATAACTAACTCAAACTGTACTGTGTGCCTACAAAACTAACTAAAACTAACTAAAATAGAGAAAATGTCCTTAGTTTTAGTCTTGTCAATCTTTCATACATAAGTCATTTAGCTGTGCCCTGTTTTCAAAACACAACTAACACTAAAACTAATAAAAACTAAAATAAAACAAAACGTTTTCAAAGAATAAACTAGCAAAACCATTTTAGAATAAAGTAACTGAAAACGTAAACAAAAAGTCTAAACTATAATAACCGTGGTCTGAATAACATACTATCATACAATCACTCACTGGCACAGGACCCATCAGCCATCAGGGTGTATCCATTGAGGCAGTAACACATGTAGCTGCCATATGTGTTCATGCAGCGATGCTCGCATGGACGAGGCTTCAGTCCGCATTCATTCAGATCTAGAAATGAGGCCCACACAACAGTTAGGGGTGTAATCGAACTAATCGATTCAATTGATTAGATTTTTTTATTTTCAATAATTCTCGTTTTTGAAATTGCTGGAAGAATAATCACTAAGAAAACATGAGCTATCGCCTTTTATGTCTCGCCCCCCAATAGTAGGGTTCGCCAAATAATTTACGAATACTATTGCCCTCCCACCGCCGACCAGCGTTCACATTAGTAATATTGTTTCGTACCTGGGTACACTTAAATTAAACTGTAATGGCACGTAGATGCCTCAAGGGAGCGCTGTGGACTTTGGGAGATAGAGAATGTCATAGAGTCAGAGTTTACGAGCGAATAATAGTTCCTGATGTTTTATTGAGTTTTAATAAAAACAGAGAAACAATACACAACCAAAGCAGTGTGCGCTAGTAAAGCCAGCAGGCTTTTTTTCTTTTTTTTTTACGGTGTTGAGATGAAACACATAAAATATGGAATCGTTTAACAATAAAATGTGAGTGAAAGTGGCTAGTAAAGTGGGCTATAAACTGGAAATGTGATCTTTATGAAACTTGGTTGACCCTCTTTGTTGACCCCAATTACTGACCTTGATTGCATGTCTTTCCGGTGTATCCTGGGAAGCATTTGCATTTGCTGGGGCCGGCACACTCTCCGTGCTTGCAGCCGTGCTCACACTGAGCTGGTAAAACATTTAAAATACCACCAGCAGTAATGGTGGTTGGAGAAAGATGGGTTACAGTTAAACCACACATTTTTAATGTACAGGCCAGCTTTTTTCTATCCGAAATGTAATTTAGTCCACATTTTCTGGGAGAGAAGGGAAAATATCCCCCCAAGGAAAACAAAAACAAATTTGAGAACACTATTGAGGGTCATTTAGATTCTTTGGGTTTGTTGTTTTTATATATGATCAAAGTTCTGCGTGGTATTGAACATTTATACCTCCGCTTTATGAAAAGTTCTGGTTACTGGAACACCAATATTACATTATAATATTATACAGATATTATATTTGGATCTATGAGGTCTATTGAGTTCGTGGACCTTCTTACCCTCGCATTGTCCTTTATTGTTTTTCTTCCAGCCATAGCAGCACTCCAGTCTCCTGCCATAGCGACACACACCTGGTTGGTGGTTTCCAGTAGGGACTTGTCTGTAGTGCCTTTGTAGAAGAAGAGGGAAGGACAGGGGATAGTGTCTGTATTATTACGGTCTTGCTTGAACCTTAGCATCCCTAATGTGTTCGGGGAACATTCGCCAAAAATAGCAGATCTACAAGCTCAGCAAAGAGATTTGGAAAAAAGAGAGGATCAATGAAGCAGTGGATGGAACATCCAAAGTTAGCTTGTTCAATGAAATCTTTCTTCTTCTTTTTTTTTCTGTCATGACATATCTAGCCAGAATCAAACTGGGCACATTGCGATTTTTGTGGTTGATGCACTTGTCCATTCTGTGTGCCCCATGAAATCGTATTCTTGATTTGATTCTGAAACGTCAGGGTGGTTACAACAATTTGTACCTGCCTCAAATATGTCCTAGACTCTTCTCCCTCCTGGCTCCCAAGCTATGGAATAAACTCCCCTTGCAGTTAGGATTGCAGACTCAGTCACCATTCTTCGCTGCAGTCTGAACACTTACCTCTTAAGACTCCACCTCACCCCCAGCACTCCTCTCTCCTTGTATTCCTTCCTTGCACTGTATACTAGCGGATATATGTTGGTTACTTCTTCACAAATGTTATGTTATTTAATCATCATTGCTTGAAGAATGTATATGCATTTTATGCTGTTGCTTTTTGTTTAGACAGATGCTAGGGTTGATGTTTGGTATCCTAGTTACTTTGAAGCACTAAATTGTTTCTTTGCACTTGCACCTGTTTGTTTGTTGATCTTACACTTGTGTTACTCTGGATAGGAGTCTCTGCTAAATGCCTAAATGGTAAACAACAACATAACTGGGTCAGTGAACTTGGCTTGCCCATGTGTGTTTGGGAGTGGCAATTGATCCCCGAGTCACACGCACATCTCATTTAGCTTTTCCAAATACAGTCCTTCAGGCACCCTCCATCTAATTATGGCCCCAATGGCACTAGTGTGGAAAACAAACAGCCTAAATAAAGTTTCTCCTTTACTGGCCCCCCCATGGAGCAATAAGCCAGCAGGCAGGATGTTGGTCACAGATGGAGAAGCTCACTAATCATGGAACTTGTTGTGTTGCACACAGCGATACATCAAGGTTGACCCTACTTCCTGTGCGTGTGTTTCTTTTTTCCTCCATCTCCATCTGACTGCAGCCACAGTATTTACTATACAGTCATTAGCAGTCACCTTAAGCAAGTCAGCAGAATCAATAACCTGCAGGTATACCATTGCACGTGTATTTTTCAACTGTAAATTAGATTTCCTTAACCATTTAAAGGAGGAGTTCACCCAAAAAATGACTTATTTTCTATCAATTGCACACCCTATGAAGCCTTGAATCCATGGATTTTTTTTTTGTTTTTGTCGCATTCCTAAGCTAATAATTTGATTCCCGTCTCCTACCGGCTAATGTATCCGGTAGGAGACACAAAGTAGATTATTTGTGTCTCCTACCGGAAATACACACGGTCATCAAATTATTGTCTTAGGAATGCCACAAAAACAAAAATGAATCCATGAAATCAAGGCTTCATGGGGTGTGTAATTGATAGAAAATAAGATTTTTTTGGGTGAACTCCTCCTTTAAGACCTATTATACTTTTTTCCGTATGACACATAGTGAACTTGTAGATCTGCTATGATTGATTGATGATGTGATTTTTTTGGTAAACTTTTCACCTATAATGACATAGGCCTACCCAAAAATAGGGATGAAGGTTGAAAGTAGTTAATGTGCCACTTCCCCTCACTTGTTGGGAGAACCAGAGAACAGTCTGGAAAATCCCTCACTGGCCCGAATATCGAAGTTCCAGCCCTACAGGTAATCTCAGCTGCCATGATAACTCGTAACCTCTAGCCCAGTGCCCAAAGTGTACTCTCCCAGATGTTTAGCATTCTGGCCTCGTCTGAGCAACTTCCTAAATGCAGCCCAGCGAGGCTCCAGTGGGACTGGAGGAATCTGAGACTTGATAGAAATCAACCCAGAATAGCCTACAGGATGCGGCTGCAAAGTGTGTGACAGGTGCTCTTCAGTTATTAACAGTGTTGCTGAGCTACATTTAGCTGACACAGCGTCATACCTCCCATAGTCCACCTCCAGGCCTAGACAGAGAGTGTCATGATCCGTAGTGCATGCCATCAAAACAAACGTTTTCCCATGTAAACACACTTCAACCCAATATTACACTGCAAACTAGGGGGATTTCATGATGTTTCGTGATGGTGCAGAGCTGCACTTAAGAATAACACGTTCATGGTAAACATGTTCATGTTAAACTTTCAACGTGAACATGTTGAAAGTTTGGTGTCCCTATTTTAGGCATGTTATTACTGGCAAAACAATAAAAATGTTTTTTTTTTTTTATCTTTAAAAGAAAATAAGAAAAAGAACAAAAAGACAGAAAAGTGATGTGGGATGGTAGATTGGCTATTTTAGTAATTTTTTAAACATGTATATAGTAGATAGGCCTATAGATAGTGTAGTTTCCACACTTGTTACAATATATGCACCCTTGATTTGATCACTCTGGAATCAATCAGTGGGATTCTCAACAGAGGAACTGTGATCCACAACAATAAGCACTAATGTGTTTCCACCTGCTGCTGGTGTAGAATCGGAGTTGCACTGGTACATGAAGATTTATCCTTCCCGGCAACAAAAGGTGAAGTCATTGGTGGTTGTCTTACCTGTGGCGGTCGGCACTGCTGGAGGAGATGCAGAAAAGGAGGAAAAGGGCACCGATCCACGTTAATGGCTGCATGTCTCTTAACTGTAAGCAGCAGGAGCACTGTGTCTCACTCTTGGCTGTCTTTGGCTGCTGTGAATTCTTACTAGTCCTCCAGGTGGGCTTCCACGCATTAAGTGCTTAGACAGTGATCCCACGAACAGGTTTCAATTGAGTCTCCTCGCAAGGCGAGCCAGAGTTTGTGCTACCCCCAAAACAAACTCACACTCTCCTCCAGGGAAGAATTTCTCTCTCTCTCTCTGTCTGTCTTTCTCTCTCTCTCTCTCTCTCTCTCTCTCTCTCTCTCTCTCTCTCTCTCTCTCTCTCTCTCTCTCTCTCTCTCTCTTTCTCTCTCTCTCACGTTCTTGAAGGTGGCAGTAGCTGTGGTCCTTGTCCCATAATTTGTTTCCTCTCTCTCTCTGAAACTCCAGGGGTAGGCTGTGTATCACTCTGTGTGAAATGACACTGCTGTGAGAGGAGGGTTAAGAGGAGGTAGGAATGGGTTTGTAAGGGGGGTGGGGATTATGTTGAGGGGTGTGCTACGCTGTAACCCAATACAGCACCACATAAAGCTCTTCCTGCAGAACCCCAGCAGGGTCAAATTGTGCTTTTCGTATGCTCAGGTTTCCAATACAGAACAGAACATGGTTTCACTGCTACTCCAGTCTCTTTCTGATAACATCAGAATTTCTAGCTCAATGGCCACCTCCTGTTGATGTTTTGTGTGTGTGTGTGTGCGTGTGCGTGTGCGTGTGCGTGTGCGTGTGCGTGTGCGTGTGCGTGTGCGTGTGCGTGTGTGTGTGTGCGTGTGTGTGTGTGTGTGTGTGTGTGTGTGTGTGTGTTTGTGTTTTTCCAGGCTCAGATTTTGTCCTTGTGGATAATTAGCCGGATCAGCTAATTGTGGAACTCAGACATGCATAGGCCTGTCATTAGCAGCTGCACCACTCTTTGAAGTCGTGCTCACAAGTCGCACATAAAGCCTAGCTCTCTCACACATGCTAATTCTAAAGTTCAGCCATAAAAGTGCTTAATGAGTTTTGAAACTTTCAAAGTGAGTGCGGACATCTGGTATAGCTCATCTCTGCCCTTGGCACTGGACAGGTGAAGTTTGTTGTGGGAACGCCACATGGGAACAGAGACATTTGGAAGTACCTTTCATTACTGATGTAGATTGACTTGAGCGTTTTGCTTGCACTGACTGGTCACATTTATGCTGTGTTGAGCTCCAGCATTAAAGTAGGAGCTGCGGTGCAGTGCCACTTTTACATGCCCATTCTCCTCTTCCTCCTACAACTAATGATTTATGAAAGTGTACCATGCCATGCACTCCAACCCTTTGTGCAGCGCTCCTATCCGGAAAGTGGAAACCACTCCTTCAAAAGACTTTGCCTCCCTCTCCTAACATGATGATTTGAGAGCTGCATTGGAAATTGCTTTCAGATGAGAAGAAAGCCTGTATTTAGACACTGTAGTTCAGCAGAATAAAGTTATGTGATTACTTTGCCAGATATTCCATGGGGTTGTTCTTGTTCTTCCATTAGTGTAGTATGAACACAAGGGTACCCCTCAATGTACCTGGATCCAGAGGGGTAAAATCAAAGGACAGAATCTATGGGGTGGGGGTAGGCCTGCAAGATCAGAAATTGTCAACAAATTTCAGTCCTAATGCAAACATAACTTTGGCATAACTTTGATTTGGCCTGTGTGAATGTTTATGCGAATCTCACAGCTGACCTGCAGTGATGAGGGAGAGAAATGGTCTGTAAAGTCTATAAAATGAAAAGTTGCATATACGTACGGTAAGTATATATTGGGATAATGATGTATAATGATATTTGAATGATGTTTGTATTACTATGTAGTGAATTATATTCCAGCAGCATTACTCGGAAGGCTCATAGTCATACTACACAACACAATATCTTGATCTATGTCTCTCAATTGTGAACTTGACCTTTGACCATTTGACCCAAAACGTGGTTGTCTCTTCGGGTAGCCTATTAATCATTCCCACCAAGTTTCATGACAATCTACTTATCCGTTCCGGATTTATTTAGCTAACAATGGATACTTTGACCTTGACTGTGAGTTTTTTAGCTTTTTGCCACCAAAATGCTTCGATTTAGGCTACTGAGCATCAGCTCTAAGATTAAAAATAATCTGCTTATCTGTTGACAAAAACACAAACAGACAGATAAAAAATACTCTGCCAAGCATTGCTGCAGGCAGAGTAATTATAGAAAGGAGATGCATCATAAATGGATAAAACTGTTACGGTCAGGCACAGTCGAAGTACAAGGCTCCCCAGACAGGAATGTGTTAAAATACAAACATTACTGACAATTTGAAGCCATGTTTACCATTTACGCTATGGTATTCACTTACATTTTTTTTCATGACATATTCCCCAATTTTTATCATCACAGAGGTTTTCGCTGTTGAAAATATGATTGAAAATCCACTTCCGTTGAGCAGACACTGAGCTTTTTTTGGCCAGGTGCTTCTCTGTAGTCAGTCTTGCAAAATCACACCACACCTTATCTCTGGAATGTTTTGGCTTACGGCATATGGCATGAAATACGATTTTATGATAATCTACAGATGAAATAATGTCTGGATCCTTTAATAAAGAGTACTCCACAAAGAGGTTTTATCAGCAAAGCTGTGTCAGCTTCATTCCCTCAACACCTTAACTGACTGAACCATCAATGTGCGCATGTCCTCTTTGTAAAATACTGTTGTTGTATTTGTCTGTCACCTATGATAATCTATTATTAATTCACATGACAAGTACATATGGGCCGGTTTAACACACATAGACATAATCACACAAACATTTCCCTGTGTCCTACAACTTCAGGGGCAAAGCAACCCGTGACTGTCACTCTGCAGACCTCTCAAGCATACGGCTTGCAAGCAGCACACATTAGAGCTGTTACTTTGGGTTTAGGGCTGGCGATGCTGCCAGGTGATGGAGCTCAATCTGAACATGTTCTAGTGGCCAGCTGGCCTTGATAAAGCCATTCCCACAACTCTCCCTCGTATGTCTTGCAGACAGCCAGGGTTTCCCCTTGTTGGACACTAGCCTTACCTTTGATCATGCAGGAATGATGTCCGACCGAGTGGTTTCAAGCGCTCTGAACATATTATGTTTGGACATCAGTACTTTAAATACAGATCTAGCTCAGAGGTTTGAGAAGTGCTTGATTTGTCTCAGCTATTCCCTCGTCTTACTGGCTTATTTACTGCCTTATCTTCTCTTACATCTTTTCATGTCTACTTTTAAATGAATAATTCATCCAGAAATCTAAATGTAGTCACTACGTACTCAGCCCCATGCCAGTTGAAACAGGTGAATTGTGTCCATCCACCTAACGCATAGCACAACTTGGAGCAGCTTTCTCCAAAACAACTCAAGTGAAATGTGACCTGTTCTTTAGAGCTAAAAGGACCACAAAATTGCTGCATACAGCATGGGCAGCATAATTCAAATCTTCTTAAGCCAATCGATTACATTATGAGCAGAAAATATCTATCTTTCACAATTCTTTAGTACAAATCTTTAATTCAGCTGTTGCTTTCAAAAGCTTTCACACATGCACATGCACACACTGACACCCTGCACTGTAAACACAGAAGAGGGGGAGATTTTACATTCTCATCAAGTAGAATGTGCACTAAATAATGTGTAAATAAATAGCTTTTCCACTCACAGTGTCATAATTTTATTTCAGATGACTTGGATTATGCTGCACAAGCTTTATGGTAATTTATGTTGCTCTTTTTGGAACTCTTATTACGAACTGGTTGCTTTGGAGAAGGCTGTTACACACCTTCCTTATGTGTACAAAGAAACCTGACCCGTGTTTCTGTACTAGGTAATGGCAGAACTTAATTTTTTTTTGGGGAATTATAACTTTAATGTTATCCAAGTATCTGGCTCAACAATTTTAGCTGTTATTTTTACATCGTTGTTAAATATTAGATGTTTATTTACACTGCAAAATTGCATTCTATTAAAACAAACATGTTTTGTTTTATTTTGGAAGCCAGAAGTCAAAGGTCAATAAAGTATGTGTTGTTGTGAAGTTATTTTTGCAAGTGATGACAGTGTATGTTCCTCAGTTGTTTGGTCTCCCCCATGCAGTTTACTCCATGTCCACACGGGGGAGACCGTGTGGACTTGCTAGATAGTGAATTTGCTAGATAGGATCTAAATAAAAGCCCACCCCATAGCTTGCTGTATTTTACATGATGTCAACTGTAAAACCCAATCTTCTTGAATAGAATCAACAGCACCATCCCACTTGTTTTGGATTCAAATGGATGTTGTTTTCAATGTGTAAAGGGAGAAATTTAGTTACATTTTCATGTCTATGTTTATCACCCCCAGTGGTTTAACAATCCTTCAAGGGGACCCCTAGGGGTCCTTGAGGGTGCGTCCGGGGTCCCCAGCAAAATGAACAAAAGTACAGTGTATAAGTTAAAGGAGTTGTTCACCCCAAAAAAATACTTATTTTCTATCAATTACACACCCCATAAAGCCTTGAATTCATGGAGATTTTTTGGTTTTTGTCGCATTCCTAAGCCAATAATTTGATGACCGGCGGAGTCTCAGTAGGAGACTCTTATTATTTCACAGGCTGGAAGTTAGCGTAGTGAGAGAATTTATGAGGATATTCAGATCATAGGTTTCCTTTCACTCTCCACTGTTATCTCCCCACAAGTATAGACAGATGTAGTAGTGGTCTGTGGCGTGATACGCATTATTTGGGGGTTCTTTCCATGATTTAGAACCACTGTCCTATGCATCGTAAGACTGTTTTATGGTGTCATCTGTAACGTGTGTGCAGCTTGGGTCTGAGAAACAAATCCTTGTTGTTTCTTGTTTGGTGAGTGGAATTTTACCAGGAGAGCTGAATTATTCTGTGCTCTGTCACTTTTGTGTCACCAGAGGTCTCTGTTGGCTCACACTTTAGGTTTACAAGACAAAGTTGCATATTTTCACATCCTGAATGAGAGTGCAGATTGAAGCATCACAAAGACCAGTGAATATATTGGTTGATGGTTGGTAACTGGTCCATTTTGACGTTGCATGTGTAAAACACAAGGCGTTCTAAACAGAATGATTGGGGAATGTTAAGCATTTCGTAAGAGCATCTGTTGAATTCAAACCTATCAACACTTAACCTTCATTCATGGCTTTATTTACAATTTATTCAAAAGGCTCAGGGCTGTCTTTTCCTCATGCCATCTTATTCTGAAACTGCAGTAGTAATAATGTATCAAGTTGCAAACACTGCAGCACAGCACTCTATAGTTGAGTCATCGCCAACTTTTTTCAGGAAGTGTGTCTGCCCACTTCCTGGAATTCACTCGTACTTCTATTTTTTTGCAGTTCTGTTCCTCACGCCAATTAACTCCTGCAGACACGAACCTCTAAATGTGTGGTTTAATAAGAGGACACATGCACCATTCATTAAAATGAGTGCAATGAAGTCCCACTTCCATGCAATAGATGTACCCATTTCATTCATCTCCCAATCTGGGCTCGCCTATATTCGCTCAGGTGTCTGTGTCATGGCCCCAGGCACAGTGAGCAGGGCTTTGACTATAAAAGGAGAGACAAAGCTGTTAGAGGTATTTTGAAAGTGATGTGTCTTCACCACCACATCCTGCCCTAAGTGGAAGATGTCATGGGCGTTGTGTGCATTGAAGTGAATACTGTGACTATGTGTGACAGCTCACGGCTGCATCAAAGTGACTTTGGCTCAACAGTGGATTTCATTTTTATTGGAGTTTTGGGAGGTCAAACTCAAGTGGAAACACTGCTTGTTTCACTGCTTAACCACGTTCAACCTGGTGTCCCTATTTTGGGCATGTTATTATAGGCAAAAGGTTTTGAAGATAGAGGATCTACAATCTCGTAAGCATGTAGATTGTCTATTTTTGAAAAATCTCCCATCAAGATCATTTATCAGCTTCTCTTTTTTGTTGTTATTTTTCACTTCCACTTCCAATTTTACTTCTCCTTTTTGGATCAAGTTTGTACCTGATCTGAAAATGTATCTTTTTACTAAAGAGCTGGAGAGATGGGGAGACCACGGTTACTGAGCAAACACTCTATAGCAATGATTGCTATCGGTGTATAGAGCTATAGCACTTATTTTAACAAATAAATATCACTTGCCGTGCACCTTCTTAAAGTGTTAAAGGCTGGGCCCAGCCCACGTCCATGTCATATTGTGTAAAGCGTTTCTGTATTATACAGATCATTGAATTTAGTGTCAACTTCAATAATTTCAACCTCTAAGCAGTGGCACAATTAGGACTCTTGTACTTAAATTGCTGTGGGGTGTAACCCTTATTAGTCAGGCAGAAAACTAGGCTTAATGTCTTTTTAATGTGCCTTTCGTCACACTGTCCTAGGATGAGGAAGTGAGCTTAGGCCAGCAGCACTGCAGAGAGCGATCGTTTACTCACCATTGAGATAAAACACATGACCTTGAGGACATCCGCAGATGATTTTTGGTTGAGCGCGTTCAACTCTTAATGGAGTTAACATTATGTTTAATGTTCTATGCTACTGAATGTGACTAGAGCAATGGGACATTTTGCACGCACGCACGCATGCACGCATCACACTGTGGTGTGCTGCTCTGAGAATGAAATTATGAAAATGTTCTTAGTTCTTCTTTGCATTTATTTATGTTTTATAAATGTTCACCTATAATGACATGTCCAAAATAGGTACCCCCTGTGCCCCAGGAAAAGGTCATGGATCTCCATCACATGCAATTCACACATAGATCTTTTAGATTCAAGTGCACCTTCAAGAAGATCTGCTGCTCACAGATTATATAATGGCCCGATGGTGCTAAATGGGGATGAAACCCACTTTAACCAGAGAGAAAGACATGGGATTAGCCAGTCTGAGTGATCACACAGACACTTTCACCCCCGGACACTGCTGGTGTAAACCACAGGCTATCGCCTCAGCTGGACAGCTGGCAATCTCCTCTCATTATTATAGCGTCCCTATGTTTGGCGTGTCATGGGCATAATGATCTACAACATGACGATCTACAACCTCACAATGAAAATAGGACTTAAGTGGTTAATGCAGTAGTTTACAGTATGTGGGCCATGCTACTGGGTGGCATGATGAAGAATCCCCAGATCAGAGGGAGTACAGTATGGCTAAGACGTTACTGATTCATTTACTTGGTTGATCGGGGATGGCTATCAGACGCCAGTCACAGTACACAGTAAAATCCTAAATTAGTTTAGCTCTGAGAGTTATAAATGGATAAATTAAGACGGGAGATTTTACTGTACTGTATATTCACCCCCTGTATCTGGTTGGTACAAAGCAAAGCCTCCCATTTCTCTATTTATTATCTGACAATGATATATATGATATGATTTGCTTATTGATTTTCTGCTTGTCTCTTTGAACAGTATATAGAGCACGTTCTCTTTAGCTTCAAGAGCAATGCTTTGTGGTTAGTCTGAGTGGCGATTCACAGCATTCTTTTAAAACGAGTCTTCTCTTAGCATCCAAGATCCCACAAATCATCAAGCCACACTCCTGCAGTTACTATTCAAGCAAATTCAAAGAATTTACTACTTGTTTTTTTGCGATTTTAGCACCAGATCTTTTGTCAGTTAATGAGAAACCAAGCTTTAGGCTCCTCCTGCCACCATACAGAACTATTTAGCATCCAGCTGCCACGCAACTTCCTTTTCTTCTCAAACAACCAGTGTATGTTTAATGAACTTCCTTCTCAACTGCGGTTTGTGTTTTGAAATAATTTCTTAGATAAATCCACTATCGACTACCTAGCTATCTATCTTTGTTTTTGTACTTACAAAGGTTTTCAGTAATGCTTTCTTGAACCCTCCTCTGTACTATGGCCAAACATTTGTGCGTGTTTTCATGACCAGACAGACGGAGATGCCGAGAATGGAGATAGAATAGAAATAGCAACTTTGTATTGATCCCCGAGGGAAATTACAATTGCTCTCATCAAGTAAAACAAATATGAAAGACAATAAGCAGTAAATACATAGACTATATGATAAAAAGACAAACATTTCCTGGAATAAAAACAATACAAAGTACTGTAAATTGCATGTCTGTATATCGTATCCTTGTGGAATATCTTGCAGTGTGTCTGTCGCTGATCAGTCCTAATCTGTAAACCACAACGACTTACGACAGACGATTTCAAGGAAGTTTAGTGTGAACTGTATTAGTGATCTTATGACTATCTGACGACTTTGAAAGTCGTTCGGTGTGTAGGGGTCATTAGGCCTTTCACTCTGACTTGGGTTGTATTAGCGTCATCATCAAAGGTGGACAGTTGCAGTAGAACTTGGCTATGCTACTGTGGCTGTAATAGCTGCAGCATTTAAACAATCCTGTTGTCGCACTCCAATGTTTATTTCTTTTTCTTTCATGTCTGTCCATGTCACATGGCTCAGATTTCTGTGGCCAGTTAACCTCCGCCAAAGGTCAGAGCTCAAAGCTGGCCTTTTAATCTATTCAGCTTCATGCTGGGTGCAGTTACTGATATATATACCACAAGTGTTATAGATCAGAGAATATAATGTCTTGTGATAGTCTTGAAGTATGAGCAAATTTACCTCTCAGGCTTCAGTGTTTAGTACATCCTGAAGAGGAGTTGTTTTTTTCCTTCTCCTTCCAAAATCAATATTAGTTGCCTGTTATGTACACAACAGCTTGAATGTTCCTGCATTAGGGTGGGATTACAGGCTCCTGATAGTACATTTAAAATTGCTCCGTTGTTATTATGGTGGTTATAAGGGAAAGTCTATGACAATGAGAACAGCCCAATTTCATTTCCTGTTTCTCGTTAGAATAGATTTTGTGCTGGAACACACAAGATACATGGATTTTCAGTAACTGAAAGGCCTCAAAAGTGATATTTTATATACTATATATATACTGTATAAGCACGCGCGCGCACACACACACACACACACACACACACACACACACACACACACACACACACACACACACACACACACACACACACACACACACACACACACACACACACACACACACACACACACACACAATATATATACTGCAGATGTGGTGCACATTTTAAGTCACAAAAATGTGGGCTTGACAGTAACACCTACAGGTTCTTCTTTGCTGGGGCACTGCATGCAAAGCAAGCTGTGAGCTATGAGCAGTGAGGTAGCAGAGAAAATGTCACAAATTGCAGAAGGCGGAAGTAACTGTTCAAAATGTTTCAGCCAGTCTCACTCGCTTCGAGTTCCAAAATACACCTCTCCCCTCTTCATTATCAGATCTACCAGCAGATAGCAGATCAGATGTGATGCGTTGTGAGCTTGTAGATATTTTCGAACAGCCAAAGTATAAAATAGGGCTTAAGTGGTTAAAGAGAGATTAAAATATTCTCCATCTGAAGCAGACTGATCTACGGTAATTAATTTAGCTACTTAGCTTTATTTGACTAAATCCATCACAAGCTCTTTAGAGCTTTGTAACAATGAGTACAGTACCTAATAACAGACCTAATAGTTTGTTTGTTTGTTACACATTCAGAGCTAAGTGAGTTAAGTTATTTTGAACACAAACATAATGTAATGTACCTGTGTCCGTTACTGTTATCTGCATGAAACTTACTGCATTGGAGCCAGCAAGTACATGGAGACAAAGCTCTGGCTGGGTAGCTGGTTGGACTGACAGCTAAGCACATTCCTCAGACGGTTTTCATCAAGCAGTCTGAACTCAGTGCAGGGCAGTGTGTCTCCGTCAATTCAGTTGTGTGAACAAATCTACCCTGAGAACATAAATATCTCATCATGATCAGGGCTTTTTGTCTTATGACTAAAGATTTATTGTTTGTTTTCTTTCATTACTCTCTGAGAATGGAAAGTCCAGTTCATAATGGAACCCCTCCCCCCCAGGATGCATTTCACTGAGCTGCCTATAAGTGAAGCCCAATATATACTTTGTCGTACGACGGCGTCACAGTTATTTTTGGCAAGCAGCACCCTTGTGCGATGGAATATATATTATGGGGTGAACATTCCGTGGAAATTGCTGATCTACAAGCTCACAACACGTTGTGAGCTTGTACATCGACACATTCTACTATGAGATGACAGACCCTGGGCCTGAATTTAAATCTTGCTCTGGTAAGCAAAAAAAACAAAAAGCACCCTTCTAAAATCACTCACTCAATCACAGGTGTGATGCTAGATGGGTATTTGTTTTGTGCAGCTTGCCACTGGTGCTCTGAAAACCACTTCTTGTCAAGCAACTATAGTGTTCAGTCCTGACAAATCATTTGACACAAAACAAACTGTCAGAGCAAACAATAACATTGTAAAGTGTAATATATGCACCAGGAAGCCTTTGATTAACCAATGATATTACAGTCCTTTCTATCATCAGCAATGTTTTTGCTTAACTGAAGTGCAATACAGATGTAGATTTGCCACAATGTGAAACTAGAGATGTCTTCTCTGGAAGAAGATAATTCCATAGTGACGATAGAATATAGACTACATAATTAAAATAAAAAAATATTCTATCTAATGTCAAAGTTAATGAGAAATAAGACATGTAACAGTCTGACTACAAAAAGTGGGAATTCTAAGGACTTCTAAGGAAACAAGAGTACAGTACAGTTGGACATTTGTGGAAACTGGAAACCATTCATCATTGACTGTTGGCTATTTTTCAGGAAAATATGTAAAAAAATCTCCATACAAACAATTACAGGAACCAAAACGTGACAGGTGAAAAATGGGTGGCCATTCATTTGCGTGAGTAATTTTCTCATAGTGGTTCAATATCAAAATGGTGCACGTTTCCTGTTGTGAACGAGCCAGTCTGTGCAGAAGTCAGATTACACCACACGGCTTAGCACGTCACCACACGTCAGCCTCAGTCTGAACCAGCGGACAGATACTAAGTTCATTGTCTTGTCTCAAGGGGAAGCTAGCTCTTTCATTTCCTGCAAAGCATAGACACCCTCTCTAGCATATTCTTTGCCAAACCTGTGACTATGACCTTGCAATAATCATATAAACATGTGTGATGAAGACAGGGATCACCAAAATGTAAGCTGTGGAGGAAACTGTAACATACCAGCGCTTCTCAAATGGGGGAAAGCCCTGGTCCCACCCCTTTGTTAATTTCTTATGTTGGCATAGAAACAGCCGTTACCCTGTAGAAGGAAACTGCTATCTGATGTAGGCGGCGGTGTCCAGTAAAAGAACCATTTCACTCACTACAAGAGTCAGTGCATTCAGTGCAGCGCAGCTGATTTCCATCTGAATGTTCACATCCGTGGTCATTCAAACTGTAACATTTCCATGCAAGTGAAACTGTGAAGAAACATACATTGATAAATGGCGAACCTTTATTAAAGAGTTCGTTTTTTATATGAAATACTCAATCACGTGCTTCCTGTGAAATAAATGTTTCAGTCACTGTGTTAACCCTAAATACTTCGTTGACCGGGGTGCCTCAGGGAACCTCGCCCTTTCCTCTCTACACCAAATCTCTTTGCAGAAAATTGCTGATCTGCAAGCTTAAATGTGTTCTGCTTTGTGAAGGAGCTGGAGGTGGGGTTTATGTGTTCATGACCACACTCTGTGTGTGTGTGTGTGTGTGTGTGTGTGTGTGTGTGTGTGTGTGTGTGTGTGTGTGTGTGTGTGTGTGTGTGTGTGTGTGTGTGTGTGTGTGTGTGTGTGTGTGTGTGTGTGTGTGCGCGTGTGCACTACTTTCTTCAGTGGGGTGATCCTGCTTCAGATGAAAGGTTGTCTGCACATGTCACATTGAATTACATTGCATTGCATTTCTCTCACCTCCCCTTATTTAGTTCAAGACTAAGACCCCCCCCCCCCCTTATATGAGAATGGACTTTCTTCAGTGAGATAGCTATGTGCTCACATCACTATTTGAAGACATTCTTTGGAAACACTAGCTGTCAAATTGGAAACAGATTAGTGGGATACTTCAACCATGATCACATGAACTCTATCGTCCCTATTCTGGGGGTGGTCATTCGGCGAAAATAGCAGACAACCTCACAACATAAGTCACATGCTGTGAGCTTGTAGAACAGCATTTTTGCAGAGAGACAAAAGGAGGGGACAGGTACAGTATAGACCCCTTGGGGACTCCAGACAACAAAGGTTTAAGTACGTCATCCTTCAATGGTGTTGCACGGCAAAAATAGCCGATTTTTAAGTTCACAACGTGTCGCTTACTTGTAAATCGGCTATTTTTACATGACAGAACACAAATTAGGCATTAGTGTAATGGCATACTGCATATGACTCATCCCATAATTAATGCATATAAATTGTGTCTCTTTATGCTCTTGTGCCAGCAAATGTGTCTTTTGCTTAATTGAAGTGTTTCTGCCTGCTACATTTACTTTTATGGAATCCTATGAACCTGTCTAAATAGGCAGATAATTGAGTCAAATGATTTCTTTCTTCTTCTTTGTCTACAATGTACCTTTGCGGAGAACAGCTATGGGAGTAACCTGAAAGTGGAGACTCTCTGCCTATATTTGTTTGCTATCCATCATTTCATCCACCACACACCAGGGACTAAGCAAACAGGTCTGGGAACTCCTGCCTTTGTATTTACTCCGTCATCACCTGGCCAGAAAGAGCATAATAATAGATATCAAATGGTTGTATTGTTGTCAGGGGAGCAGTTGAAGATGAATCTACCTGAAGAAATGATCTGCTAGCTCACATAAACAATCTAATCTGAGGACGTAATTTGAGAACTGAACCGTTTTGTGTTACATTGATATCCTCCATTTCTCCTTTCTGTATGAATAAGGTCAAATTTCTGGGACTATCTTTGTCATGCATGGCAACTGTTGCCGGGTGTTGCCAGAATGGCCAGCTCACACCCTCAGCTTTTGTGCCCACCAATCACACAATAGCAGGGGTTCTTTTTCCCACCATGGATGTGATAATGGAGACAAAAAGGAAGAGGCTGAACACTCACAGCATCTACTCTTCCTCGTCAAAATGACCCCAGCCATTTTGGTGCTAATCATTTAACATAACTGATTTTAGGATCACCTTATGTGACATTATTAATAAAGATTACAGTCATCTGTGTTGACAACAGATAATTGTTTATTGTCTGGTTCCCTTTGTGAGTGCTGGGAGCAGTCAGATACTTGTCAGCTGAAGGGCTGACATCATCATTGCAAATTATACTGTTACAGTAAATGTTTGTTTGTGTACTGTACGTGTGTGCCTGCATTTGTGTGTGCGTGCGAGTCACCATTGCCCTCAGGACAGTTTGTGATTGTGTAGAATTCATCGACATTCTCTCCTACTGCATGCTCTCAGCCTTTCAAGCACAGTATTTATTTAAAAGTGTTCATGTATTGATTACCAAAAAAATATGTTATACTCACTGGCTTAAAAGGCCAATCATGCTGAAACTTTGCCCAAATACTGTATTTAGATGATTTACATCACAGTACTGACCTCATAAATTAAACCATGTCCTCAACCATTATCACCTTATTCCTGAGGCTGAGCTATGGTTGTAAAAACTGTTTGAGTTACATCATTGTTTGATGATGAAAAAAGACTGAGTAATTTGGATGCAACCAGGGCTTTGTCTTTGTGCCAAACCATTGCATCAGATAAGCTGTCAGATAAGTGTTTGGCAGGTGGTGTTAAAGAAAATCTGGTGTTTTGCAAGGAGAAAGGAGTGGTTTCTTCATTCCTTTTCTTTTTTTAAACTCATCATTTGAGAGTTTAAAGGAGTTTACTACAATAGAGACGTGTTTCTCAACGTCGGGTTCGAGGATCACAGGGGTCAAAATGCACCCTTACGGGTGAGAGGGTACAAATGGAACCAAATGGGTCCATTTGATTCTCTTTGTACACGCTTATAGTTAAATAAACACTGAGGATTTTACAGTGTAGTTTGGGGACCCAGAGATACGTATATATATATTTTTTAATTAAATGTGGGTCCGTGGCCTTATGCTTATCAAACGGGGGGGTCCTTGAAATGAAAAAGGTTGAGAATCACTGCAATAGAGTTTGGGTGTCAGAGTGGTTGTTGTGGAGCTGGCAGTTGTGTGTGTGTGTGTGCAGTGTTTGAAGAGGGGGGTTGCATATTCAAGTCAGGTTGAGATGCCCTTTGACCTCAGGGTTAAATGTGTTGTTGAGAGAGAGGGGGTCTGGAGGTCTGAGGCAAAACTAAAGGGCAAAGGCATTGAGACACTTACGGCATGGTTTCCATCAGTGAGCAGTCACACAGGAAAAGCAGCATTCTGATTCCCATGTGCACTTCGAGAGTTGTTTCTGTCTATAAATAGTCTACTACTGACTACATAATGACAAAGCTGCAGTACAACAGAAGGATGTTTTGTGGTTTATGAGAATTTTTAGATGTGGTTTGTACTTTGTTAACACGTTTTATTTTGTTGTTGTTTCTTTTGTTCAAATGCGTTCACTATAGGGATGGTTTAGGAGATGGCAAACAACAAAAAATGGCACTAGACCTTTCCTATTATTCACCATATGGTTAGCAGAGTGATGTTAAAAACGGGTGAATTATTCATATCATCTCTTTGGTTTTTCTAGATGAGCTTCCATTAGTGCCCGTAGTCTGACTGTATTACTGGGCTCTGCAGGAGATGAGAGAGTTCCCTTCTCTTTCCTAAACTAAATAAATAATGTTGATGGTGTCTGGACTGTCTACCGCTATCATCAGTCAAACAAAAGGAGTGATACCACAGATTGTATTGAAATCAGTGGTAAGTTACAAATGAATCAGAATCGGAATCGGCTTTATTGTCACATCACAGGTTTACAGAAGTAAAAATTGAAATTTGTTTTTGTGCATAGTATTGTTATTTCCATAGAAAAGAAGTAAGGGAAGAAGAAGAAGGGGGGGCAAGGGGGAAAAGAGATCAATCAAAGAAAACTAACAAATTATCGATATATTTACACATAGTACCTGAGATAAGATATACAGGTGCGTGAGCATAGCAGCAGATGTATACTGTGCATGATATACTATGGACGTTAGTTAAGGTGCTAGAAAACACAAAAAAAGACACAAGTCAGTGCGTTGTACAATGAGCTGTGTTTATAGTCTCTCAGCTGCGTTCTACTAATCTGCCATGAGTATTAATGTTTTTGACAATAACAAACTGTATTTTCCCACGAATGGTCAAAATGGAAACATTCCCTACTGGAACATAAACAAATACAGTATTTGACATTCCCACAGTGTCTCTTGTTACTCTGTGCCCAGACAAAATGACTACAGGACATGTTGATTGTTTTAAGAAGAGATTTGGAAAAGTTCATCATTTGTTTACGGGAATAAACAGGTAAAAAATATGCTTTACTGTAAAACATTGTCTTTTCCTCTGAACACCTGTGTCAAGATCTGGCCATTTGTACTGTAGATTTGATGACAAAACATGCCTGCTAAAATGCATACTGAATATGCGGCGCAAACCTCTAGTATATAATAATTACAATAATAATTACTGTGTACATTTTTTTTATTATAAATGTGGGATTTGATCATAGTTTGTTTCATTTCCACCCAATTTATTCATTGCCAAATTCCCTCCCGCCTACTGCAGTCCCTATCACTGCCAACCCAAGCTGTTGGCCTGGGGAGAGAGTAGACAACCACGTCACGTGCCTCTTTCCATACACATGGAGTCATCAGCCGCTTATTTTTCACCTGACAGCGAGGAGTTTCAGAAGAGTGTAGCACACACGCTCTTCCCCAGCTCCCCTTCCTGCCAAACAGGCGGCAACCCAACCAACCTGTAGGAGTTTCTAGTGCAACAGCACAGACACAATACCCTGCTGGCTTCCCACCCACGAACACTGCAAATTGTGTTAGTTTGATTTCTCTGCCAAGCCAGATCTGTACCTCAATGCAACCTGGACACTCCAGATGTATTCTTATAACCTTATTTTTGAGCGGTGTAGCCGCTCCTATAAGTGGGTTTGGGACCGTCGTGAAAAGACCGTCGTGAAAATTTGTCTTTCGCTGTACTGTGATTGGCTGACTCTATTCACACCCTTTGCTCAGTACTATGATTGGCTAGCGAGACGCATGATGAAATTAATAACCTATAAATAGCACCACGCACTTCAAAAAAAATTAAAAAAAAATTATGTGAGGTTCCATCACTGTGATGACCACTGTTGTTTTTAAATAACACCGCTCATTTCACACTGGGTGTGATCTTTTTATTCTTATAACTACTGTAGTTACTCTACTACTCTATAGTTGGGTGGCTGTGGCTCAGGAGGTAGAGTCCTCTTCTTGGCTTCATGTCGAAGTGTCCTTGAGGAAGACACTGAATCCATAACCGCTCCCGATGAGGGTGGTTCCTTGCATAGGTTGCACTATCTGTGTGTGAATGTGTGAAAGTAATACACACTGTCAAGTACTTTGGATAAAGGCGGTATAGAAATGTAGACCACCTATAGAAATGCAGACCATTTAATGCATTACTACTGCGATTCCATCAAGCCACTGGTCATGCAGCTCCGTGCTAGAAAATCAATATGCAGGCGTGCACAGACACACACAGACACAGACACAGACAGGGGTGAAAACACAATCTCCACATCTTGGCCTTGCAGGCAATGTGAATTGTTCACTAAGAGTTGTTGCCAGACCCAAGGGGTCGGCCTACATGAGGCTTTGTACCTGTTTTCTCCATACATGGGCATGCCCCCTTTGTCCTTAGGCCCCAGCCATAAAAGTCTGTCCCCCTTCCGTCCATACATGGGCATGTTTTTTACCTGTTTTCTCCATACATGGGCATGCCCCCTTTGTCCTTAGGCCCCAGCCATAAAAGCCTGTCCCCCTTTCGTCCATACATGGGCATACACAGGCTGACACGTCATGTGAAGTCCGGGTTATAAAAGTCTGTCCCCCTTTCGTCCATACATGGGCATAGACACAGGCTGACACGTCATGTGAAGTCCGGCCATTCAGATTAAGCTCAGGCACTGGCATGAGTAAATAGGCATAGGGGACTATTCATGACATCACTGTTACAGTATGTCACAAGTACAAAGACAGATGCTATATATACTGTAAGACACAAAGCTTACAATTAGATCAATGACTAACCTAACCCTCTAATATCCAGAAATACATAAAATGCTCCACACCAAATGCCTAAAATGATATATACTTTTCACTTATAAAGTGGTTTGTAGGTGTGTTGCGTACTGGGAATTTATTCTGGGTCTGGCAGAACCAGGTCTCCTGGTCTTGTTATATTACTATTAGGCCATGAAGTATACACTGCTTTTAGTTAACTCTATCCCTAGTGCAGTTTTTTCAGAGGAATCACATCTTGCTTGTAAATTGCCATTTGCACGCCCACATTCCACCAGAGCAGAGGTATCCTGTTTCTACTTGTGAAGCAGTCAGGCAGAAAGTAGTACAATGGGGCTAAAGCAGCAAACATCACTTGTTGCAGTTCTAATAAGTCCTACTATTATCCATCTAGTCATTTATATAGTGGAACATAGTGTATGTGGGTGTCATCATGGAGTCTTTGCCGTATTTGATGACGTGTACGGCACTGTGCTTTGTTTTTGATCACCTAAGCCCCATATTCTTTGTTGTATGAAGAAATAGCCAGTCTACAAGCTCACAATGTGTTGTGAGCTTCATCTGCTGTTTTACATATTTTTGAAAATGTTGATTTAACATTTTTAATGTTGTTAACTTGTTTGCAAGTGTGTATATTATAACAGTATAATGACAAAGCTACCACTCTATCATCAAGCAAGGAAATGCTACATTTAAATACACATGTATCAAACAGGTACTGTTACCTTTTCAAGCCAATGAAACGGTCATGTTGACACCGTTTGTCTTTTTAATTTTGTGCATCTACTGTAGTGAAAACTAAGGACAGTTTGAAGGACTGAAGTCATGAACAAGAGTGTGCATCTGACACAGCGAGCAATGTTTTAACAAAAAAAAACAAACATACTAAACATTTGTATTATTTTGAGACAGAGGAGGAAAATAATTAGGGTGGCTTGAACATTTACTCTTCTTTTTGTGTGCCTGCATGAGAACATGCCATAGTGAAATAATTTAAAGCAAGCTCACTGGCTTTAAAATTCTGAGCAGATGCTTTGACAGGCTCACAATGTGCCGGGAGCTAAAAGCACCTGTCTGCTACCATGGAAACAGGGGGAGAAAAAGGATCTGGACGTTCAGCCTCTATGGCTGAACACAAGTTAGAGACACAGACATGGGTTTTCACCATACTGGCTGCATGCATCAGCGAGATCTTGTAACTTCCTCTCGTGTGTAGTAATACCTGTAGGAACTAGCCTTTTATTATGCTTGCAGTGTTTCCTGTTTTAAGTACCATCTTAGAGTGCAATGTTACATGACTCAATTTGCTCCTACTATTAAAGGATGCTTATTTAAAGATGTCTTTAAGATCAGTGCTGGTTTAATGCTCCATCAAATTGCACTACACGCAGTTTCCAGCCTTAAGTTACCAACAGCACACTGGTGCCAATTTTCTCTGGAGCAAGTGTGTATAATTGGACGTGCTCCTTAAAATCCCAAACCTTCCCTCACAGATGCAATTTCTAATATGCTGTATTTTGCCTATGGACCTGTTTGTTGTTTAATGTATGAATATAGCTCAAGTCAGTGGTTCTCAAAGTGGGATCCAGGGACCCTCAGGGTTCCTTGAAGGGCACCCATGCATGCACACGTGCGCGGACGCATGCACACACACACACACACACACACACACACACACACACACACACACACACACACACACACACACACACACACACACACACACACACAGCCCCATAGGAGCCTTGCAGTACAAAATATATTAGTGTGGACAACACAAAAACACAAGAATGGATGATCTCTCATAGCATTCCCAGTGTGGACTGATTCCACACTGTTGATCTGATTGACATTGTGTCCATAGATAGACAGAGGTTCTTCTCAGAGAGCTGTACTTAGTCATAGCCACCACACAGCCGGTCCAGAGGGTACCCGTCACAACACTAGCAGATGGCCTCCTGGCGCCATGGACCAAACTCACCACTACAATCACCCCTCAGTGCGCCAGTCATTTGCATCTCACCGAGCTGAGTGTGTGTGTGTGTGTGTGTGTGTGTGTGTGTGTGTGTGTGTGTGTGCGCAGGTTGTATTATTTTTCTTCGTGAGCTTTTATAACCCAGCACCTCAACTAAGTGGTGTTCATATTTTATTTCCTTTTTTTCATCTTGCTGAGCTAACAACATTGTGGCATTCAGTTCCATTGGCCAAATTGTCACTGTGGCGGTTTTTGCTCTTATCTCATACTCAAGGGGATCCCACCAAATATGAAGTAAAAGCAATATGGCTGCGGTGTAAATATGGTCAATTCAATTGAATGATGAACAGATCAATGGACACAGCATTAATATCTATAGTATAAAATGGATGGATAATAATTATAGTCAGGAGGTCAGAGAAACATAGTAAATACACTATTCTCCCAAGCTAGAGTGGCGTGTGTGGTGTGGTGTGTAGCTGCAGTGTGTTAGTATTAACTTGTGTCCCCTCCTCAGCATCTGTGCCCCTACATTGTTGCAGGACTCTAAGGAGCCGTTGTGTGACAAGGGCGCACATAAGGATGGCAAGGGACCAAGATGAGGGCTGGCATCGCTATGTGTTTAACCATTCCATTATTCAGACAATGAATGGGGTCAATAGTGAATTGAAGGTTCTCGGGAATGGATTCAGTCTCAGTATGGTTCGTATGTATGACAATAAACCAAAGTATTTGGCCTGTGATGACTCATGTGCTGTTGGAAGACGTGTGCTATCACAACCGTCTCGTTTTAAGTTTCTATCATTGGGAAACGTAAATGTTAATTTATGTGGCCTGTTGCTGTTTCCTTTAGATGGCTTGTAGAAAAGAGTAACACGTGTCTGTACTGAACTGCTTTTAGATTAGAAACCTGGGAAATGGATGAATGTGAACTTGTGGCCCTCCCTCAGCAGAACCCATTGTTATGGTTTCACCACAGCTGTTACAGTATGTTCTGTGGATGCACTGCAGGCCTGGAAATTACATAATCTCTCTCTCCATAAACTGTATATTGCAGCTGTCATCTCTGTGCAGCAGGAAGGGGAAGCGTAGGCCTTCATATTTCTGTAGGCCTCTAGCATAGTCTCATGATGGCTAAAGGTTTGATTGAGTAGTGTCCCTTCAGCCCTGTGACCCTGAGAGGTACTGAATGAGGCCACTGCGAGCAAGAGTTAATCTTTTAAACCGAACAAAAACACAGTCGTTGTCATTATATAATGATCATAATCCATAATCCAAACTTGTTGCCCCCCAACAATATCACACTCTCTCTGAGCAGCTGTATGCTTGCCTCTGGTGGTGTACCTATCCTCATTCTCTCATTTCTTTTTAGGTTATTGTCAATTCCATTCAGAGCCCTACAGCAAGGAAGCCTCCTTCCCATCCTCCTCTCAAACAGAGTAAAATCCCTAGTGTTCATTTATCCATTTGTAACTATCGAGTGTACGAATGTAATCAATGGGTCCATCCTCAGAGTTAAATCACCACTCAGGATTTGACTGTACATTTGAGCACATAGCCTGAGGACTGCTTGACAGTCAACCTCAATCAGGTTCTGCTGAACAACTGCATACCTGTCACCTCCTATTACCATGCAGGGTGGCAGGGGACTTGCAGTAGACACAGGAAAACTACTAGCAGCCTCCTGGGCATGTTTTTTCTTAGGTTACCTTTAGCGGCATGTCTTGTGAACGGCTTTGTTATCAGCACTGTAAAATTTCAGGGTGTAATGGCAAAGTTGCTGAAAGTGTGAGATAAAAAAAAAGGACTCCCCACACATCAAAATCCTCAGTGCTGACATGTTTACATAGTGACACCATAACTAAGGTGTTTTTGTGGAGTGTAATGTCACAAGGGAGTTCCGCACAAGCTCTTTCATTAGCCTCACAATGTGAAATAGTTGTGGCAGGCACAGCTGAACCAGTAGCTCTGAACAATGGCTAGTGCAGCTGTGAGGAAGGAAGTCTTACCGTATGCTACACAGGACCAACTACGTAGCAGACTTTAGGCTACATGGGCTCTTACGGTATAGGACTTTATTCATAATTGCAAATAAAGCCGTTACAGGTATACAAAGCCTTGTTAAAATGACAGTCCAACTTCCACGTAATTTATTTTAACTTGGGTTACAAAAATTTTTTTTAACACATGCCAAATGTAACCCAACAAAGCCAGTATACCTTGACATGACTGCATTGCACTGATGGACTTGCAGGGAGAAAAGTAGTTTAAACACAAGTCTTCCCAGTTTAGAAAACTACAGAATGTACTGGCAGTTAAACCAACATGTTGAAATATAACTAGCTACCCACTTTTGTGGGCATAAGCAAAACTAAAACACATTCAATGGGCCAATTACATCCACTAGCCTGGAATGATTAAAACTCAGGGACAGAAGGCACATGCCATACAGTGCCATCAAGATGAAGTAGAGATTCACACGAAGTCATAGTTTACTTTTTTTTTTATTTGCATATAAAACTGTGCATTCCAGAATGGACATACAAAACAAATTCACTGCTTGCTATACAAGCAGCTCCCATAGCTGTTCAATCCTGCTTTTCCAACACCACTTTGTAGGAGACCACAAGTGCAGCAGATGAGCCCCATGCTGACATCAGGACACTTCCCATTTGACTTGACAGTAATAAGGGGATGTAGGGCAGTGGATGGGGGAAGTTTGTACATTTCTTGTTCAATGATACACAGGTGAAAAAAAAAAGGGCAATGCTCGTGGACTGTACAGTGCATGGAGGAGGTCTTCATGAATCTGCTGCCTTCTCCTGTTCAATGACTGCAAGAAAGAAAAAAAACACATTAGGGAAACATCAAGTATGTGGATCAAAGATAAGCTTACTGAACAGAGTTTATACAAACCTTCTTTGGTGGGCAAGACGTTTTTCTCTTGCGTCTCAGTCTTCTTCAACCTGTCTTTGTCAAATCCAGAGATCTCCCCCAGGTCTGGTTTATCAGACATGTTTGCAGGTTCTATGGACAAAGTGTACATTAGAGTCAGTTTCTCAGAACCATATGCACCAATGCTAATTGGCTATGAAGTTAAATTAAGAAGTGGTGGGGAAATGTTGTAGGCCTAAATGTAAAGGAAAACCTTTGACATAATGTAAAACCTGTTACCTAAACCTTTGACTCAAGGTCATAGATGACTAGTTTTCGGATTAAACTATGGCCCTAAAATAGAAGGGAAAAAACGTTTCTGCAATAAAATACTGAATGTTTCGATCCAATCAATATGCTGCCAGCTCCATGCCTCCGAGGCTGGAGGAAGAAGCATTGTGCAGGAACCACCGCCCTGCTCTGCGTCACCTCAAAAGAATGTTTGAATCGATCTGCTCTAAACCCATTACCTTAAACGTTTGTTGCAAGCGTGTATGTGAAACCAGTGCATGTTACCACCAACACACGCGTTTACATTTCCCCCACAAGTTAAACTTAAAAACCAACTGAACCACCCCATTTCTGCCCTAGTCGACATTCAAGGCAGCCCATAATATTAGAGACAAGAAACCGAGCGGCTGTTACTGCAGCCCATCCCACACGGCTTGATTTTTAAATCCAAAGCCAAGTGATTAATACACTATAAACCAGTGGTTACCAAACACTGTCTGGGACCCATCTGTGGGTCGCGAGTAAATTTGCCTACATTGTAATCTTCTAAACGCATCATGAATTTAAAAAAAAGTTCCTTCTTTTTTCTATTGAATTTAAGAAATTCCATGAATAAGAAATAATTTTTAAGTAGTTAAAAATGTGTTCACTAGTTTGGGTCCTGGGGAAACATGACATTTTTCTTTTGGGTCTCGAGCTAAAAAGTTTGAGAGCCACTGCTATAAACAGTAGTCAGGCAAACAATTTGAGTATCTTGAATAGCTTCTAGAAATACAATTTTAAAAGAAAACTTTAGGTAAAAGCAGAATAAAAAGGATATACTCACATGAGTAGGTGGTCGGTGTGTATAAAGTCCTGGTGTAGTAGATGCACAGAGGTTCAGACGAGTGACGGGAGAGCGTTCAATCACACCTTAAATACCCCGCAGTATGCAAATCAGTGTTGCCAGGTTGTAGGAGAGAAATAAGCAACCAGGTCTATGAAAACAAGCCCAAAAGAAGCAACTAGGTCGGCTATTTTCAAATATCCGGTTTAATTTAAACCGGATATTTGAAAATAGCCGACCTACAAGCTCACAACGCGGTCACGATGCGACGCGTTGTGAGCTTTTAGATCTGCTATTTAAAAACGAAATCTTGGGAAAAAAAGTGAAACATTTTGAATGTTTAACTTTTTGCTATACAAGTCTGGTATGGGGGTCCCTGACCTGGCACAAAATATTTTCAGATGTGGGGTCCAAAATACCAATTACATATTAATTTGGGGGTCCTTGCCATGAAAATGTTTAATAACCACTGGTTTAAACAACATTTTGGAAGGAAGACCAAATAAGCAACTACCATTTTTAACTCTATGATATTTACAAGCGACTTTACAGAAGAACAAGCCCAAAGTCGCTTATAATAAGCAGACACGGCAACACTGATACAAATACAAAGTGACGTCAAGGCTGGCCTATACTTAGTCGTACGACGGTGTCCCGTGCCAAAAAAATAGTATCTTCAAGCTCACAACGCGTCGCGATCCGGTCGCGATGCAACGCATTGTGAGCTTGTAGATCTGCTGTTTTTTGTCGCGCGGGACACCCGTTGTATGACGGAGAATAAATGAGGCATCATGTCCGAGCTGTTAGCTACTTTATTTCTTTGTGCACTAAAAAAAACAAAATAAGATGCAGCACTACGGAATGGCAAACTGCAGCCTTGGATCAAGACTATCATAGATGTATGTATTTATACATCTATGATAGTCTTGATCCAAGGCAAACTGTGGATATGTGATGTGAAACTTTTGCTTTAAAATGCTGTATTGTGTCAAACAGCAACACAAGAACGACTAAACAATCGCATCAATACACGAGGAAAAACACTGATATTTAATTTGTGTCAGAAGCCTACTATATTATCTAATGATAATAAATGAATCAATAGCTCCACCCCACACATGTGCGTGTGATGCACACAAAGCACAATTGAACAAATGCAATAAAAATATGTCATTGATGACACCATGTGGATATATTTAGTAATGCACAATGGTTGTGTGATTTCATTTGCAGGTAAATGAGCGGCTGCCTGGTATTAAAGACATTTTATTTGTCTATGATAAGACGACCTACAGCCCCCCTTTTTTTCATTTTTTTTTTTACAACAAATCTTGATGGGTAGACCCAGCTGAAAGCAATAACACAGGGTGTTTCATTTCGATACAGGATAGGTGGACACTATAGGGACATAAAACACATCTCACTCACTCAATAACAATGTCCAGGAGTTAAGATTACAAATGATAATATATTTTAAATGAATACAATTTATTCTTCAATTCATACAATAATACCTCCCTCAATCTGACAAGAAGTGTAAATTTCCCCTAAAACAAATGTCAGTGGCATGGTTTCTCAAGGAAAGCTCATTACAGTTTTAAATTAATTTTAGTAGAAGCAAACTAAAATCATTATTGTCCACAAAGTTAAGTTATATATATAAAAAATCACACCCTGTGTGAAGTGGGCGGTGTCTTGCTAGCTAATCACAATACTGAATGGAGTCAACCAATCATGTACAAATAATAAATACATTTATTGAAACACTCTTTATGATGGACGAAACCATAACTTGAAAAAAACAAATTTATGTTTTTTTTTCAAGTTATGGTTTCTTATATAGGGCTATGCACATGTGTCATGTGACACTGGCCAATCACAGTCCTGAATAGACTGTGATTGGCCAATCGCAGCGCAGGATAATTGTACAAATTTCCAAACCTCACTTATAGGGGCGGTTTCACAGCGCAGGATAATTGTACAAATTTCCAAACCTCACTTATAGGGGCGGTTTCACCGCCCAAAAAAATGTCAAACCTCACTTATAGGGGCGGTTTCACCGCCCAAAAAGAGTATTTATACAGTACAAAGAAATCTGTCCGGGTGCCAGATCTAATCGTTCTTGAAGTACTTTATGTAGCTTTTGTTGTACAGTATCTGGTTGTCCACCCTGACAACATTCCGCAGGTTCTGCCAGAACCACGGCTCTGCAGCCATCGTCCTTGGCCACTCTAGAACACTTTCCCCACACAGTCTCATCCTCAAGCGCAGGAAGTGGGAGTGCTGCAGCACAGGCTCCATCATCAGTAGCACAATCACATCCATATTCTCATCCAGTAGCCTTTGGTGAGCCAGATACATTGCCAGCTTGAAGGCCCCGGTCCTAATGTAGGCTTTGGTCAAGACAAAGAGGGTCTTTCGACTGTATTGGATGCTCTGAGTGAGGTTGTCTACCAAGGGTACTCCCGGGAGCCAGTCCCTCTCTTCCAGACACAGAGGCAGGTGTCTCTCACCCTCTTCCTCCAGCTGAACCCGCAGATGCCCTGTCACCCACTCTGAGACCTGGGGGTCTGTGGTGTCATAAGCTACAAAGACATCATAAATGCTGCCTGGTGAATTCACATAATGATAGCCCTTCAATTTAGCTTTCAGGTAGTGCAGGACATAGGAGGCGTCCCAGTAAAACAAATGAGCTAGTGTTGCCATAAACATAGAGACTATAATGATTGTACTTGACAGAATGCTTAGTAAGAATGCCAGTGTGTCATTTACACACTGATTCATGTCAAAGTGTATGACCGCATGACCTCTTGTGTTAATTGGCATCCAGCATGTCACTTCAGTGGTTAGTCTTGGAATCTTTATTTTACTGTTTTCTATCCAGATTATAAAATCTAATATATCACACGTACATTGGAATGGGTTTTTCTGCAAGAACAAAGTCTTGAGATTGTCATCGGGCCCTGATAAAAAGGTGGATTGATTGATAATAGGCAGCTGGTTGTTGTTAAGAAGAAGAGACTTAAGGCTTCCAATTCCCTTTAAAAACCCATTTGATAGTTGAGAAATGTGATTGTTGCTCAAGTCTAATAAACTGAGAGTTTGGGTGAAGTTTGAAATAGATGGTACATTTAGTAGCTTATTGAAGCTTAGGTCTAGAATTTGAAGTTGATTAAAGTTCAGAAGTTGATCCCATTCAAAATCAGTAAGTGAATTATGATTTATGCGCAGTATTGTGAGTGTGTGCGGTAAATTTCTAAAAACCTTTTCATCGATCTTTGAAATGAGGTTAAAGGATATGTCTAGAATTGTCAAATTAGTAAGATTCATGAAAAGTTGGTCATACTGGTCACTGTGTCTTTTCCAAAGAGCCTCAAGATTATTGTTTTGAAATTGGAGCTCACTTAATGATTTGCTAGTCATCATCTTTGTAGTTAACGTGTAAATTGAATTATGACTCATATTGAGTACTCTCAAAGCAGGTAGATTCTTTAAAAAGTTCAAATTATGTGTGATCCCATATGATAAGAAGTAATGAGCATTGTAACTAAGATCAAGTACTTCTAGTTTATTTAATTCTTTGAAACCATTGTCATAAGCCAGGTCAATCTTGTTGAATGACAGGTCCAAATATGTCAAATTAGGTAGCGATGAAAACTCTGTTCCATTCGGTGCTGCTGAAAATCCATTTCTTGATAGATTGAGACATGCAATGTCTCCATAGCCATTAAATTGCTCTGGAGTAATGAAGAAGATATTATTTGAACTGAGGATTAGCACACGACCAGCGTCAAAGCACTCTTGCTTAATAAGAAAGCGTGATATCTCATATGAAAAGTCAGTTGCATGCGGTGTTGCTATCCAAGGTGATATGGAGAAGTCGGATTTGAGATTATATCCCTGGTCAACAGTTGGAAGATTATTCACTGAAATTGGATATAGTCTGTTCTCTGCTAGATATATCATTTTCACATCAGCGAAATGACTGAATATGGTAGAGTTAGAGTGAACAATGAAGTTAGTCCCCAAGTTCAGCGCAGACAAATTTTTGAGCTCATAAAGAGGGCGTAGTGTTTCTGGTCCAATTTCTCTGAAAACTAAAGCCTCCAGATGCAATGTTCTAAGTGACACAAGTTTTGAAAAATATTTTGAGAGTTTCACTGTCATAGGATAGGCCTTCTCCCCAAAGTTGAATGAAAGATCAATTTTTTCTAGTTTTGGAAGATCATTAAAAAATCTCATCTCACCAACTATTGCATTATCTAAAAGATTCCATGCGAGAAACAGACATTCAAGATTGTTCAAACTCTTAAACCAAGAGTTATTAAGTGTCATTAAGGAGTTGCCCCCTAAATGCAAGGTATGAAGTTTTTTGAGACGGGCAAATGCACAAGGGTGGATGCCCAGGGAGATATTAGGGCAGGGGACACAGGGATAGGAAGCGGTTTGACATCTTGGGCAATTCCCTTGTAGGAAAAGGATTCTCATTTGAGGCAGATCATGAAAGTCATTCTCAAAAATGAATTGTATTCTATTCGAATTTAGGTATAAGTTCTCTATTGATTTTGGCAGGTCTTTTGGAACATGCGTTAGATTGTTATAGGACAAATTGAGCAGTTTAAGGTTATTCAAATCTGAAAAACTGTCATTCCTAATAGTAAAGGTTTTCCCACAAGGTTTTGTGAAATGGCAGTTTTCGGCAATGGAGAGCATAGTCACATTTCTAAGGCCATTAAGGCTTTTTTTATCTAACAACAGAATATTGTTTTTGTTTAACGTAAGATTCCTCAGACTGGGAGGGAGATATCTGGGAACTTCTTCCAGACCATTGCCACTCAGTTCCAGGACTTGAAGTTTTGTCAGATGTTTGAAAGCACCCTCAGTAATATACGTACGTCTACGATGGTTCATACGATTGAGTCTGAGTACAGTTAGGTTCTCCAGATGAGAAAATGCATCCATTGTTATGTTACGAATGTTGTTTTCTGACAAATCCAGCTCAGTTGCATTACTGGTTATTCCGTCAGGCACTTTGAGGAGTCGTTGTCTTCTACAATCAAATATGATGTCAGAGGTATTATAGGCTTTGACATCACATGGAAACTGTGGCATCATCCATGTGGGCAAACATGTAGCAGGCTGGATCCCATAGCAACAACACAGAGAGAACAGCAACAACTGCACCCAGCAGGTGGCAGTAGTCTGTTGATGAACGGAATTACAAAACGGTCAGTTTTCTTTCTTCTTTATAATATTACATACAGTACATTATATTACTACAATAGTGAAGTATATCATGTAAGTAAGTGGTAAACACGTACTGTAATTGATTTAGCACAATAAACAAAATAACAAAATGGAAAATTGTTTGTAATTGATAAATATGAACATTCAAACGTGTTTTTAGACTTTTTACTTAAAGGATCTACACCATGAATTTAAAAAAATAAAAAGAAGAAAAAGTAAAAATTCATGGTGTAGTCCCTTTAAATAAAGTACAAAATGCTTATTATGCTTTAGAAAACCCAATTTTCCTTGTTGCTTGAAGTACCTAAACATTAGATTAACTATTAACTAAAAAGAAGCAAAATTCAGATCATTTTTGTAATAAACTCACCATTGTGTGTGTATCAGTAGCCTATCTTGTGATCCTTGTCTTCCTTAAAAACAAATACAGTTCAAGAGCTTTAGTCTGTAAAAAAAACTACATTACTATTGTGTCCATGCATGTAATGTCAGTAAGTATTGAGATCATATTTATTTCTTTATCTTCCTTATCTTTAAAAGACAGAACAATCCTAATACACTAATGAGCCTGCAATTAATTGTGAGGGTAAAAGCTGATATAAAGAAGTTGGTTGGTGAGACCGTTTATGTTGCTGCTCAATTTGAGAAGTGCTCCAATTTCACTTCCCTATTTCTGAGTATGAATTTGATTCTATTGGTTCCTTTTTCCATCATATGATAAACTACTAACTCTACAGCATTTAGATTAGATAAAGATTGCAGATGCTGTGGTCTATCTTTATCTGCAAGGACATTAATATAACAGTGTTTACATTGCGGGCAATTGAAAACTTACTGTAGAACTGTCGTGCCAGCAGAACATTCAGAGTCACTCATGAGTCTTTTAAAGGGTCTCCTTGAAGAGATTACTGTACTGTTTGTGACTCTCAGTTACAAGTACACTTCTCAGACTAAACCAAAAGTATAGCTGGGCCTGAGGATTTGTTGGCCACTGCAATACAGACCGCTTATATAGTCTCTTCCTCAGCTTCAGGTACCGTGAGTGACAGGGTGCCTTCTCTAAGAATATCAACACAATGACATCGTCTTTCTCATCCATTAGTCTCTGGTTAGCCATGTAAAATGCAGTCTTGAACTTCCCGCTCTTTATATAGCTGTTTGTGAGAATGAACACGGTCCTCTTGCTCTGATGGATGCTCTGGGAGAGGTTGTCGATCAGGGGACACCCAGGGATCCAGTCCCGTTCCTCCAGGCATAGCGTCAGGCGTTTCTCTCCGCGCTCCTCCATGTGAACGCGCAGCTCCTTCATCACCCATTCTGACACTGCGGCGTCCTCCTTGTCGTACACCACGAAGGCGTCGTAGACAGCGCTCTGGGATGACAGGCGGGCATAGCCTTTGAGTTTGGCCAGGCAGAAGTGGTAGATGTACCAGACATCCCACAGGAACAGGTGGCTGGAGATGGCGAGGGCGAGGAAGATCAGGATAGAGGACGTAAACAGTATATAAAGGAAGATCAACCAGGAGCTGTACTGGCAGGCCAACACGTCCACTGAGATGACCAGATGACCTCTCTGTGCTCCTGGGGCATCACAGGTCACATCTGTGGCCAGTCTTGGGATGAATACTGTCGTCTTGTTGAGCCACGTGATAAACCAAGTGGCATTGCAAGTGCATACAAATTTGTTGTTGTGCAAGAGTAGCATGTCCATCCTGCTAACTACATCATCTGGAACACTAGACTTTTCAATGTATTGAATAAGATTGTAACTGAGATCTAGATATTTTAAGTTGTTAGCCTGCTTCAGAAAGTCTGGGGAGAGTTTACTAATTTGGTTGTCATGTAAGATGAGCTTCTTGAGAGATTTAGTGCAGTCAGAAAGAACAATGGCGATGTAAGTTAGGCTGTTACCACTGATGTCTAATACTTCCAAAGAGTTTAGAATTTTAAGCTTCTCCCACGCAAATAACTTGAGTTTGTTGTTCCTGATATAGAGTTCAGCTAGCGTGGACGGAAGGCCATCGAAGACTGCCATGGGAATGAAGTTGAGATTATTATTGGAGATGTCGAGTATGCTTAGATTAACCAGTTTCTTGAAGTAGTTTATGTATCTTGTATCACCATCTCGCCACAGCATGTCTAAACGGTTGTATGTAAACTCTAATCTCTCCAGAGAAAGGCTCTCCAGCTCTGTGTTTGTGGAAGTGGAGATCTCATTGTGGTTCATCAATAATATCTTGAGATTTGGTAAATTCCGTGTGAAGTTAAGCATGTGAGTCAAGCCCTCAGATTCAAAGTAATAGTTGTTGTTACTTATATCTAAGATGACCAGCTTTTTCAGTTCTTGAAATGCAGAGGAATAAAGCAGGTCTAGACGATTGTACGAAAAGTCCAGATATTGTAAATTAATTAAATACGAAAATTCAGAGCCATTTAAACTTTGGCTCATTGCATTTCCAGAGAGATTAAGGCATCTCAGCTCTCCAAGATTTAAAAACATTGAGTGGAGGAAGAATATATTATTCCTGCTGACATCCAGAGTTTTTCCAAATTGACTGCACTCTGTCTTTGCAAAGTAATTCACCATTCCAACTTCCTTATCTTTGTATTTGCAACTGCGTGCATATTCATCATATTTAAAGTAATGAATCTCTCTCACTTCCCCATCTTGGTACTGAACAGCACTGGACATTGGAGACCAATGCAAGGGCTCCCTTCCAGAGAACCCAACAGGCTCTTGGTCCTCAGAGGGGACAGATATTTTGTTGTCAGACAAATTTATTATTTTGAAGCTTTTCAGTTCCATCAGAATGCTGAGGTTGGCCAATTTGATGAAGTTTAAGCCCAAATCAATAACCTCCAAGTTGTGCAGAGAGATTAAGGGACTGAGGCTCTCTGAAGTCAGTTGCTGAAATACGAATCCCCTTAGCCTGAGAACTCTGAGTGATTTGAGGAAGGAGAAATCAGAACTTAATTTCAGTGTTGATGGATACCTCTGAAGTGCATAGTTAAATGAAAGGTCCAATTCTTCCAGTTTGGGCAAATTGTGTGGGAAGAAATTTGTTACAGCATTTGCTAGGAAGTTTGATGAGAGATCAAGCACTCTTAGGTCCTTGGAGCCGATAAACCATTCAGACAGTACATATGTCAGAGAGTTACTGTGCAGGCGTAGTATCTTCAGTTTGGTTAACCTTTTAAAAGCAAGTTTGTGAATATTAAGCTCTGAGTTGTTTAGACAAGGGGTACACGGAAATGGAGCATTGTAACAACGGGGGCAATTTCCACTGATATCTAGTATTTCCAAATTAGTTAAGTTGTGAAACATTTCCTTGGAGACTTTTTCAATCTTATTGTTGTAGAGATACAACTCCCGTAGACTTATGGGTAAATTGGGCGGAATATAAGATAAGTTATTGGACTTGAGAGATAACAGTGTCAAATTTCTAAGCTGTAAAAATGCCCCTTCCTCTATTTCATAGGACACATTGCAGGGGTTTCGATAATAACAATTTTGACCAAGGTAAAGGAACTCAACATTTCTGATGTCTGAGAGGTTCTGCTTTGGAATGAAATAGATGTGGTTCACTTCTAAGCTCAGCAGGACGAGGTTTGGAGGTAATCCTTTTGGCACACTATGGAGCTGATTGCCATCCAGATATAAAGATCGCAGTTTCTTCAGACTTGTAAAGGTATCGTCCATAATGATCATATTCTTGGTGCACATACGATCCTTGGGGCCAATCTTGATGGGCACGCAGTTGCACCGCATGTCGATCTCTGTGAGGTTCTCCAGACCCTGAAAGGAGGTGGAGTTTAAGCCAGGTATGTGGTTGATGGTGAGCGTCAGATTGGTGGTGTCTCGTGGGATTCCACGAGGGATGTCTGTGAGGCTTCTCTCAGTGCAATTCACCTTGACCTCACTTCCATTGGTGGCATTGTTAACGTCACAGGGTAGGGTTTTGGGGTATGACCTATTAGCTGCCAATATGGAGATACAGCTCCACATGCCCACCAGCGTCATACACATCTGTAAGGACACACCCTCTCTCCTCTGGTAAAAGTGATGGAGAGAAAAAAAATCATGTCTTATATGAGGTGTTCAGCAGAAAACAAAACTCTCATAATATAAATAAATATATATATATATATATTTAATATATTAAATAAAGGCTTACATCCTTATTCATTGTAGAACATTTACCCTCATGGGTGCATTTTTACACTCTCAGAGATCAATTAATAGTTAGATGCCTGATCTGCTATTTTGGTGTGTGACACTGACACACAACTAAGTATAAATCATCCATGGATTTTTCTATTTGTGTATGCATTTTAAAACCCCTTTCCGGTATTCAAATTATGAATCACAAATTGCATGTATACATAATGGTCAAGTTATTGCTACTTACCCGTTGGGACAGCATGGTTTATGGTTTTAAGAGAACGTCTTGCAATGTGATCTGTTGTCAGGATGGCGAGAGCACTAAAACAAATCTTAACATTGATGTTCACATGTAAGGGGGCAGATGTGGTGATGGGATGAAAGTAACAGATGGCTGGGTTATGATTAGCTTGGATCACTTCCTTATTGTCACACATCAGACGCTTGTAAATCTATGTGTTCTGTTAGGGTCTCTGTTCTCAGTGGTAGCCTGTGGACAGGAGCATTTGTTTCACTTCTGATCAGCCACCGAGGGAAAATGAAACCCTGGTTTATATACATGGTGACACAACTTGAAAAGTTAGGGTGTTCACGTGATTAATGTAGCCTACTTCTGAAATCAGGCGATAATAAAGCTGCTTGTTTTGGTTCTTTTTGGCATGCAGCAAAGTTATAATTAGGCTTCCGTTGAGAGTACCAGAGAAGTAAAGAGTCCATAGAGCAAGGAAGAGCCAGTGGCTTTATTACAGCACAGGCACATGCTAGGTACAGCATGTCTTTGTCTAGCACTGCAAGCCCTGTGCTGTCACAGCTGCCGCCATGCAGATAGAATCCCCGGCTCCCCCAAGTGAAATGGGCCATCACCATCGCCATCATCTCACTGATGCAAAATGCATTACCATCACCCAGGCCAGAGTAAATGGGAAAATGATTAATTATTAAATATAGTTATAAAACCAGACGTGGTTCAAGAATGTTTTCTGGTATGAATAATACAATTTTAAGAGTCCGGTAGAGATAATGTCAGCCTTTGATGAGTTTGCCTTGGAGAAAAAAATTAACCGTGAATCTGAATTTAGATAAAACAATAATAAATAATAAAACAATTAGATTGAAGTATCACAAATTAATGAAGTATAATTCAAATAAATGAAAATTCAAGGCAGGAATCCCCAGTCCATAAGGTTGCAATTTTCAAAAGTTTTAATATCTTATAATGGCTCTGACAAATGAGAACATAAACATACTTAGTGATCATGTGCAAAGTATTCATAAATTCATAATAACATAAGTTTGGCTATATAAACAATTTTTGTTTAATCATGACTTGTCTGTGCAGTGATTTGTCTAGAGCAGTTTTATGTTATAAGTGTCATTTCCAACATAGTATTTTTTTATGGTCAAGAATCCATGTACTATTTAGGTTTCATGATGTACATTATAATACCTAAGAGGTCATCAATAAATCTGTAAAATAATCCCTATTAGGTCATAATAGATAATATACTCAGGGGTTCATATCCCTTTTCATAGACTGCTTAATATAATCTCTTTACAATAATTATGATTAATATATATATATTTATATATATATATATAAATATTCTTTTAACTTAACATAATAAAATACTGTATACACAAGGCAAGGTTTATCACAGCAGTTCACATTGGTTGGCTTAACCCATGTCTCTTTTAACGTATGGCTTTGAAATCAATAATCAGAGCAACACAAGTTCATTTGTTTAGCAGTGTTTTCAGTGAGTGAATTAGTGCGTTGATAATAGCAGACATGGCGGTTGAGTGATGTGTCAATGCGTTCACACTTTGGTCATTGGTGGAGGTTCCCGAAGCCGCCTCGGCAGCGTTCAGCAAACACACGTAGTTCATGACAACCTCGTCCACCTTGGCTACCACCTCCCGGCGCTGGGCCTCCATGTTGAGGCCTTCCACCAGTGACATGCAGGCTTGTGTCAGGCAGCAGAGTGTGTGGAAGCTGTGTGTCAGAGTAAGCAGTAGCTCCTCTGGACTGCTGTGCTCCAGGGCCATCTGACCGCAGGCGCTGCCCAGTGCTTTGGCCTGCACGGATAGCAGTAGAGAAAACTTCTCCAGGTCACCTTCGCCGTCCTCTGGCTTCCCACCCCTGGACGGCTGGCCGACGCTGGAGCGCACCAGGCTGATCATCTCCAGCGCGTCCCTCCGTGCAGCTGCGAAACCCGCTGGGAGGCTGTAGGTTTTCCCCTTCATGTCGTTCACGTGAGCTAGTCTTGCTTTGAGGCTCATGTCACCCATCGCAGTGGCCACATCGGATTGTTCAGCTTTAAAGTCCGCTTTTGAGACTGCGTGGTTTGCCTCGCCACTGAGGGTGGGTCTGATATGCTGTGGCGTTTGCTCATCAGAGAACACGAGGCGAGCAGCCCTCTCTTTGTCTTCTCCGTCACCTACTGTGTTCATCTTTCTCCTTAGGAAACAGCGACTGAATGTCCCACGGCACGTCCATGTTCCTGCATCTGGTCTTGGTATTGCAGACACTGGCAACATCATAGAGGCCCCCCTGAAGAGTCGTCTCCCAGGAGAGTGTGAGGCAACTGAACCATGTGACCAGCTTTTCGGCAGGGTTTTGGCAGAGAATCTCCTCTGTAGTTTAGGGGAATCTTGGGACGGGGCGTTCTGCCCGCCACTCTTCCCCGTAAGTGTGGCTTTGGTCTTCTCTAACAGTGCTTCGAAGCTCCTGGAGCCTGCTGGTGCCAGGGTGCTCCAGCTCCTCTTCAGCATCTGGACCCTGCGTGGTTTCCTGAGGCCTGTGTTCGGGTCACATGGGGGTGTGGTGGAGGGGAAAGTCAGGACGTGTGGATGGATCTCGGGGCAACTCTGTGTCAGCCCATCAGGCTCTGTGCTACTCAGTAATGATGATGGTGACGTGGCATTGGTGGCGGCGTTGATCTCATTACTGAGGACTAAGGATGAGTCTTCTCCCCCAGCCATCTGCAGTTGTGCGCAAGCTACACTAGGGGTAGTAGAAAGACAAAGAGAATTGTTAAGCATCACTCTGGTCATATACTTTCACCTCTAAAATCCCTTTCTGCAAATCATTAGAGTAATGTTAAAGCTAGACACTCTTTTTTGTTTATTGAGCGGCCTGATAGCCGAGTGCTAAGGGCACATACCATGTGGCAAACAAATGAGTCCCTGGTTCAATTCCCGGCTAACCAGACAATATTTGCTGCATGTCACTCCCCTACTCTCTCTCTCTCTGTTTCCTGTCTCTCCACTGTACATTTAGATTAAAGATTCAGAAAATACCCCCCCAAAATAAATAGATAGGACAGTGAACAGAGAAGACAGGAAAGGTAGGAGAGGGGGAGATGACATGCAGTAAAGTGCCTCTGGTTGGATTCAAACTGGGTCAGGTGCGAGAAGGATTTTAGGCAGCCTTATTTATATGGCATGCTCTCTTACTCTCTGAGCAGGTTTTTGAGAACTATTACAGCTGCATTACGACATGTTGCAAGTTCTGCACTGTGTGACACCACCACAGATCAAAGGGAAGTTTTACCTGTAGTTTCTTTTATCTTGGGCATCCGATGGCTGCCCTCCCGTGCGGCCCCAAACCCAGGCTCAGCACTAGTGGCTGCATGGATCTTTCTCAGCAGAGTGGGGTCCATGGGATGGCCTGCTTTCGACATGCCTGGGGGTCCGTAGGCCTTCTCCTCGGCAGCCACATAGCCCAGCCCCTTGAGAGATTGAGAGTCTGACAATAAGTTCACATTCTCCGCAGCGCACAGAGGCGAATCCATGGGAGTCACACAGCTGCTGCTGCCCGTGCTGCAGCCTGCATCGATGGAGGAGCACTGTGAGCTCTGCAGAGAGTGGGCACCCTCACTCTGCATCGATGACATGCGCTTGCTCAGGTGGTACTCGTATACGCGCGTGACGTCTTGCTCAGATGACAGAATCCTGCCTGGCTGCTGTTCGTCATTCTGTGAGTTGCCATTGTCTGCACCGTGGGGCCCTTGGGAAGGGGAACGTAAATGTGGATTTAACTGCTGGCCCCTTTTATCCAAGTCCTGTTTCTCTCCCTTCATTGTTAACCTGTCTGTCTCCAGAATGTGGGGGTGTGAGTCACCCCCACATTCTGGAGAGACGTTCTCTCCCATTTTGTTTCCAGGCACTCTCTGCCTTTTCTGATGCCTCTCTCGAAATGGAGTTCTCCCCAAATCAAGCTGATTCATGTAATGAGAATCTATCACAGTGAATGCAGTGTACTGAGATGACTCTTCTTTAAATGAGTTTCGGGAGTTAGCGTGGGCTCTATCAGCGGGCTCACGGGATTCTCCCTGGATCCTACTCTCTGTCTCCCTCTGTTTTCCTGTTTGGCGGCTCATTACTGAGCCCATGTGCAGCTTAGTGAAGTATTCAGTGAGTGACTTTGTCTCCATGGTCTCTGGCTCCATCTCGCCGCCATCAGAGTGAACTATCTGGGTGGAGGAGACAGGAGATGACTTGGCCTCGTCCCCACAGGGCTCCAGAGGGTTGTACTGTATGGCTTCTGCTCCGCCCTCGTTCGGTGCAACAAACTCAGTTTTTTCCTCGCTCAGGTTGTGGTATCCTTCCGCTGTGGCTACATGCATCCTCAAGTGGCTGTCCGCGTGCCTCTGAGCAGCGGTCAGCTCTGAACTCTCCGTCATCTCAGAGGAGTTAGTCTCGTTGCCTGAATCTGAGGAAGACTCTGGACTAAAGGCTCGTGATATTTCTACACCTGTGTGTCACAGAAAGACAAACACCTCATTAACAACTTCATCTGAGGAACATAAGAGGGAGACAGGGACTTAATTTGTGGTGTGACATTCAAATTATTGTAATGACACAGTGAGTTAACAAAAGTGGTAACATCTGGAGGTAATGCTTCAGTATAGTTCATGATTAAATTGTTGTAACAATCCTAATTGATCTAGTTAAGTGTTACATCAAATTACATTATGTGCATATATAGATTAGAGCAGATGATATAGTAAACAGCAAGAAGTTCTATAGCATTGTACAAAATATGAATGATAAATCAAATGAATGAGATAAAATAAAATACCACAAAATACCACAAAATATCAAAACTCCACAACATGAGTGATACAGAAATGAATACTGCAGTATGCATGTCAAATGAATGAAGCACTACTCACACAATGTGGAAACATAAAACAAAATGGGCTTTATTGCAAAAAAAAAGAAAACAAATGAATCAACAGCAACAAATCAAAAGTGAATGGCTGGAACATGGTGCGGTGGTGCTAATGGATAAACGTTACAATAGTGTAAGAAGAACCTGTGCTACTTTCTGACTGTGCGGCGCTCTGGTCCTCGGATGCGGCAAGAGCCTCGAGTGCCTGCAAAGTGGACACCACTGCATCGTCCAGAGGCTCTTCGGGGCCCTCTGCTCCCTGGGCGGGCACGGAGTCTATGAGAGACACGGGGATATCGTTGTGGCCCCCCTGGGCCTGGGCTCCGGGCCCCTGCTCCTCCTCGTCGGAGCTGTCCCTGAAGCCCGGCGGAGGAGCAGCGATGGCCAGGTTGAGAGAGTGCAGCAGCACGTCGTTGTCCTCCTCGTCGTTGCCCTCTGGCGGTGGCGGAAGGGAGGTCAGGTCGATGATGTCATCACTAGATCCGGAGAGTGAAAGGAACGTGGGCTTGTCGATGTCACTCATAATCACCGAGTCCTCCTCGCAGCTGATGTCGTCGTCATCCTCTGCATCATCCGTGGTCTCCGCATAGCAGATGTCCCGCAACAAGGGCTCCTCGATGCATTCGGCGGGGCTGAAGATTTTGGCTGCATATTGGTAGCCCTCTCCGTCCTCCAGGGTGTCCATCATCTTATACTCCTCATCGAGGTGGCTGTACATTGGGCTGTGATTGTCAAGAACCTCCGGACTCTCGTCCATCAGTCTCTGGTAGCCCAGGTTCTGTGGGTTTACGCTGTCCAAAGGAGGATCCCCAAATATGAAGGAGACCTTGGCGCTCCGGGGGGAGTCCTGGGGTTTGGGCCTGGGGACGTTAAGGGAAGGCTGGGCAAGAGGGGTTCTACATCGCTCTGCTCTCTCTGACACGTGCACGAAGTGCTGTGGCTGGTGGATCTCAGTGATGTAGACAGGTGGGGCTTCGCCCTCACACCTCCCGTGGTCGAGGTATTCACACTCCCGGTCGGAGAAGTCCCGGTTGCACCTCTGGTTCCCTCGTTCCTCAAATCCCTGATAGGGCATGCTGTACGTACACTCAATGGCCCGGTAGTTCTGCTTTCCTCTTGCCTCATAACCTGCAAAGAGGAAGCCAAAAAAAAGTAGTTATTGCACATTCACACGCTTCATCCTTCCTAACCTCGCGTCACCAGACTTTCCACCTCGGAGGAAAGCCTGGTATTCGTTCCAAACTGACCCGTGTGATACGGTATAGACCACGCCTACTGAAAAAACAAAACAAAACAAAATACGGTGGTTCCGGTTGCTGGTTCCGGTTTTCTGGCACCGCTTTGTTTTGGTTCTCCCTGTTAGTTTCCCCAATCCCCATTTAAATGCTGAAACGAGTATAACTACTAGTTTAGTCTCGCCAGTCGCTACGAGTTGGAATAAAAGATGTGTATACCAAACACACTATTCCTATAAGCTAAACTACCTTATAGGAATTATTTTGGGTGATACCGGCATCCTTGGTTCCGGCCGGAAGATGACACGCCTGATGACGTGAAGTTACTTACGCACTCGACCGGATCAGATTGACTGATTGACGATAAAGTAAAGTAGACGGCTAGACGGCCATACAGTACATCTGCCATCTTGACTGTAGTTCGGACATTGTTATAATTACCTCTCTCAGTCGGATATAAACCTTATGGGGATTGTAGATTTAAAGTGCGTTTCATTTGAAAGGTCTAGCTGAAAATAACCATGCTGGTTACATGATTACCATGACTTCTTCACTACACAATAATGTTTAGCCAATATTGACTCAATATTCAGGTTCGATAAGATTTTAATGAGAAAACGCAATATCTAAAAATAAAGACATTCACAGAAAAATGGTCCATGCTTATGTACAATATGGCCGATCGAAGCTCTGACAATGACATGTTTAGAAGCCCGTAAATGGCTTTTTTAAAGAGAGATGTTACCAGTTGATCAATTTTAGACATACATGTTAATTTATTGTCCGAGTTGCTTTTGGCCACATTGAAGATTGAGCGTCGGGAGTCCACCAGTAATCTGTAGTAGCCAGCAGTCAGGCAGGCCAGATTCATGGCATCAACAGACTCCATTAACAGAGTGATGGGCTGTGAAAGAGGGAGATAAGCAGACAACAATGAGAACACGATGAACGGGAGAGCACAACCACACAATGAGGCTATAATGACTGCTGAATAGACTTTTGGCTTGGTTTGTGTAATTCTAAACTATTATTGCGAAACTAATGCAAAAAAATGTATATATATATATATATATATATATACACACACACACACACACACACACACACACACACAATGTATGTATATATATATATATATATATATATATATATATATATATATATATATATATACATATATATATATATATATATATATATATATATATACATACATATATATATATATATATATATATATATATATATATATATATATATATATATATATATATATATATATATATATATATATATATATATATATATATATATATATATATATATATATATATATATATATATACATTGTGTGTGTGTGTGTGTGTGTGTGTGTGTGTGTGTGTGTGTGTGTGTGTGTGTGTGTGTGTCATCATACATTCATACAGCAGACATTTTAAAAGCGACAGTGCTTTTACCTTCACGTCCAAAACATGTAGCTCCACCCTGATCGTCCTCTCATCTTCCGTGTACATTTCAATGCGGTTGACGTGACTGAAGTCAGCCAAGAGGGCCACAAGGCTGGTTTTGGGGTTGATCACGTGGCTGATTCCATACCTGGGGCCCACCAGCAAAGTCACTTCCGTATGCTTCTCCCCTTGCTATAAGCAACAAGGACAGAGACAACAACCAAAAACAAAGTCTTTTTGTTTTTGTTTGGACATAGAATTATGTGCAATATGATATTCCATTATTTCATGTCTCATAAATCAGATGAACAAAACAAAGGGGTATTCATTTACCAGAAGTGTGGATTTAAACACGCGTCCTCCGTACAGTCTCAAGTCACTAAGGTATTTCAGATAGTGGACTTTTGCCTGTAAGCCAGTTAGCTGGAAGGGGAAGTAAACAAAATATGTGTAATTTTACACATGTGCCACAAATAACACTGCACACAGCTATGTTTGACTAAAATGTATGTGGGTTCATTTTCTGGTAACCAGAACAAACAAACAACAGTACAGTTTAGTACACCACCAGGGGGTAGTCATGAGTCTGTTTAGATGCACTATGGTGCAAGAGAGGAAACATAGTGGCAGTGTGTGTGAGAGAGGTAATTAGCAAAAGAGAGAGAGAGAGAGTCAGAGAGAGAGTGAGTAAGACAGAGACAGCGAGACAGAGACAGACAAATAGCTATGCTTTGTACCTTTTTGCCAGGTGGCACCAGATTCTGGTTGCTTTTGAGGATGTGAGTGAGGGCTTTTTTGATGTTCTTCTCCTTCATGCTAGACAGGACTGCGGGAGGCAGGAACAGCGCCAGGCCCCACTCTTTCCTGCAGAATTAGAATCCATACTGATTAGAGAGAGCACCTTGCAGTCTAGTCTAGTCAGTTTGCTAGTCTAGTCAGTTAATCAATTTGTGCATTGATTAACTGATGCAAGGATAGGTTCATATTGTTCTCTATTTAGTTAGAAAGGGTTCAACATTCTGACACTGCAATAGAGCTGTCATTTGTGTCGATAAAAGGCAGCCCTAACAGGACTGACAGTGAGCTAAATGTCTTGACCAACCCAAACCACCCGCTGCCCACTTACTCAATATACTTCAGAGAGACTTTCTGGGACTGCTTGGTATTGATGGTGAGAATATACATCTGCAAGGCAGCCAGGCGGAGGGCTGTGTCGTATTTCAGCTCTGACCCGAATCTCTCCAACACCACGTCATTACAGCTCTGGAGGAGACAGAGAGGGTGAGGACAGGACAAGCTTACCCTTCAATAGCTCCTCTTACTGACCGCCAAACCCAAGATAATATAACACAGATTGTAGGGCAGCTGTGGAGCTCAGCTGCAGTGACTTTCAAACGTTCCTACTTTATATTTATGCAAGAACACAAAAACCTATGTTAATGCATGTAAATACATTTAGACTTGGACCCATCTGAGACTAGAAACACGGGTCTGTTGATATTCACCTGAACATAGAGGTACTCAAATGCTACTGCATCTCTCCTGAGCAGATCTATAGGGTCCTTTGGGACAAAGCAGATGCGAAAAAAGCATTTCATCTTTTGGGACCCTGGCCTCTTTGTCACCTAGAACATAAATTAAAACAAGAAATTAGTCATAGGATGTTGTGATGAAGTACGAACACCACTGTTCAGCATGGGACGAGGGTTAACACATTGGGTGCTATTTTACAGAGTACATTTCATTTTCATTTGATACAGGAATGATCAACATCCAATTTTTGATTACGCAAAGATGCACAACATTACAGTCGCATCTGCAGATTAGTCACTTTGGTGATAATGGACCTGCATGGTATTATCCATTGCTCTCTGACCTTTCCTGATTCAATCGCGTGTGTCCTCTTAGTAACTATGAACACAGGTCAAAAACAATTATACTGTAATGTGAAGGGAAAACTAATGTCCTATTAACTCACGGAAGTCTCACCTGAGATAACATCTCCTGCTCATGCAGGAGCATGAGTTTGCTGGCGGAGCCCTCAGCCCTGTGTTCTAGCATCAGCGAGAAATGCTCGATGGCCTTAATGGATAGCTTTTCTTGCAGGGTCAGGATGACATCCTTTAACACAGATAGATTCATTATTAATACCACATGTGCACCATATATGCATTTGCAGTCTACATGTGCACACCACTGCCACGTGTAAGCACACGTGCAGGATGTTGTGACCATACACTACACAAACTTTTTCGTGGCGCTATTAAAGGCTGATGTGAAAAATGCAGGGCAGAGGTTTTTCCTTGGCGTCTAGGGAGTATGTATGTAAAGTTTCACACCGATAGGTCCAGTTACAGGTAAAAACGCAAATCGGCCTGAAATAGCGCCACAATGAGGCTGATTTGAAAAATGTAGGGTGGCATTTCTTCCATGGCATAGTGGGAATGTGCATGCAAAGTTTAACGGCAATGGCACGGTGCTTTCATGATTTGAGGCGTTTTGTTGAAAACGGACCACTCAGTTTGCATGTTCTCCCTGTGTCTCTCAGGGTAGTTAATACCCTCACAAAAACATGTAGTAATCCTGGTCGCTATACCGCCTCCCCCATGACAGCCGGGGCGCCTGATGGAGGAGAAGGGAACTGGTTGGAATAACGTGTTCCTTCCATGCGCTACGTCCAACCAGGGAAACTCCCCCCTGTCAGGTGACAAGAAGGTCAGTTGGCTCTCATGCATTGAAGGAGGCATGAGCTCGGCCCTGACCTCCCTAGGCTGGTGAGGGGAGTGTAGCCACCCAGGATCACTTAGAAAATTGGCACCAGGTTTAAAAAAAGGGTTACAAAATCGTGGGATAAAAATGTAGTAAAAAAATAAGAAAACGGACCACTCCTGCAAACTTTGGAAGACAATCTTAACCAACGATGGAATGTGAAAAATTGGAACAGATCCATCTTGATCACATGACTATACAATCAAGACTATACAAATTGGTACTGTGTACCAATTTGCGTGATGTTTGGACAAAATCTGTTGGAGTAATATACAATTTCTTTGGTGCAAAAATCGTCCTCCTATTAGGCTATAATATTAGTTTTGCTGCACGCTTTGAGTGTTAGCCCTCTGAACTCTGTAAAATGGGCTAAAGACTAATGCCAACTTGGACTGAGTTGAATCTGCACAGACATTAAAACGCTCGTATGGGGGTTCTGGGGTATGTTGTTTACAAATGTATATTTTGGTGTTAATCTAACATCAGTTTGTACTGGAGAACTTAGAAAAATATTAGAGAATTGAGGCCTGCTGCCAGTGTGCACAAGAAATATGACGCTGATCGGCTGAGTAGTATGCAAGATTAGTTGCGGACTCTCTCACACATACACACACGCACACGCACGCGCGCACGCACGGGGCTGAGGCCATGAACGTCTGGTAGAAATAATTAAGTTTGACTGCTTTTCACTGAATAGTAGTCTAGATATGATTCTGTAGGTCAGTATGATTAAAAGGAGCTTACATTTGAGCACATACTGGATTGCACTTATGGAACAAGAACACAGTTCAAATGAACAGTGACTGGTTGTACAATGCACTCTGTCAGAGCATTTCACAGTAAACCCCAGGAACTTGCAGCACCTACCTTAATGGATGTGTTGCTGTCGAATTTAAACGATTTAGTCTGCCCATTCTCCAGGTACACCTTAAGAACATTTGGCATGAAGAGAAGGGAGTTGTCCTTCATCGTTTCCTGGTGATAGAACGTGAGTAGAGACATAAATCAGAGTTTTTTATTAATATTATTATTGATTAGTGGATTACACTGTTCTAGTGGTAAATGTCGTGAATTAAATGATTTCTTGAGGGGAAACTATTGAACATTCAAAGACAGTGAAGGTGGCCGTGTGTTCACCATACACCAAAACATAAGTAAAGACTATGTGATATTTTACATTTGATTTGACATTTGAGCCTATCTCAGAATGTATCCACAATACTGTATATGCATACTGTATATTGTATACATTAATAATTATATACAGTATAATGCTTTATGTGAATCATCCAGTAAATAGGGAATCTCCCTCTCTGTCTGTTTGTTTGTCTGTCTGTCTTTCATGCCCACATCGACTCCATATCATATCAGTGTGTTTGGAAGCAACAGCAGCAGATTGATGGGAAGACATAGGCTAGTGGAGGAGGGAATGAGACAGCAGGAGACAGTATTTATTTTTATAATGCGTGCATTTCTTTCTATTTTACTGAAGCCGCTAAAGTCTTATATTTTCAACACAGCAGCTTTCAGGATTCAGCTGGATTCCAGTCAGTGCCAAGCCAGATTTATACTTCATCGTAAGTTAGTGTTGCATGCCGAACATAGCCGACCTACAAGCTCACAATGCGTCACACATGCAACACGTTGTGAGCTTGTAGATTGGCTATTTTCTGCGCATGACACAGCCATACAACAGAGCATAAATTAGTTGTGTGTCCCCTGTGTGCAACCTTTGATGTGTACTGTAGAGAATGAATCTGTGTTCCGTGGACTTACTGGGACCTGGCCGTTGACGATGACTTCTTCAGCAAAGCGGACTTTAACAGGATTAGACTTTAACTTGGCCTTTTTGGCTGCACTGATGAAGGCAGATTTGGGTGACTTGAGAAAGAGGGTGAAAAACACAAAGGACCGTTAAGCCTAAATTATAGGCCACTCAGTTATTTTTGCTCACCAAGATTAACTGATGTGCTACATTTAGTTGAAAAACTTTTTTTTTTGGAAACAGCGGTTACAATGAAGTATAAATTAGGCTTTCTTAACCACTTAAGCCCTATTTTATACTTCATTGTACGATGTTGTATGAAATGAAAACGATCTACAAGCTCACAACGCAATGCGCATCCCATTCCGATGAGTTGTGAGCTTGTAGATCTGCTATTTTTAAAACATTTTTGAACATTTCTGAAATATTTAGAAAATTCTTGACTATTTTTGACTATTTCTTTTAAACTTGTTTTTGGCTATAATGACATGCCCAAAATAGGGATGCCAGGGCCAAAGTGGTTAAAGCATTTGTCCCCTTCAGAGATGCTGCAGTCATGGGTGATGAGTCATGCACTTCTATGGCGCTATACAGTAGGATGCAAGGACACACTCACGTCCTTTGAACATAAGCATTTTCATTAGAACCTCCCATTTCTCCAGTCTGTAGCCTACTGTCATGATTAAAGTGGCCATGAGATGAAGGACACTCCCTCTGGTGCAGTGTCATTGAGCTTTCTTAGCAATGTCTGCTGAATGAAAGCAATTACAGTCAGGATTAGAAGAGTCATTCTTCTGGTTCCTCTTTGTCTCGTGGAACTGTCAGACTATTCTTTGTTTTGTTGTTTTTATAAACCAAAGTGTATAGCTGTTTCTCAAGTGGATGCCACTTTGACTTCACCCTGAAACACCCAAGGTACTAAAAAACACAATTAATTGAGATGTTGGAAAGTTGTCATTTTGAATTAATCAAACTGTAAGGGTTTTCATAAGTGAAAAGCCAAAACTGGGTGCCATTAATTTCAGTGAAGAATATTCCTGTGGTGTTGCTGCTTATTTAATTATCTCCACACCGGCGAATACAATTAAGTCTGTCTTTTCTAACACATTTCAACATAATGAAATATAATAGAAACGTAATAACATAATAGAAATGTTTTGGTATTGAAACAATGCCCAATTTTGGTGGTTATTCAGACTCTATTTCTATGGCAACTGTCAGCAGCAGCAGCAGAAGCCGTCGGTTGGTGTATCACTGTGATGCTAGTAAATGTTGACATGGCAGGTTCATATGGGCTCTTTTGTACAATAGGCTCTGATGTGGGGGACAAAATACTGTTTGTAAGAGTTCAGTGCTTGAGCTCTCATCTCTTGGAGTTCCAATCTACAGTACAACCTTACAGCACAGACACATGGATATGGGTACAGTTCATGTCTTTTATCCACAAAGTCATTGGCCATGAGCACACGCACACGCACACGCACACGCACGCACACACACACACACACACACACACACACACACACACACACACACACACACACACACACACACACACACACACACACACACACACACACACACACACACACACACACACACACACACACACTCTGTGTGTTTGGAATGAATACTTTGAAACTCACTGGGTACGGTTGAAGAACTGTCAACACTATGGACTCCTTGCAGCTCCTGTAAGAAAGTACACACAAGTAAACACATTATTATATTTGAACCTGAACTCCACTGTCATAGTAATTGATGAAAAAGGAAACATTTTCTGTCTTGATTGAGAGCAATGTTTCTAGAGGTTTGGTTGTTATTGTTGAGATGGACAACAAGCAGAATTCTGTATCAGTGATGCCTAGAAGTCATGCCTTGCAAGCTCAGTGAAGGCCAATGCAGCTGTGATGTAGTGGCCTCTATATGGGCATAATTATTTCAGTGGACTAATCTACTGTTTACAGACCGCCGCACAGGTCATACGAGGACTGAGCCCTCAGAGCTAGTCACTCATAGATCTGCATCAGTGACATTAATCTTATGAGACACATGCGTAACACCGGCAAACTGGTGAATCATGGTGAATGGGCAGTTGAGTACAATGCTGTACTGTATCTATCCAATTACTATCTTAAGCTTGTCAGTATACTGTACAAATTATTGAGAGGACATTTTAAGTCGGACACTGTACAGCATTTGTTTATTCTGGAAAAGCAATTGTATTTCTGTCTACTGCACGGCCACAAGTAAAATGTTGAAAAAGTCGCTGAATGCGTGAATGCAGCTGAACATTTTCCATCTCACAAGTCAAGCAGACAGCATGTGCATAATTATCATTAATAATTATCTCCACAGCATGTCTAGCAGCAGGCAAGTGACATCTCATCTTGGTGTGTTGTCGTACCTGACGAGGTCGATAACCCTCTCCCTGGGCGCTGAACTGACTGGCTCATCGTTAATCATGATGATCTCGTCCCCGGGGATCAGCCTGCCCTCCGAAGGCCCCCCTGCCCAAACACCAAACAAGAGTTAAGTGGTATAAATTGCAGAAGGTCAAACCATTCTTCTTTATTGTCTCGGTTTCCTGCACTCTGGCCCAAGGCTGTGGGGGGTTTGGGGATGGAGGGGTAAAATCGATGATTCATCACTGAAGCTGATTTTCTTTCTGGCTCAGTTTTTGCATCTTGTCTCCATCAGAGCCTCTGGTGATAACAGCCGTGGATGGAATGGCTCACTGGTGTGTTAACCACTCATATACGTACTTAGTATACAAGTATACACCTCAAGTATATTCCTCTGGGGGACTGGGGTCCCCCAGAGGTATATACTTGTTACCCTCCTTTTTTACCGCTACACCAAATCTCTTCACCAAAATTGACGTTTTGCAAGCTCACAACAATCTACAAGCTCACACTGAGCTTGTAGATCTGCTATTTCAGGTGAACGCTCGCCTATTTTCGCAGAATGTTCACCTATTATGACATGCCCAGAATAGGGACGCTCACAGGTGAGCTGTTTTTATTACCTGGTGTGACTGAGCGAACCACCACCGGTTTCTCACTGCCTGCCACAAAGCCAAAGCCCAGGACAGGGTCTCGTCTCATCTCCACCTTTCGGGGGGCTGGAGGCACGAACTTATCCCCGTCCAGACGAACCTCCTCCAGGGAGCTGCTCTGGGAGACGTGGCTGTGGTAGAGAAAGAAAAGCTGTGACACTTGAGCCTAATTTATTTATTATTGTTAGTGTTTGCCTTATTTGAGGCATTGCATTACGTTTTAGTCAACTCAGGTCTTTTCGGCGAATGACGCAGTCATACGACAAAGGATAAATTAGCCATTAGTGTTGGGGAATGTTGACAGATGGAAAGGGACACACATGAGCGTTAAGCAAGATATCAATTAACAACTACTGTACTGCTGTACTTGTCAGGCTTGTCAGCATAATTATTTTCTGTTTGAATGTAGGCCCAAGTCAATCAATATGCAATCTGGGAACCCATCGCCAACTGAAAATGAAAAACAGCGCCCTCTGCTGTTTGTTCTATGTCTGTTGGCTCTGGGGGGAAGAAAACGTAGAGCCAGAGCGCAAGGAGACCGGTGTTTGTGTATGCCTATGCCGCGTCACTTCCGGTTGGTGCGCTTGTGTTTTCATTCCCACTAACAATATTTCTACACGGAACACTAACACCACTTCTCCCAGAGAACATGGATCGTTTTGGTTATAAGCCCACTTGTTTCTATGATGAAAGAGTAAGTTAAAATGTGAATATATTTCCGTGGTTTTGTCTGCTCCGCAGACGCTATTGTTAAATTAGTTTCGGTTTGTTTCGAGGGGGAAAGATCGACGGACATGTGAATCCCGCCCACTACATTTGATTGGGTAAAGCGCGGCCTGCTTCCTGATCTGAAGGCACGCCCACTTGTAGCCCAGTGTGTACATGTTACGACGAGCCTTCACGACAGATTCTCACGCAGTGCAGAATCTGTTCTTGAGAGATTAATCAATATGTAATCCAAAAGAATAACCAAGCTCTGACAAGAGGCCATATGTCTTCAGAATAAATGGGACAGCTGTAAATTTCACTCTTTTAAATATGTGGAAACTGGATGTTTGCCAGTTATAATATACAGTACCTAAAAACGTTTAAGGCTGATCACAACATTTTCTCTGACATAAATAAATACTGAGATGCCTCAGAATAGAACTTGTGGGCGATTGTCAAATGAGCTCCAGCAATTCTTTGTGTTCCTGTTGCAGATACTGTATACCCACTGTGTCACTTAACCGAGATAATATCAGCAGCAGCTTTTGTTATGACATGTTATAATGTGAGGGGAAGACAAATGTGCATTTTATTATGTTCTCAAATACATTTCAGAGACCATGCTCTAAGCTACACAGTAAAATCCTCCAGTTTACATTTTATACAAATTTTCAGAATGAAATGAACACTGGTTCTTAACGTGGGGTCCCAGGATCCTCAGGGGTCCTCGAAGGAATTCCAGGGGGTCACCGGCTAAATAATTGTTAGCATGGGAACCAAATGGACCCTTCCGGGTCTGTAACTCTGAGAGAGTATAAATGGAGGGTCCATTTTGATTCCATATGTACATTCCGTGTTAAATTGATCATCAAATAGCCGGGGCCAGTGGCCTAATGCATTGGTTCTCTAAAGTGGGGTCCGGGGACCCCAGGGGTCCTTGGGGGGGTACCAGGGGGTCCCCAGCAAAATTAGTTAATATAGCGACACAATCATTTTAACCACTTTAACCATATTTTATACTTCGGCTATTCAAAAACAGCAGATATACAAGCTCATAGCGCAAAACCGAGTGCCGCACTATGAGCTTGTAGATCTGCTATTTTAGAAAAATCCCTGGCATAAAATATTTTTGAGATGGGGGTCCGCAGCCAAATATATATCATTTTGGTGGTCCTTGACATGAAAAAGTTTTAGAACCACCGGCCTAATGCTTATATCAAACTGGGAGTCTTTGAAATTAAAAAAGTTTGAGAATCACTGCAGTAGATATACACTGCATAATAGTGATGGCCGCAGTGCTGTCCCCCTGTCCCTGAGTGCCACCGCTCCCACTGGCCAGCCACCCTGCAATTGATTGCCTGATGGAAACCAGGACTCTCTGTGGTTTGAACCCTGTTTCACCCCTTGCTTCAATTAGTGTGATCAATTTTTATCCCAATGCCCTCTGTAGTAAGACTTTGTTCCAGTATCCTTTGCTTTCTTGTGAAAACAAACAACCTGCAGCTTTCGCTCTATAATAGTGTGTCTGTCTGTGTGTGTGTGTGTGTGTGTGTGTGTGTGTGTGTGTGTGTGTGCGTGCGTGCGTGCGTGCGTGTGTGTGTGTGTGTACTCTTGCTGTAGAAGCAGCAGCAGTAGCATCTCCCCATGGTGCCGACAGAGTCGGTTAATTAGGGCTATGGGCAGGCAAGGCAACGTGTAATTCACAGTTATTCTTGACACATGTTCCATTCGCCACTAAATACTAACAATTAATCTTTCAAGGCATGGGGAGAGAGTGGCCTCTCTGTATGATGCAGCCCATTACAAGCTCACAGACACTGGGCCTGCCACCTTTTAATCCCGATTTATACTTCGCCTTTCGACAGTGTCACACACATACAGGTGGACCTCATGGATCATCTTTCATCTTTATTTATTTCATTATGGTTTACATGATCACATTAATTTACTTTTTTTTTTTTTTTACTTTTTACATGTTCCATACATGAAAAGGAGCAGAAAGAAGATACATCTTATCAATGATCAATGTTTGAAGAAGTGAAATTTTCACTAAGCGCTCATTTCAAGTGATATTTCAGGATGCAGGACTTTACAATTTGATAAATATCAGAGAAAAACACTCAGTTAAACGATGCGATCTGATGCCAGTCTCTAAGGGACATCCACAATGCATCGAGTCAGGATTTTCATGAAATCTACATTTTGCACTCTTTAATTTTGTATTCTGACTCATGGTTCTTTGCATCATTGCCCTATGGGAATGGATCTCACCTAAGCCTTAAACAGAACAGTTGGACTTACGCAACCCTGTTTCTTTTGCTGTGTCTTAATAAACATTTCAGGCCAGGTAAGCCTACAGTATGTCTATTTTCAGTTATAGTCATGACAAGTCATTACAGTACAGCCGTGTCAATAATGTATTGGTAGAATGTTCCTGTTTTCTTCTAAAAAAACACAATTATCCCAAAATAGGGCCCTTAGCCTCGACAGCATGCCAACAGCAAATCACACACGCACACACCCACGTACACCCACGTACGCACACAGGCACCCCCACACACACACGCACACATACATACACATACAAAGACAGAACATGCTGTTCTCCAACATTATGTAGAGCCAGACAGAGGAAGTACTTTTCTCGTATTTGTCCTCAGATTTCTTTTAAAATATATGTTCTACCCAGTTTTCCACAAAGAATATGTTAAATTAATTCTTAACTATATAATTTTGACACAGGATAAAACCACGCATAATACAAATGTATTAAATACGTAATGCATCCTTGTTCTATTCGATTGATTCTGTATAATGCATGATGGGTGACTGGTGACGATAACTCATCACTGTCAGTCCATCAATACAGAACATACACTAACTGTATTACAAGCAGATTCTGGCTGATGATCTTTGTCACCTGAATCTCGCTTCTGAGACACTCTCACTTTGGATTTGCGAGTCAGTTCGATTTGTCACGTGACGAGCACAACAGATTGTGCACAAAGGAAAACCATATGGTCCTGTGCATTCAGGAAGTGTGCAGTCTAATCCCCAACCAAGGCCACCTGCTAAAGATGGCTTGCCTCCCAACATGATGACAGCTTTACATCTAATGGTCCCTAATCATCCCCATTAGCTGCTAATGTAGCCCCACACACTGCACACCACTCACAATCCGCACTGTGGCTTCAGAAGTCACCCCCAACAAGACAAACAACACTGATGCTGATGCCAGGTGTCTGACTGTGAAGCTTTATTTATGGTCCATCTTGCACAACCGCCATATGACGAAGTATAAATCGGGCTTGAGCCACAACATCAAGAGCGGTTTTCTCTGTCACAGTTCAAGGAGTTCCATTTCATACTTTTGTCTCTGGGGTTGAGGTCAATTTTGCTATTTGCTGCAGGTAGTTACTTTGCAAGTTCCAAGTACTCATAAGCTTGGAGTAGAATACGACTGGGCAAAATGGAAGATCAAAACCGTTGTTGCGAGGTACAACTTCTAAATGAAATAATTCAGATAAACCATAATGAGTACTGAGGCAACCACAATTGAGCTTACAGTAGGCTACACAGTGAAATCCTCAGGGTTAATTAAAATATTTACAATGTCAAAATGGACCCATAACATCAAGTCAAATTACAGTAACACAATATGAACATGAATGATAAAGTTAACACCCACATTCATTATATCCTACTGCATACAGATCTATATCTTATATCCAAAAGTGTGTCCCAGATTCTAGTTAACAAGTGGTATCGTGTTTGAATTTAAATTTAGTGTTGATGCTGATCCATCTTTGTTGAACACAGTCACAGCAGTCTTGCATGTTAAATGGCAGCTGATATATTATTCATGGCTTCCTCTCGTGCACACTCGACCTGTGTTTCATTATGGCAATACGGAAACAACAATAACGATTCGAAATAAAAAAACACTGGAGCCTCAACATATTCAGACAGCACCTGACCATAGCTGACACATGCTGCAAATACATGATTTGTGCGTCCTCTTCACATTTTTACCAAAGCTGAGGCTAGAGCCAAAAGAGCCCCTATGATATTCCTCCTCCAGATATTTTCTGCATCCAGCGCATCAACCACTCCACGGTTCTTATGTAACCCTCCTGACATCACACTCCTCTTGCTGTAACCCATGTGTGACAAGTTTGTTCCTCCTGTCATGCATACACCATGCAAAGAAACATAGTTTCCCCATTAGTGAGAACCATATATGATCCAGTTTAACAACACAGCAAAAACACTCTACATACAGTAGACATACAGTAAAGTAGCTACGTGTTTCCATAATGAGCGTTTTGTGAGAGAGAGAGAGAGAGAGAGAGTTAAAGATTCAACCTCATAAAAGGAATGTGATGATTCGTCTAATTTGCAAGAGAGAAGAAAAATGTATGACAAAAAAAGACTAGAAAAGGAATAGGAAAGTGAGAACCTGGTGTATGCGGTAGAATGTGGATGGATGCAGGCAGTAATATTTTTAGACCTAGTGAGTAGATGCACACTTGAATATCAGTGGTGAGAGAGCAGAGCGGACAGAATAACAGGAACAGAATAACAAATGAAGGAACCGAACACTCACTTGTTACACTGGAGCCTCCAGCTCACACGCACTAGAATCAGACCGACATGCTGTGTTCATGATGGCAGAGAGAGCGAGAGGGTTGATTTTACCTGTCTGCACAGATACTCGAAAGTGCTTAAGCATCGATTATGCTGAATGCACCGCAGCCCTGCATCTTCACCGATAAACGCTGCCGGCTCTCACCTCCAAACAAGTCCCTACGCACGTGAATCTCTCAGTGGTAGTGTCACGCACAGACTTAGACGTGCACAAGCCTCTTTTCACAGCCATTTGCGAAACCAGGGTCTGTGTGTGTGTGTGTGTGTGTGTGTGTGTGTGTGTGTGTAAGAGAGAGAGAGAGAGAGAGAGAGAGAGAGAGAGAGAAAGAGACAGAGAAAGAGAGAAGCAGGGGCAGTGTGTGTGCGCAGCAGTGGCAGGAGCCGGGAATCAGTATTCTGGATGCACAGATGGAGACAGAGTGTGGAGGCAGTGACGTGGCTAGAATAATCACAGGTTGCCAAAGCTCATGAAACATCTGGGTGGAGGGGGGCTCCCTCTCATTTTCTTTTAACTCCGAACACTTACTTGATGTAGCAGTCACGCCCCTCTCTATTGGTCCCCATGTCCCATCCATTGGGTCCCAGTGATTCTGCATTCCAGGTCCCGGTAGGGGGTGGTGGCCAGCCCGAGGATTTCGTCCTGTGGCTGGAGAGACACAGACCGGGGAAGGCAGTCATGCGGTGGTCACGGACTGTAGCATGTTATGTTTAGTCATTTTGATGCATGAAACTTTTGTGTAGCCAAGCCAAGCATCCTTCAATGGAATTAAAAGGTTTTCACACATGTTCATTTCTGCACATCTGCAGCAAAAAAAATCTAAGAATCTTGAAGACATCTTTGCATAAAGAGAGGCTTTCTGTGATCACAATAGGAACAAGTGAGTCAGAGTGCAGTATCAGGTGATTCAAATGTGATAAACAATGTTCTCTAACCAGCGCTCAGTGAATACAAACTCAATTAATTATGTAACACACACAGACAGTCAGACACACACACACACACGCACACGCACACGCACGCGCGCACACACACACACACACACACACACACACACACACACACACACACACACACACACACACACACACACACACACCACACACCCAGGCAGAGTTGTCAGGCTTCAGTCTTGTGCTTTGAAAGGCATGAAATTGGTTTTATTCCTAGATGTCAGCACATCGTCTGCAAAAGCTCGAAGCCCCAAATAGTTCCCTCAAAAGTGAGTTATTTGATGTGCTCAACTCCAGGGCGAGTTTTCAGTTCATCAGGAAATAACAGAATACCGTAAGCTATCCAATGTTTACCAAAGAAATAATTATAGCATAATGAGCCAGTCCAATCCTTGATTTAAAAAAAAAAAACATTTCCCTATAGCCTTTATATTATAATTATTATTATTATAATAATAATAATAATAATAATAATAATAATAATTATTATTATTATTATTATTATTATTATTATTATTTTATAAAACAGCATGCTACAGGTTGTCATACAGGACAGTCGGGCAGTTTTTTACATCCCCACTAATTGGTTAAAATACAGCCCACCCCCCCCACCCTCCCCCTCTCTCTCTCTCTCTCTCTCTCTCTCTTCCCTTCTGCTGTATCCATCTCTCTTGCTCTCCATCTTGCTGTCTTTCTCTCTCCTTTATCTCTGTGTGTCGGCAGAATGGTGACGCCGCGAGAGCAGTGGCAGTAAGTTATGTCACTTCAAAGGCTTGTCTGTGTAACAGGGCTCTTCACATTCATTATTCAAAGCCTCTTTCTTCCCCTCTTAATGCCTCCCCAGTTACTGTACCAATGAGAGTAGCGTGTGTGTGTGTGTGTGTGTGTGTGTGTGTGTGTGTGTGTGTGTGTGTGTGTGTGTGTGTGTGTGTGTGTGTGTGTGTGTGTGTGTGTGTTTCATACGATATGCATGAATAACAACACGCGTATACAGTCAATTCATCAACACAACAGCAAAGAGTGAAAGATGACGTTACGAAATATGAGAAAGCGTGATTCACTGAAGCAAAAGACACAACCACTTAACCTCATCATCACCAAAGCACTTCAACTTTCTACTGGATGTATTCATTCATAATAAATTCATACTGCATGTATTTATATTATATACTGTACATACATACTGTACGTATATAGCCTATTGCATATCAATATCAATATAAATATAGATAAAGAAATAAATACACACATACACCCACCCACACATACACACACACACACACACACACACACACACACACACACACACACACACACACACACACACACACACACACACACACACACACACACACACACACACACAAAAAAAAACACACATCGTGTGTGTGTGCACACACACACGATGTGTGTGTGTGCGTTCACACACACACACACATATATATTATTTTGTATGTATTTTGTGCCATCTAAAGAGCAATGCATTAAGTCAAATGGCAGTTGTTTGTGTCAGCTGTTTATTTAAGACTGGCTTCAGAACAGTGGGACAATCACATTTCTGTCCCAATACGATGGTGCGTTCAAGCTGCGGTATTACTGTTTCCACATGGATATGGATTTATCTGACCAACAGTACATTAGCAGGGAGCAGGCCCTGGGTGTATATTTAGAACATATTTCCTCCAGCTCAGCTGATGTGTGTCTACATGCTTGGCTCTGTCTGACACTGTTGGAGCCATGTTTCATTGATGTGGCCCTTTTGTACCAACAACAATTTGTAGCCTTATAGCAAAACAGTTTTCAGGATTGGTCCACAACCATTTTAAACAACAATACTGTTAGAGTTAAAGGTGTTGTGCTTTAAAATGCCTAACTCATAATTCAGCGGAGTCTAAATCACACAATGTAATGCACAGAGAATGATATGGCAAAATGCTGACGTTCAAGTGTTACTTATGGTCGATTTTCTGGGAATCATTAGCCTTTCATGAAGGTGACCGCAAAAAGATTTAACAATTCCCCAACAAAAAGATAATGGAACGTTCTACTCACAGATTCAGATGATGTGACTTCTGGATACCATTCTGGACTGACAAAGAGTTGTGCCAAATCCATCCTCTTTCAGTCAGCCATAGCCTATAGTAGTGGCATGGTCATGGATATTGTGATTTTTGATTTCTTTGTTCCGTCCACCAGAGGTGCATTATGCCACTGAGCCAGAGTGACTCTGTAGAATAATAGCTTCCAGAGGAGTTGGAGAGGTTGACACAGTGGTGGACAGTGAAACCGATCCTCCTCGGCAGGCATTAATAAATGATGTCTGTGCTGTCATGTAGGACTGATGGAGTCGCTAACCCATGGTGCACAATTCATGGACAGGTTACCCAAGAGTCAGAGGTAGGGAAACTAGTGTAGTGGTGAAATCCTATGTAGAGGAGAAACCTATACAGGGGTGAAATCCTATGTAAAACTAGAGAAAGAGGATAGGGGTTAGAAGGCCTCTAGACAGCAGAATATTGAGTAAAAGTATTTATGCAAGAAGAGTTCACCATCTACTTTTCATGCATAAATACTTTTACTCAATATTCTGCTGTCTAGAGGCCTTCTAACCCCTATTCTCTTTCTCTAGTTTTACACCCTGCATAGGTTTCTCTTCTACATAGGATTTTGCCACTACACTAGTTCAATTAATTTCTATTACTTTCAGCCCACAGGAATGTATTTATTATGATGAAGATTTATGTTAGAATAGTGCAGTATAAAAAGGCAATACCCATAGTGGATGTACATAAGCAAGACATGGTCTAATAATTCAGTTGATCCCATGTGGAACTCTGACATCATATTTATCTGTCCTGCCCAAATATGGAGTGTTCGCGGGACATCTGCGGGATTCTTTTGCGTTTTGCATGGTTCTAATTTTAGCGAGGCACTGTGTTGTAGGGAAAACTAGCTCTTATAGGGCAAAGCCATGATGACATTAAAGGCGTAGGTAGGCAGACAGCTGTGATCATTTATTTCTGTCGTATTGATGATGTCGTATTGATGACGTCATATTGACGGCAATGTTTGGGCACGGTTTCAGCCTGATCCGAGCCCCCATTGATTATAAAATTTAAGTTAAATACTTCACAAAATATAAAACATAATGTCAAGCAAAATGTGTGGAAGTACTAAGTTGGCCTATTGGCAGCATGCACAAGACATTTGGATCGGTCCAGCAGTTGGCAAGATTAGCCCCGGACAAACACACAGACAGACAGACCATTTTATAGACAGTGTTCTACAGAGCCATGCCGTAAAAACATGGTCTTCTTGCGTCATCGGTGTGTGAATGGGTGTGTGTTTGGAGAAAGGCGCAATATATAAATGTATCATTTATCATTTGATTTACCATTGCCTGTACTTGGGACAGGCTCCCAAGTACGTTACAGAGATGCTGGCGCCCTACAAGCCGGAGTGCGGCCTCAGATCCTCAGGTAAGGCTCTATTGGTCATTCCTACGACATTCCACCTCGCTACACGGGGTGATCAGGCTTTTTCGATCCGGGCCCCTGGGCTTTAGAAGGCCCTCCCTGAGGATCTGAAACTAGCACAATCGGTGCTTTCTTTTAAATCTCTTCTGAAAACACACCTGTATGTTAAGTGTTTTTCTTAATTGGCACTTCTACTGCTGTATATTATTCATGCTGTTGATAATATGTTGTTTTTATTGCTTGGTTGTCTGCTGTTTTTAAAATGTCTGTAAAGAACTTTGTAACATTGTTTATAAAAGCGCAACACAAATAAATTCATTATCATTTAACTAGAAAATGTGCTCCTCGGAGCACAGGTCTCCGCCAGTACTGTTCCTGATTAATCCTGTCTTACCTATTTATATTACATATTGTCACGTGTCACTTGACTAATGTTAGCTTGACCAATGTTACCTCACTTCAAAAAACATAAATGGCTTTTTGAAGTGACACACCTATTTATAGGATTTTATTTCGTCATGTGTCTCGCTAGCCAATCAAAAGCATTGGTGACAACATATTGTCACGTGTCACGTGAAGCTTGACCAATGTTAGCTTGGCTAGGGGTGGGGGGACACACAGCGGGACGGGAACGAAAACATACTCTCCACCTCTGGCGGAGACAATAACAGCGTGGCTTTCATGTGGATCTCAAACGTCATGTTGATGACATCAACATGACGTTAGCTATACGCCTCTCCTTTGACTTCCAGTATAACATTAAAGTTTTATTCAAAGTTCAAATAAAATTCAAAAAGTATAAAACATGAGAAAAATATTTGGGGAGTTACTTTCACGTCCTGCCCCTCTTCTAGATGGCTCGGCCCCTCCAGTGCCATGCAGTAAAAAAAACGTATTAAATCAGAGACTGGGTTTCTTCCGTAGCTATAAATTACACATTTTATAGGATTTCTTTTGGAACAGAGTGCAGTATAAAAATGCAAAACCCATAATGGATATTTTTTTATCATTCCTTATTACTTAACTTACATAAAAATATCCTTATTAAAACTGACACTGGGTTTGGCATCAGTATAGCTACTGTATAAATTATCAATTACAGTAACCTTTTACTGTACAGTAATGACAAACCCATTATGTGGTATTCCATATTTCATCAGTAAAGAAAACACCTGCTGTATAATGAGGACATAATGAATAACCCAGAACCATGAGAGAGTTCCTGTTGCTGTTCTCATTGCAATTATGGTCACTGTAGGGCAGACTGATGTATAATCTAAACTGGGAGAAAACAACACTATTTGTACAGTAGGCATAATTTCACACATCTAACCTAATATTTTTGCTCAAAGATTGAAATTGTCTTTGTCTCAAAGCATTTGTGTGATCTAAATTTACCAAAGACTAACTTTGAATACCTCAGCATTAGCAAACTGTCTAAGAAGCCTGGGAAAAGATCATTTTTCAACCATTTATAAAAGTTGCATGAGGAATTGGATCCTTGCTTTATCACGCCAGCTCACTTTCACTTTCTTCTTTTTTACAACTTGACTTCGCTGACTTGCTGTATGAAAAGACATATTATCGCAGAATCCCATTATAAAGTCTGAATTCCTGCATGTTGATGGATATTGCACCCATGTTTAACAGATGAACAACCAGCTAACTAGAGCATTCTAACATAGAGTCACTTAACTGTGTTTAAATAATTCACACAAACAATCTCCATGATTGTTGGCTATATGAAACCACACTACAGGCCCTGCCTGCCAGTATTGGCGATTAAAAGATCATTAGAACCAACCACCAGTCTCTCAGTCATCACAATCACAGCCACACAATCACAGTAAACTTTTGTTCTCGAATGTAGGCCTACATTACAGCCACCATTCAAATCCATCCAATTAAAGCTAAAATGAATAAGTTAAAACATGATGACCTGTTCTGCCAGTGCATGCTGATATCAAAGCATGGTCTTAAAGACCCAACCCCCCAATTCCCCCTACATATGCGAAAATAGCAGATCTACAAGCTGTGAGTTTGTAGATCTGATAAGATGTTTTAACCAATCAAACCCTGACTAATTGTGTATCAAATAATTGGAAAAGAGTACTCGTATTTCCACCAGTGGATGTGGGGTGTTACATGAGTACTTTGATGCTACTTCCTCTGTGCTCTTGGATCTTTGAATTCAACAGATGTTTACGGGCAAGGTGGAGAGTGCTATAATGTAATTCTGTTTGGATATGTAATCTGTGGACAAACAGCAGATGAGATGACCAGCCCCTGGGAGCAGAGGGGTGGCTCAGACATAGAGGAACCAGTCTGATTAAAGGGCCTTATTTCTCCTCTCTCTCCTACAGTAAGCCTCCTGTTGGGGGCAGAAGTGCACTTCTGTCTCTTGTCTCAGAAAAGTCTGTCCTCTGTTTGACTTGTCTAAACACTGCCACTGCTCTGCATGAATGCACTGGTCAATGTAATAGCTTTATAAATGCTGTGGCCCAGTGAAATAATATCTGTATATTGCTATAAGTGGTCTCATCCTCAATACCCGTACTTTCACCAAAGAAAACCTTTACTGATTGCAAAGGAAATGTAAGGCATACACATTTCACTGCACACTTACATCAAATTGTATCCATTTTTGTGAGCATGTTGTCCATTTTGGGCCAAGACAATTTGAGGCTGTTTATTTGGCTTCGACAAAGAAACAAATGGCGTCCACCACCTACATATCATGCAGGAGTTGATACTATAATTATCACACCAGCGTGATCAAACCTGAGAACTACAATTCCTAGTTTGTTTCCATATTGTGTCGGTAGTATTGGCATGAAAATAGCTATTCATATCCACTGCACACAGAATTTAGGTTATTCTTTATGTGATTTATGCAATTTTTTGGGCCACAAAATGTGGCTGAATGTGCCTATTGCATTTCTGTATTTATTTTGTTCTTTGTAAGTGCTGATATTGTTGCCATGGGCAACAGCACTAGCACTATCCAAGGCAGCTCTCTGGTGGTTCTCTAAAGAGAGGTTTTCAGGCTTGCTGTTCTCCTTTGGGTGGAATAAAAAAATGTGTTTGGGAGACAACCCAAAATTATGTTCCTGGTATTTTACACTGAGTAAGTGAGCACACTTAAGTGCCACTGACTCTAAGCATTGTTAACTGTTATCCAGCAGAGTATTAGCACCTAAAGGTCTACAATGAAATGTGTAGTGTTCATTTAACTATAACAGTGTAAAAATAGGTTAGGAATAGTTGGTCCAATTTGTACACTCTTAACAGAAGGTTTTACTGTGTAGTACGCACTGGAACCTGGGAGTTCTCTGGCACCACCTAAAGTAAGCATTCTAGTACTGCACCACGCATGGTATACCATCGTATAGCGAGTTTTCTTCAGGTTATGTTAGTTAATACAAACACTTTCACACTAACACTCATTCAAACAAACACACACACACACACACACACACACACACACACACACACACACACACACACACACACACACACACACACACACACACACACACACACACACACACACACACACACACACACACACACACACACACACACACACACACACACACACACACACACACGCACACACACGCAAACCACCCACACATACACAGAAAACATACAGTTAATGTCTGGCGGGCATCTTTATGTTGAAGGTTATACACTCTTCAGAAATGGAGCACTGGGGCCTCTGCATCCGAATGCCTCTCAAACACCCGTGGTACTCCTTATTTTAATGTAATACCCCATGGTGCTCCTTATTCTAACATAGTACCCATGGTACTCCTTATTTTACTGTAATACATGGTGCTCCTTATTCTAATGTAGTACCCATGGTACTCCTTATTTTAATGTAGCATCTATGGTACTCCTTATTGTAATGCATGCTGGTGGAGGTTGCTCAAGGTTGTGGACAGTTGGTTCCGTCCTCATGCTGTTAATATTGAACTTTAAAGTATATCACTGGCTGTAACAAGGTGAAAAAGTGAAAAGTGACTGGGCATATCTGTATCTTTTCATAGATCATTCTATATTGCACTAAATCTCCCCCAGGCCCCCTGTGGTCCATCGCACTCCATGTGAAGTATGAACTGAATATAGTTGGCCAGTGGGCACCAGGCTATAGCTTTGAATCTCCTGCAAGCTCATTGTGCTATTCATTGCTTCCATTCTAAAAGCTCTAAAGTAGAGAACAAAATAAATGGTTGGCTGAGACCTCTTTCACTAGCCAGCTGGCTCTCTTTGCTGCCCCCCAAGCCATCGCTGGTGTCTTCTGCCCTGAGAGTTTCTGATTTAAACAGCCATGAAAGACAAATCTTTTGGTCTCCCTGTACTCTGATGAACATTTAGGCTAATCAAATTGTATCCGGTCCAGTGACTTCTGTGTGGAAATGTTGCACATTTAAAATAGGACTGACCTTGGCTCTCGTAATGGATTGATTGAGTTAATCATTGTAGAAAACACACACAGTGCTGATTTAACAAATGCAACCAAATGTATACTTGTATGCTCTGAATGGATAAATGAACACTTGAGGATTTACTTACAACAGCTAATGTAACTATTCTTTCATAGTGTAACATGCTTCTACCACTTACTTAGCTGCAACACTGAGCTGCAATATACTCTACTCAATTTCATGAGTTTTCAACTCATGAAGAATGTATTCTTCATAAACAGCAAATAACGATTAACTATTGCAGAGTTAAAGGTTAAATGTTAATTTAACCCTCAGAGATAAATGAACAGACTGGATTTTACTGTGTACTTCTTTCGTTGCAGGAGTTAGAAGGACATACAGTCCCCAGATCAGTCAAGACCGTTGCCATTTACAACTTGTAGCTTACGCTATGTGGTCAAATGTTTTCACACTCTCTTCAGCTCTTTCAGGTCTAAAGAAAAAGTAGAACAAACAAGGAAAAGTGTTCACCAGACAGTAACACCCTGTGAAGAAAATCAAAGCAAGGAGAAGAAGCCACTCTTCTTTCTGCAGCGGAGAGAGATTTGGGGCGGCGATGTTATAGTATGTAGGAGGTACCGTATAATTGAGTAGGAGAGATTTCACGGTCTCTGTTAGACATACTGTGCTATGGCTTACTGTGTAAAATGTTCCATCATCCACGGACAGAATATGAAATTGTTGACTGAAATTATTGCTGGTGGCAGAGACAAAGCATCTGCAGCAGTGCTCGCCAGCAAACAGGGACTATGTTATGTGCACCATTATTAACAGTGACAGGATGCAGGTGGCCCACAGGGAGCCACCTTGTAAACGCTTCCATGGCGGGACACTTAATGGGACAGCGATGGTCCCCTCAACTGAAGCAGCAGCCCTGTCTTCCCTACTTGCTTCCCTTTTTAACTGCAGGTCTGTTGTTAATCTCTTCGAGTGGATTTGCCCACACTGGAGCAAAAGCTGCATTCCGGATGACTCAAAAACTCTCACTCTGTGAACTGACCCTAATTTTGTTAGCCAAATTAATCTTGTAATCTAGACTTCTATTTGAATCTATTAATACAATGGAAACTGATGTGTATAATCAGCCCCGGATGAATCATGTAAGACGGGCAATGCCATCGTAAATTATGTGATATACTATATTATGATTTAAAAAATTGTCCCATTTTTTGTGAACTGATCGCACAACCAATATCCTGTGGTGAAGCTAAATCCCTTAGG